>NC_089537.1:16792451-17142416 GCF_963924715.1 Thunnus thynnus
GACGCAAACACTGTTCTATAATTATGAGAACTTCAAAAACTTTACACTCTCTCTCCCTCTCACCAACTACCTCTCTCAGTTTGAAATGGCCTCCCTCTCCCTCTCTTCTCTCTGTTGTTAATTTAAACACTGGTGGTTTCATCCCTCCCCATAGGTGTCTGTTTTACAATAAAAGGTCATCCTCATTTGTCCGCAGACACAAAAGGGACCACCGTCGGGGCTGAGGTCAGACAATCAGACAGACAGATAAATAGACAGACGGACAGAGGGGATGGCTGGCGCTACAGGCTGGCGCTCAGGATGCAGGAGAAAGGAAAAGGGGAAAGAGAGATAAGAAGGTAAGATAGATGGAGAGACAGCAAGGGAGAGAGATAGGGGAAGGCAGAAGGAGGGAGTGAGTGAGAGATGGGAAAGATGGAGGGAGTGGTAGTCGCTGGTGATGGGGCGGGTGGGCGAGAGCGAGGACAGATAACTAATCATGCCATCACCTCCAGTCTTCTTCCTCCTCTCTACTCCTTCTTCACCTCCTCTCTGCTCCTCTGCGGGGATGATTGACGAGGGCACGGTGGACTGAGGTTGTCCCAGTCCCCAGATTAGAAAGCCCTCAAACAAATGAAGCCTGGAAATGCTGCCCTAGGGAGCTTGGAGCCACGGGTAGACAGACAGGACACACACTCTGGCTTAAAGACACACGAAGATAAGGGAGGGAGAACCAGAGAGGCAGAGGGAGGGAGAGATGGGAAATGACATGTTTCTTGGGTTTAAGGGTATACAGTATGAGGAGAGACAGGAGTTGGAGTAAACGGAAAGGGGGCTAAGTTTAAGACAAGTTTAAGATTCTAACAAAGAGTGCGAGCTAGAAAAACAGAAGGGCAGAACAAGCGCGAGAGACAGACAATTATACTGTACGTGTAAGGTGAGAGGGGGAGAAAGCGTGAAGTCACTTTAATTAGGTTACCTGCGGAGAGGGATGAAATGAGAAGCTGAGCATGACAAACAGAGAAAAAAAGAGTGATGGAGGGAGAGGGAAGGAGAGACTGAGACAGGAATAGAGAAAGACAGAGGGACTCCCAACCATGCCTTTACACACCTGTCCTCATCTTTCCAAGATTACCAACTGCAGATTGTTCTCCTTATGCTCCTCTGCAGATCTGATACGGTACATTTATCAAAAACTGAGCATCACCCGGTTCCCCTTACCACCCCCACTGCACATACACACAAACACACATCCTGCACCCCCCTCCCTCTACCTCTTGAAAAACGATCATCCTCGACCCTGGCCCTATTGTTTAAGATTCAAGCATTAGTGAAAAAAGGCAAAAAAAAGAAAAAAAACAGGTGATATACGACCAGATATTAAGAAAAAGTTTGATTTTATAGATGTCACGTGACCCTAGCATGAGTGACCTCCATTTTCCCAAATGGCGCAGGTCCAGGGTTTTAATGGAGTCTCCGCAAGCCATATATCAGCGCAGCTTGTCTCGTAAAGCTCTCCTCGGGCCGACCTCACAAACCACCTCCACCTTTATCGTGACACTTAGGGAGGTTTTCACGAGCAGAAAATAGATGTATTAACAGGGAATGATTTTAATATAGTCAGTGGGTGAGAAAAAAAAAAACGAGAATGAGAAAGGTGGTGGAGGATTCGGCTGTTTTTGCCTGTGCTGTATTTGGATTTTTTTTTTTTTATCAACAGTTCTCTTTCCATCCCTCTTTCTCCATCCCTCCTGCTCTGTCTCAATCTCTGCTTCCTCCCTCCCACCTCTTCTTCCTATGTCTGTAGAGTGTCATAGTGTTATAGCTAGTCAACATGACACTTTTTAAAGTTTTGCGAGGAGGCTGACAGAGCACAGAGGAGATTAACCTAGTTGCCTGCCATAACACCTGTCCCTCCTCTCTCTCTTTCTTTTCCTTGAAAAATAAGACAGAAGACCACATAAGGTAGCTGTATAGGCCACAATGTGTTATATATATATAGGGCAGTGAAAACATTAGAAATAGGAAAAAGAGCATATGCCTGTGAACTGGGAGCATACTGAACATATTTGTGGAGATATTTTGAGAAACTTAAAGAAAATACAGAAAAAAATGTGTCTAGTATAAAAAAAAAAATAGTTTAGGAATTTTATATCCTGCTGGTTTGGTTTTTCCTGTGATAGAAAAAAATGCTGTAGCTTCAACAAAATAATAATCAAATCTACATAACTTTTTGTGTTTGTGTGTGTTTGTTTTCAAAAGCTGCCTCAAAAAAGTTAGGAATTAATAACTGTAATGCTGATAAGCTTTAAAGAGACTGACTGCATTTCTAGGTGTATACTGGAAGTACCTACTGTAGGTATTGTTTGCATCTGCACTGCTCAGTATCAAAGTACAGCCTTCCTCCAAAGAGACTGTTCCCTGCGGTGTATTTTTGTACCTTTGAACACTTCTTTAAAAAAAATGATATGTAATCTCATTTTTCTTCTGCATCGCACCATAACAGACCTGAGCACAGGGAAACTATACATTTGATAACAAAACATGAGAATGAATACAAATCAAGAAAGTTGTAGTGGAATAACGCTGCGGAGGAGGAGCGGGTGCTGCAGTATATTGTATTTGAAGTAAATACTGAATGATTAGTGAGGCGGTATTTAAAACACACAGTGCCCCCAGTCAGAGCCTGCTCTTCATCAGTCAGAAAGGCAGAAATAAGAAATGCATCTGAACGACGCTTTAAAAGGCAAAGTTCAGTAATTGGGAATGACAGACACACACAAAGCATCCATCACTCATGACCTTTCCATTTCTCCCTTGTTGTATACTCATTCTACTATTTGGTACAACAACTAATAATGAGGAAACATGAGACCAGGGAGAATTGCATATGGGCATGTATTTAGTTGCAAACTCAGGACTGACAATTACAATAACATATAAATGTAACACAATGGGGCGTGACACCTAAATTTGTCCCAAAAGGGGACGTAATTTGTCCCAAAAGGGACAAATTTAGGCTGTCAATACACAACATATCCCTCCCCCTTTACTTTTGATGTTCCCTTAAAAGTAAAACATTTCACTGTCTCAGTCAGCATTTTCTCTTAAAAGTCTCTGCTTCATATACACTCTTTTTTCTAAATGTCACAGTCTCTATTGTTTGGTATTCCTCCTTCTATATTTAACTTTTAACAAATTTGTTCTGGCTATAGAACTTTTGCCTGAACTAGGGAAAGACGGTAGACTACCTCAATTCCTGGACTGACTGATGGATGCTGCTCTTGGTAGGCCTCCAGCTCTGGAACAAGTGATGTTGGCTGAGGCGAGTCAACATGGGAACCAGAAATGTGGAGCAGTTGATCAACGTGTTTTCTCCAGATGAGATGATTATTGGTTTCTATTGTGTATGACACAGGACCTGTTTCTGCAACTGTCACAGGCGTCCATTTTGCACCTTTGGTATAGCACAAGATGAGAACCCTGTCTCCAGCTGTGAAGCTCTGAAACTGCTTTTGCTCGTCCCTCCACTTGAAGTCTCTATTGAAGGTGCATAACCTCTCTTGTCTTTTGAACTCAGGAGGTCAAGTTGAGTGCAGAGTTGTCTCTTGTGCCATTATCACTAACAAGCTGATGTGGTAGACCAAAACGGGCTGAAGATAGACCTTGGCTCTTCAATGGTTCTCTCTGAAGAGGTGGCCATTTGCTATGAGCATTGATTACAACTGAGAACACATGGTTCTCCCACGGTCCAGCAAAGTCTATAGGAACTCTTTGCCATGGTTCTTCAGGCCAGTCTCACGGATGTAATGGAGCCAGCTGTGGGAGGTTTCTCAATTTCTGGCAGGCAGAACATGACATTGCTTTCTCCTCTATAGCTGCATCCAGGCCTGGCCATAAGAAATAGCTGTGTGCGATTCATTCACACCACACTGTAGTGTCCAGAGTGGAGCTCGTCAAGCACTTTCTCTCTTAGTGGCAGTGGAATAATGACATGATAGCCCCACAATAGGCATCCAGGCCGGACTGAAAGCTTGTTTCTTCTCACAAGGTAAGGTTTCAAGCTTGGTGTCATCTCTCCTCTCCTCCCACAAGTGACGATGTCCACAACTCAGACATGACTGGGTCAGTGTGTGTGTGTTTCTTCATATGAGTCAAGGTTACTGGAGCAGCAGTCACTTCCTTGAAGTAGAAGATCTCAGCTTGTGTTGATTTAGTGTGTGCTTCAGGCAACAGGAGCCTTGAGAGCCTGTCAGCATTCCTGCGCTGGTGCAACTTCCTATTCTTGATGACATACTGGTGAGTGGACAATAACAGAGCTCATATCCCTGCATACAACTGGCCACAAGTGACGGGATGCCAGTATGAGGCCCAAAGATAGGTGAGGTGAGAGGTTGGTGGTCTGTAAGCAGCATGAATTTTCTGCCAAAGAGATACTGATGGAATTCCTTGACTCCAAGCACTAGTGCTTCACACTCAATCTGTGCGTAATTGCTTTCTCCTTTGCTCACTATCCTCGATGCAAAGGTGATTGGTCTCTCTTCCCCAGATGGTATGATGTGTGACACTGCTGCACCCACAACATGAGGTGAGACGTCACATACCAGCTAAAGTGGTGATGTGGGGTCAAAGTGGGTGAGGGCCTCAGATTGAGAGGGCTGTCTTAACTTCTTTGAAAGCTGTGTCACATTTGTCTGTCCACTTCGATGTCTTGGTTTTGTTTAGAAGTTCAAGCTGTCAGCAGGCCAAGGAATGATCTCAACTGACTCACATTCTTCAGGGATAGAGTCTCCACCATAGCCTTCACCTTTGATGGTGCCCTGTGGAGTCCAGTGCTGTCGATTACGTGCTTCAGGTAGAGGGTAGGAAGAACTCACACTTGTCTTTACGGACTCTCAGACCAAATTCCTCCAGTCTTCGTAGTGTACCATCCAAGTTCCTTAAGTTCGACTGCTCATCTGGTCTTGTGAAAAGCAGGTCATCCAGGTAATACTGGACCCGTGGTAGCCCACTCAGAAACTGGTCCATTGCTTTTTGGAAAAGTGCTGGAGCAGAGGTAATCCGAAAAGGGAGCCTCTGGTACCTGTACAGACCTTTGTGTGTCATTATGGTCAACAGTTCCTGTGATTCTGGATCAATATGTGTCTGGAGATATGCCTGACATAAATCTTTCTTACTAAACTTCTGTCCTCCAGCCAAACCTAAAAAGAGGTCATCGCTGAGGGGTAATGGGTGCTGTTCTGGGGTCATGACAGGATTCACAGTGACTTTAACCATAGATCCTTGGAGCTCCATCCTTTTTCATGACTAGAACAATTGGTGTACTCCATTCACTTGTGCTCACTGGTACCAATGCTCTACTCTTCACTAATTTGTCTATTTCTGCCTCTACTTTGGGTTTGATGGTATATGAGACAGGTCTAGCTTTTTGACACTTTGGTGTGCTTCCTGGTTTGACCATAATGCCCTTCATACTGCCAAATTCTCTGCCAAAAACTTTGGTGTGCTTCTTCAAGATCTCATGTAGGGACTCCTAACACTAGAACAGCCTCATCAGTGTAGGTCCTTAACTTCAACTTGGTCACTTGAAGAGTAAGGTGCTGCAGCTTCTCCTTGTAAACAGCTTCTGATACCATGGATACATGTTTACTGGTGTCTACTTGCATCTGCACCACTTTGTTCTCCAACAGTGGTGTGACCCAGTATCCATCATCACTGTCCATAACAGATAAAAAATGCATTGTATCTTCATCATCAGACTCAAAGTCACTCTGAGCGTCCTGTTTGTGCTCCATCTTATTCACGTGTTTCTTCTTGTTTTTATGGAAGCCACTTTTCTTTGTCTCAGTGTGCTGTTTGTATGTCTGGGTCTTTTTATTTTTACAGGCATGTTCAATATGGTCTTTCCTACCACAGTTTTTGTAGTGTAAGTCCTTACACCAATACTCAGATGCCTGGTAACCTGGTTTCCCACAAGGTAGCATGGCTTGCCAGCTGCTGTCTTGCTCTTGGACTTAAGGGACAACTTATGCACTTGGGTTGATGCACTTAGCTGCTGTGCTTCTCAGGCAGCCATCTCCATTGACGTACTTATCTCTATGGCTTTTTCCAGTTTAAGGTTAGCCTCTGTAAGTAGTCATTTCTGAATAGCCTGACTGTGTAGACCACACACCAATCTGTCACGTAGTTCAGTTCAATTCAGTTTTATTAGTCATATGTAGGTTAACACAGGGTCGACAGTACAGTGAAATGTGTTGGACGAGAAAACCGCAATGAGGCTTGGGATGGTCGTGTTGTCAGCAATCTTAATGATGACATTGGAGCAAGAGGGTAGCTCCCATTCTGAAAAGTTAAGCCAATGAGGAAGTGACTTAAACCTGCATTCTTTATAATGGCCAGCAGGGAGTGACTCCACTGGTTGCAGAAAGAAGTCTGACTGTACGAAAGTCTATGACAAAATAACCCTACTTCTCACTTGATCTATTACCCCAGTAAACACTTTCCTAATGAGTTTATGGTCTCAATCAAAAGTTTCAAGTCTTTTTCAATATAGCATGATGCTCATTTTGTAAAATATGGTCCCATTTAAAGTAAAATAGACAGTAAAGCAGGGTATGCTTTAGGGCGTGGCTACCTTGTGATTGACAAGTCGCTACCACAGCGACGTTGATTATGTAATGTAACCATGGCGTAACCCCAGATTCACAGAGTACAGGCATAGCTGCTGATATTTTTACATGTTTTCAGCTCATGAAAGTTAATTGTAACATGTTGGTCGCCTAAAACAATCTTGTTCAGCGTTTTGTTATACTAAATGACCCTCTGAAGAGGGTGAGGGGTGTTCAGTTTTTTCAGTAAGTACATTTTGTTTTAATGGTTTTAGGCCTGTTTTTTGCTAGCAAAAATTAGCAGTTAACCATGGACTGTAAATGCACCATGCTTAACAAGCTAGCAGCTAAAGCTAGGGTCAGCTCCACCCTCTCATCCAAATATGGTCACTTCTAGCTCCAAAAATCCAAGATGGCAACCGTCAAATCCAAGATGGTGATGGTCAAATTGCTAAACTCAAGCCTTCAAAATGGCAGTCCACAAACCAATGGGTGACATCACAGTGAGTATGTCCATATTTTTGTCTATGCATTGGAGTTGTGCTTAGAAGCACAGTCGTAAGTGAACAGGGAGTACAGGAGAGGGCTGAGTATGGTGTCATTGAGTTAAAGTCCAAATTCACAATGTTCAGATAACCATTTCAGTACAGCTACGAACTGTGAAATAGATTCACCCTCTTTCTGGTTCCTTTTATGGAATCTGGACCTCTCTGTGATAATCAGTGGCTTAGGAGAGTAGTGATTTCCTAATACTGTCACTATTTCATCATGGGACTTGTCCTCTGGCTTTTCAGGTTGCACTAGACTGCGCAGTAGGTTGAACGTTTTTCCTCCCATATCACTTAGGAATGTTGGCACTATGACATCTCCTTTAATCTCGTTAGCAAGTACAAAATACTCAAATGAACTCTATTGTTCTGTGTTTTCTCAAATGGTTCTATATTTCCAACCAGTGCAGCCATTTTCAAGCAATATTCATTATCTTCATCTGATTACAGCAATTACTCTTATCCTTATGCTTCCTTATACTTATTTTCACTGTTTGCGAAAGTTCTCTTCCTTTTTTACTTTCGTTATTTTCCTCCTCCTTGTTTTGTTTGACTTACTGCCCTTATGTTATTTTGTGGTCCCAACACAATCCTTCCCTTCTCATTTTTGTTCAGTCTCCTTTCCACCGCGGAGATTCCTTCTTCCCCCACAGCAGCACTGCAGCTTCCGTTGCCATCTTGTCTACACTGCAGTAGCTAGCTTGCACCAGTGCCCAGCTAGCCAAGACCTTGCACTGTACAACCATGAAACACTCATTAAACTCAGACTTTCTACCAAAAATAACAAACACAACATGAGAACGCATCACCTCGTTTGCCAACAACTAATAATGAGGAAACATGAGACCAGGAAGAATTGCACGTGGGCATGTATTTAGTTGCAAACTCAGGACTGTGGATTACAGTAACATATGCACGTAACACAAGGGAGTGTCATAGTATCTCAAAAGGGACAAACTTAGGCTGTCAATATACAACATCCCTCTTTTTCCCTTCTCCTGTCTCTCCATTCAGGACAAGGATGAAAAAAGCAAAGGAACGGAAAAGCGTCTTTTTTAACCTGGAATCAGCTTCAAGCTGAAATAAATAAAAGGAATGACCATATTTTGTATGAGACAAGTACACAGACACACAAATATACGTTTAAGAATGCTACAATGATTAAAACTGCTTCATTCAGAAATGGTAGTAATTCATTTGGATGTGTGAGTGGGCAACTTTTTGTATTTTTAGGAGGGAAAATAAATGACAATTAAAGAAGGGCAGCACACACACAAACTAGACATAGTTCATGTCCTTGTTCTGTGCTGAAAAATAATAGGTTCATGGAAAGTTAACCTGTTCAATTCACCGGACAGCATTTTTCACAAATTTACTTTCATGGCCACACTCTTTATTACCCACTTCCTTCTTTTCCCTGTCTTACTTTATTTCTTTTCAGTCCTTCCTTCTTTCAGCTGTGGTAAAATGACCAGGCCACGCGCAAGAGACATGCTTTTCTTCTGTCTGTCTCATACACACACACACACACTGAGACACACACACTTCACATCTGGACTTGTGTTTAATTTTACGTCAAAGTCCGGACAGGAAGCACCTGTCTAGATGAAATCCTGCAAGAGAGTGAGAGAGAGAGAATGAGAAAGAGAGAGGCGGAATGAAAAAGAGAGGAAAAAATACGCGGAGAAAAGAAAAACATGAATCCATCTGTTGTGGAAATGCGTGTCACAGTCGTCACATTAAAAGTAACGTCAACAAACAGAGTGAAAAGCAAATTGGTTTGGAAAAGGCAAGTCATCTGAAATTAACACAAATTTCATCCCCTCTAAATGTTATCACGTCTGTCTGTGTTGGGAGCTGAATGCAGGTCATTCTTTTTCTCCGAGGCTCAGGGGGCTGCTCACGAGCAGCTCTGCAATTACAGAGTAGTAAAACTTCCAGATGTGGGATTATTCTTCCCTTCACATTAGCAGATTAAAAGATCACTGTCTGGATAGAGTCACACACCTGTTACAAAGGCGGCCCGGTGACATTGTTAACATCACGTTTGACTGGTCAATATGTGGTACAGGATGTTGCATGTCCAAAGCAAGGGGCCTCCTTGATGGTTGTCATCTTAATATTAATGGATGTAAAAGACTAAGAAACACCAATATCTTCGTACATAGAGACAGAGCGCAACTCATCATACTCTGAAAACCACGCCAACCGGAGGGGAAAACAATCAGTGCCATAATATGCAACCAAGGGCTGAAACAAAATGCCTGTAGTCAGCTAAAAATATTGGATATCAGCATGTCAAAGGATTATTTTAGCACCCCATGTCTACCAGAGAGGAAAAGATATATTGACAAACTCAGTATTTTTCAGTCTATCTCAGTGTCCCTTCTCCTTACCTTTCTTGCAAACATAATACTGCATTGCTTTCTGGTTTGTCCACATTCCACTGTAAAAAAAGTTGTATTCTGTCAAAATGCTTTAGCTCAACTTACAGAAATATAGTTAGCCTAAAACGGACATTTCAATATTTGACTAACCCGTGACAAAATGCTTGCTGCACATGTAGGCATACTGAAGGTCACAATCCCACAGTATCACATCTTATTGCCTATATCCACTTTTGTCTTAAAGGCTCAATTTTTCAATTTGGCAGCTTATATAAACTTAGTTCTGGGTTCTTTTCCCTGTTGGTAGTGCATCTCACACAGCAGCTTTTAGGCATTTTTCTGTTGTTTGCTACCAGACAAGTGACAAGGAGGCACCTTCACGCAATACAAAGTCAATGGAGAGCGATGAATTGTTTTCCCCTCCAGGGTGCGAGGGACTTAATTGTACTCTGTCTCTATGACATGAAAACCACAAATAACTACAATCAATCAATCAAAAAAAAGTATGGGCTAAAAGTGAAAACTTACAGTAAATGGTGCATTTTTTATGTTACTAAGACAACTATATTCTTCCAATTATCCACTTACAAAGCAATGATCTATGATACACAACTGTTGTCATTATAGCCCTTGTTGCAGCAAATTAGATATCATGTACTGTAACTTAAAAGAATATATATATTGAACTCTCACTACACCTGTTAATTTAAATCCATATCCAAAGTCCATGCAGAAACAGAATATAGTGGGGCTCAAAATGGGTAAAAAGAACCTGTCTTAATTGAGTTTTCAGATGTCAATGCAACAGCATATTTGATCTAGTCTGAGTTCCCAGAAAAGGCTACATTTAAAAAGTTAACTTTTGGGCTAAAAATGAAGTATATTTTCAACACAAACTTTGATGACTTTGCTCATCAAAAGAATGAAGTTAAGTCTACATGGAGGATAGAAGAAAAAAGTTGGCATTTCCCCAATGGTCCAAACAACCACAGTGAGAGCTTGGGGAGTCCACACCATCCAAAAGGTGACATTTTCACAGCGAACACGTGACAATACGCTACAGTGTTGCAACATGTTGCTTTCTGTGAATATATAAGATTGTTGACCTCAGTTCAGACCATGTTCATAGAAATGGTGGTGCTTGGATTAACATACTTTGTTCTGTTTCCAGAGGAAGAGTACATACTTTATCTCATTAACTGAGTGGTAAGATCAATGACAACCTTCACTGCGTGAAAAGGAATTACAGAAGGACCAAGTATAGATTGAAGTTAATTCCAACTTAATTATTTACAAATAATAATACTGGCCATCCTAAATTGAAAAAAATATGAAAAAACACGTTTGTTCAATTAATCACTGCAAATAAAAAAGTCCCATCCCTGTATAGATCTATTGATCCCCTCAACTGTACTTTTACTGACGAGATCCAGTGTATCAGAACTAAAATCGGAGCTGCATTCCTTCTTGTGCATGTGTTTGCCACAGTTTTCTTAAAGTTCTTTACAAACTCTCAGGCAGTTTTTCACACGTAGGTATAATCATTATATATCTGCTCTTCTGATGTAATATCCTCAGAGTTGATTAAATAAGAAATGAGCACAAATATTCATCCAATTCATTTTTTTTCAATTATTAATGAATCCTCTCTCTCTTTTTTATGCCTTTTTATGAGTTTTTAAAATAAGACGGCATACATGCCTCCTGTAAAACAACCTGCAAATTAAAATCTGCAGATGAGTCTCAAAGTTAACCGAAAGTTTTTTATTCATTTATCTTCTTTTTTAAAATGGACCCTTTATTGTCAGGTCCTTGAAAAAGTAGCTGCAGAGCAACTTCTTTACTTGGCTGAAACAACATCTTGGATGGTACGAAATTCTGGGCTCAGTTTTATTTTATTTATATGTTTTATTATCTTTGGATACATACATTATTATACATTATTATATTTCTGGATACACATAAACACCTAAATTTGGCTATAAAGTTGTCTCCATTGTCACGGAATAACAACATTTCAAGTCTTTTTTATCTAAGAACTCCTAATGTCTGTCCTTAAATATTACTTAGGTCAAAAGTAACATTATGTAATGTCATGTTAAGTTGTGGAATGTTCATATAAAACATTAAACTGCAATATATAATTTTAAGTCATTCTATGAGTATAAACAAGAAGTTTCTGGTAATCTTTGTTTTATCATGAATGTTTCCTCCAATCTTGGGGTTGGTGCGGTTTTATTTCCCATATTGTCATTGAAATAATATTTGATCTTCAGCCCAATTAGTGAAATTACCCCTTTCCTGTTTTAGAATGAGCTCACTGACACAGAGAATTACTGACATTTAAAATTACCAACATGCAGTTCAGAAAAGTTTAGAAAATTCACTCATGCAATGTTCTCAGCATGTCTTTTACATCATATCTGAGACATAACTTGATTTTCATGACGCAATGTCAGAACACATCTGTTAATTGATTTGGTCAGAACTCAAATCTGTGCTGCGGGTAACGTCCAATCACAAGCGACGACGCCGGCTGTGGGCCACATATAACCCTGTTCCACTCCAGTGTGTAGCCGCAGACTACAAAAGTTGAGGTGTGCCAAAGTGTTTTAAGCTCAACACATGCACTCCAGGTGACATCAGACAGCTGCTACCTTGAGTTGAAAAGTCCTCAAAGGTTGTGAAGGTTCATGCTTCATGCATTCGGTTACAGTCACAATCCTCACGTAACAGTGAACATAAAGTCATCTGGCTACAATCTTCTGTGTTTAATGGTTTTCTTGAAACAGGACATTGTCAATAAATCTTATTCCTGTGGAGAATTTAAAGCCTGTATTGTTGTTGTGGTCTGTATGTGACAACGTTAATTTACAAAAGATAAATCAATACTTCATCCAATGCATCTGATTGAGTCAAGAAAGAGAGTGAAATTTATATAAATATACAATTTATTTTGATGTCAGAGGGAAAAAGGTTCAGTATACACTGGAAGAAAAATCCACACGTATCAATTTGTGTTCTTTACTGCATTACAGGTTTTATTTTGAGATGAAATGTTGTAATTCACTTTTTTGATGTGCCTGTCATCCACTAACCTTGTTCGCCTAGTTTGACATCAGACAGTGACTTCCTACATTTTGCACGTTGACTTTCAGCAGCCTCCAGAGAGCATGCCTGAACTTGTTGCATCCAGTTGTTGGTTTAACATGTGGGTGGAGAAAGCATTAGTGCAAGTGAGAGGGATAATAAAAGAGAGCACTTTTTTTTCCAGTCAAGAAAAGCGAGTTGCGCTTCAAATCACACACATCTTGTGTCTCTATTGCATTACGGTCTATTGAGTCTGCTGGCAGTGGAAAAATCTGCTCTTCTAACAATATCTAAGTATAATGTTGAATACTGATATTAAATGGTAACATTAGGGGGTATGTTTTACCCGTTACATATGTAGCAATAAGACACCTACAGAACCAAATAACAACATGGACCCAAACTTGCAAGGTTTTACTCAAGGGATGTTTCCACTGAAGCACTTTCATTTCATTTTTAACTTTGACAGCATACCGATGTATTAGAGTCACTGAGATCTGCCATTTTAAATCAACAAAGAACAGAAATCGTATTCCATGTTGGACATGAACACAGCACTATAAAAATGCTCATCAGCCAGTTTAAAAAAGGCCAAACAAACATACAGTATCTGCATTGTGTAGTGTTACAAGCATTGGGAAGATAACATTACGCTCAGAGAGTTGCAACAAACAGACAGAGGCAGTAACGACCATGGCCATTTCCCTCTTTCTTCCTTCCCTCCTCCCTTGTCCTTCCTTTCTTTCATCTCCTTCAAGGTCAATCGTCAGAGTGAGGCTGCATGTCACCGCTCCTTTGTCTATTCAGATAAAATTGCTGCATTCATCGTATGTCAGTTAAACCTCAAAAAGGGAGTGAGGAGGGTATAGTGAGAGAGGAGAGGGAGGGAGAGAAGTAAGAAAGGAAGAGGGAAGAGAAAAAAAAAAACAACACCCCTATCACGGCGTCCTCCAGCCTGGCCCTAGCCTGTTTTTATCTGTCCATGACAAATTCAAGCGTTCACTCTCTCCTTTCCTCTTTCCTCCACATTTTCTCTTCACCTTATCTACTGTCTCAGCACTGCATCACTTGCCATTTTAGAATAATGTCGCCCCATGTCTATAATGACATTGCCTTTGTGCTTCAGATTACCTTGGGATTTTCAGTTCCCCCCCACCCACCCCCCCTCCAACACACATGGATGCTGGAATAAAGATACACTCGCACACACACAAACATGCGAGCGTCAAAGAAAATCTGTCCATAAACCTTGAAAGAGACTAAGTGAATCAGGCTACATCATTAACCAGTGACTGACTAAGTAAAACCATGGCTGCCATGAAGCAAAAGTGTACAAAAATACCATTTCTGAATGATATTGTGCTATCATTGTTTATTCAGGATAACATGAGTGGAGTTTGGGTCTGGGTATGATTAAGATGTGTCCTTAAACATGAAAATACATTCAGAACCAGACCTCAGAGTTTGAAGAATGTTAATGGATGACCAGTGCCTTATCTGTTCAGCATAATATTACCTCAGCAGCTGTAATTCTGTAATGTAAAGTATTACTTTACTTTATGGTAGATGATTCCGGGAATCTTTTCCATCTTTCAGGTCAGCACATTATACTGATGATAAATCAAAAAAGTATAGTTACACCAAAATTTAACCCAAGCTCTATTTCATTGGTTATTTAAAGCAATCATAATCGTTACATACTAATATTTCCAGATCATTTTCTCCGTAAAGAAATCATTTCCTTCAGGTATCATCAGACATGAAGCAAGTCTCCAGCATTTATTCTTTCTGTGCTCTGATGAGCTCCTTAAACTGTGACAGGTCCTTCTCTCCCCTGCTTGGCCATGTCTCTTAATGAGATGGTAATCAGCCAGTCACCAGCAATGGGACCATGCAGGACACATAATGAGAACATTAGGCTGCATACTGAAAGGACCCCCTGCCGGGTGGAGGATCAATGGTCTGGCCTGATGAAAGGTGGATGATGCGGCTGATGGTTGGAGAGAAAGAGGGAGGGAGAGAGGCAGAGAGTGGTGTTGATTGTCCAACACATTATCTACTGTACCCAATCCTGTGACTCACTGAGAGGTCACAGAGATTTATACAGGAAAAAAGAAAAACAATCAGTGTAGTTAAATTCACTGCCTTAACACATGAACCACTACCATCATGGTCTGTTTTTTGTTTTTTTTTTAGATATATTTCCCCCATTTTACCTTGTTCGGGGGATTTTATTTTACTATAACTCTTTCCCACCATTAGGGTTTCATCCAGACCTCACATCATTGTAAGAAACAAAAGGGTGGGGGGAGGGCATAACCAAAAAGAGAAAGTCACACTAGTCTTTATTGCGATCTACTTTTATGTTTTATAATACACTCTAGTAATTTGTCTCTTTTTTCTGTGGAGCTTATTTGAGTGTAGTTATTGGTAATCATCTGCAAGTCTGTTTTCTGGTCACTGTCAAAAGGCATTCTGGAAAATGTAACACAAAATTAATTGGCCGAGTTGTGACACAAGCTTCTACTAACATGGCCAAATTGACCAGGGAGTCCTGTGCATTGGGAAACTGCATACAACAAGAGATTTCTTGGTAGCTATAGTAGTGAGGCATATTTTAACCGCACAAGTGCAATAACATGTGCAACGTGGTAGGTCTTGTGTGAGCATATCCAAGTGCGTCTGTTATTTTGGTTCATGTACAGTACCAGTCAAAGGTTTTGAAGGTTTGACCAAACTTTTGACTGGTACTGTATGTGCGGCAGTGCAAAGTGCAAAAGGGATGAAGTGGAATATAGATCGGAGGGTGTGATGATTCATAAGTACATTCTTGGCCAATCACATCACTAGTCTCAGTCACAGTCCACAGTCACAGTGATACATGACAATGCTTCTTCAAGAAATCATATTATTTTCTGGAAGGTGCAGAGTGTTGCATTGTGAACTCACAGTACCACACATCTGCAGCCAGAGACAGACAGTTGTTTAGTTTTACAGTTAATTAGCACAATAATGATATATAAATATTAATAAGTAATATAAAACGTTGGTGAAGCTTATTATTTATATGATCGTCTCAGTTTTAATTCCACAATATCTCACATTGTAAATGGTATCACTGTTTAGTGACTGATCTGACACAACAGAGTTTGCACCACAATAAATGCTAAAAAGAACATTGGAAAGGAGGCAATGATGCGTAGATGTGTGTGGCAATCTGGTGTCATTTTCAGGTGATTTAAACAAGGTAAATACAGTTGACAGCTGCAGATTTATCAACATATGTGTCCTGCTGCCTTCAGATGGTTGCAGGGATTTAATGAACGGAGGGAGAAGGTTTTCATCAGTGTAAATAAGCTGTGGACAACAGATATTATAAGAATCACCTGTATTATTGTGCCTCTCCTTCCACAGGCGAAGCAAATTTCAAAGTCAGGAAATACCAAACTGTTGAAGTGCTGCTCATTGGGCTGCCACGAACATAAGGTCCAAGATGTTTCAGACTGGGACAAACTAATGTTCCACAAATATTTCTTACCAAACAATGTCACTTTGGCTCATCTTCATTCGTGATTTACACCATTCAATAATTAATTCTTTGACATCTTTATCATTATATCATGTTGGCCTGGTACCTATGGTGAAATCCATCAAAGCAGAGAATACTTAAAGTGTCACCAGAGTAAAGAATAACAAGAATGTTGGAAATGTTCACTTTTGTCAAAATACTTCACCCTGGGTTGTGTACTGGTGCTTCAAATGGATTTTGCTTTCGTTAACAGTCTTAAAGCTGCTAGCTAAACATGCTGCTCTTTAAGTGACACTGCTTTTGTATTATACTTAACACCTTTAACGATAAAAGATGCCTTCATTTACTTGCCTGCATATAGTTTATTGCAATGGCACTGGAATGAGTTTTGAAGTGGGGGGACATCCAGCTTTGGATGACGTAATAGGCTAGTGAACTTTTTCATGTCAACTTCCTTTCAATTTCAGCCTAGCCTACTGTTTTTGTGCAACTAAAATATGGTAATTGAATGCATTGCCTCTTCTCATCAGGGTACTTCCCGATTGAAATAGTAGCAGCCTTTTTTTTTTTTTTTTTAGCGGAGTGGTCTGCCAACAAGCTAAAAAGGTTTGACTCAAAAGGAGCGTCCTAGCTCCTGTTGATACAGACCCTTATGTTTTTCACTCTGAGAACTGTTACACTGTAACTAATCAACCAACCAACCAGTCGATATGTTTTTTATAAGGTTCAAAAAAGAATCAAAATTCATGCCCTATTAAAACAGAGTCTTTACATCCAATATGCCTACTAACACACAAATAGACATTATTTTCCAAAGTACTGAGTGCCCCTAACACTCCCGAAGCAAAAGCTATTTAACACTTTGTTCATGTCCAAGTCACCAGTCAGGTCTTTGTGGATGTGCGGGAAAAGCAAGTTTTTAAGCTGTTTCTCTGTCATTGTAGATCTGATGCAGGTCTTCAAACGACGGAGACTTGAGAAACTCCGCTCAGCTGTGGCATTGGACATCGGCACACACACGTCACACACACTTTTCATAATCACAATTCATAATCAAATTTTATTGGATGTCAGATCACTTTGATATCATTTGAATTACACAATGGTTAATTATGATTGGATTTAAAGGTCCAACATGTTAGAGTAGGCTTAGTCATTATTGCTATGACCGTAATACCTGGCTTAGACGTTATCACTTTATTACCATAACACCTGAAAGTGGGGGGACAAAAAGTCTCGTTGTCCCCCCCTATTCCGGTGTCAGTGGTTTATTTAAAGGGTGAAAGAGCATTACACTTAACTTGAACCCCTACCATCACAAACGTGATATAGCTCCATTAGCACTTACAGTGGGTGTGTTCTCACTTACTTGGAATTATGCAAAGTGGGATTAATGTGAGGATACAATGGGAAACAAAGCTTAGCACTGGTTAAATATTTAGATGGCCAGTGTGAGAATGAATTCCTTTAAACAAAACAGGGACATAAATACTACATTCAAAGACATTTATGTATATATATATAAATATATATATTTTTTATGTGGTAATAGCAGCAATAGATATCCTAAGCTCATCAAAGATAATAAAAAATCACTCAGTGCCAACTGGCTTAATACCCTCATTTTTTCTCTCTCAGCTTTATAATTTCACAATGACTCACAATATACTTCTATTTGTCCATTTGGCCTGATTAGATACAATGCAGTCTATTATTGTACATGTACCAAGAGGGACATCACCAGTGTGACTAAGTCATTTTGGTCACAATCAGTTGTTGGAACAATCCTGGCAAATGTGAAGCACCAGAACATGTCAGCCCCCACTATGTTGTACATTATAAAAGCTGCTGTGACAATTCAGATGTGGAGGATGAACTCTCCCACCCCAACTTCCCATTCCCATATAAACCATTCGGTAACCCTTTATGGATTTCACATATGTATATTCTTATTTATGTCCACTCTGTCTTCTATCATCACTATGAAACGCAGTCCCTGTTTGAATCCGGCCATAAAACCGACTGGAGTCACATTAATTGTCAGACACAGACGCAAGTTCTGATCATAAACGCTGTACTACATGCTGCTGCTTTAAATCACAGACAAATCTATCCCTCCCCTCTCTGGTGCCTTCCAAAGTGATTTGGTCTCAATTTGTAATAAAAAGACCAACAGAGAAAGCACTGCCAGTGCCCATGATGGGCTTCTCCTTTATGTTTTGCATTTTTTCACCTTTTCTCTCGTCGCAGTGACTGACTTTTAATCTAATAAACATTGCATGAGCCCACTGACCAGAACAAAGGGGAAGAAAAAAAACATCTTTCTGAACATCTATCAGTTCGCTCTTGTTAAAAAAAAAAAAAAAAAAAAAGAGTGGGGGTGTTCCTTAATAGGAATGGGGTAGGATATAAGGTTTCATGCCAAGATCGTAAAATTACTGAGGAATAAAAGCCATTCATTTCACATGACATCACCACCTTCTGAGGATGTGAGCTTCAGCGGCTTCAAAAAGAGGACAAAATGTTTCCTCCATTGACTTCAGTGCTGCTGTTGTCTGACAAGACATACAATACAGCAGAACAAAGGACAGGGATTAGCCTCCCTGCTATTGGCTGGATCTTTTGAAACATGCAATAAAAATATAATGTTCTTAACAGCATAACTGTCTCGGTGCATTGTTTATATATATGATCAGACATTGAGAGCCTCTGCTTGGGGCACATTTGAATGGATTTCTTTCTTGTAAGATGTGGGAACAGTAAAAGTTAACACACGCCTCACAGTGACACTAGTGGTGAAATCACAAAGCAACAGCTTACACAACAGGGATGATAAATAACTGCCCATCACCCCGCAAACTTGTTACCTTCGCCCCCAGTACTGCAGTACATTTTCAGTTAAATACTTGCACTTAAAACATTCCCTCTTATGCATGCTATTAGTGCTGCCCACTAATTTACACTTGAGCGCTAGTTTCCAGTAGGATTGCAACCATTATGTTTATTCACATGGCTGTCAGTCACTCAACATGGGACCAAGTCAAATCAGTCCTGTATGCTTGACACAAATGATACAGCACTGGAGCATGCTCCAGGGGTACTAATGGTTGGTCTGAGTAGTTCTCAGCCGCAATGTCACAGAAAACACATAATTTCCAACCTGCTCCACAGCATATCCATGCACACTCAAAGAGATATACATTCGCTAATGGCAAATGCATTGGCTAACAGAGGTGGGCCAGCTACCTATTATGCATATATCCTACAGTAACTCTCCACATGAGGGAGAGAGGAGGTGGTATGTGTTTAGTGACTGTTAAATATAAATCAGTGGTGTATACAACAATATATGCACCACATGAACTTACAGGGCTGATCATTCCTGCCAGCACCTCTCACAATGCAATGTATGGAGTTTTAAATGACCGAGGGCCTTTAATAATTGGCAGTGCCAGTGAGAGGCCTCACATCCATCCGCTGTATTAGTTTATCTACATAAAACAAACAGGGATGTTACATTCAAAACGCAAGCAGACATTATTAACAAAGTATAAAAGAATAATTTCATTTTTCTCCCTTTCTCAGAGAAATGTGACACATCATCTGGCGCAGTATTGCGTTGCCCGGGGTGAGGGCCCTGCACAGTAGATGGACCGCTGTAATTTCTCATCTATCAAATTATGGTTTATTGTTCAGCACAGCAACCCCAGGCTACATACAACCCTGTGCACTGACAGTTATGAAACATTATATTTCCACTATCATAGTCCAGACCCAAGACAAAGCTTAAGAAAGAAAAAGAGAAAGAAAACAGAAAGAAATAAAAAAACTCTGAAGTAATCTTAACACACGTCATGTCAACATCTATGTTAAACAGAGCTTCGAATATAGCCACTGTTGCTACTTCTGGGGTTTGCTAACGACATTAGGTTACTCAAATTGCCATTAGCAACTACTGCATAAGCTTGTTTATTATTGCCATGGTAATGATTTTTCTACCAAATGAAATTTGTCGGCAGGAAATTGTGTTTAATGCTGGTCTAATGAGTCTGCTGTAAATTAGCTGGCGTGCCAGCGTGGATGACTAAAAGGCCTTTAAGTAACCTTTGGTCTCTGTTGAGGGTAATTTGATACTGCCACTGATGATTCACTTAGCAAGGCTAAAAGCTATAGGCTTGCATCTCAAGAAGGACATGTGAAACTACTATCGCTCTCAAACTAGAAGTGAATGTGAAAATAATCAAATCAACTTCCAACTGGATGACTTGAAGCCAGCGAACGTGAACTCCTGATAGGAGTCAAACCAATTTTGGGTTTTTGTCACCAAGGTCAAAGTTCAGGTACACTTGCAACTCAGAGTTGAGATAGTCTTGGATCTTGGCCAGAGTGACAACATGTACTGTAGAGAGTGACAATCCAACATAAATCTGCTGTTCAGAAAACACTTGATACAGGCATATTTTTGTAAATCTGTCCCACTTTCCCTTCTATCACACATTTTTTCTTTTTATTCCCTACATACATCACTTACTTTCCAATGACTGGACAAAGTCCCAAAGAAGTAAGGACAGCAATATGTATTGTAACACTTAAAAGTCTTGTTTTCAATGAAACTGCAATAGGTAAACACCACATAAGGCCCCTTATACTGGTCATCATTTGGCACTTTTTTTTAACAGCTGAACAAAAAACTATACAATAAATATAAAATACTATATACTATATAAAATACAACAAATTTCAAATAATAAACTTCACTGGAGCAACAAGTGAAAACATATACACTGTATAACAAAATATATCAAACCTGAATTACAAAAAATATATTTAAAATACATACAGCAGCCTATAAAACATTAATGTAGTGTAATTTATTCTTGTGTATCTGTCTATATAGGCTGTGATATGTTAAATAAAGCCTTTTAATGGTGGCTGTATTACTTCTTCTACCACAGTGTACTGTATACTGCAATAAAACATCCCATACAACAGATTGAAATCTTACAGAGGAATCAAAACAGTTTCTTCAAAGGAATGCAAAAAAGTCAGTGTATCAAAAGAGCTTCTGGTCCAGTGCATGAAGTGTGTTTGAGTGTGTTTGTGTTTTTGTGTGTGTGCGCTACCAGAAACACAGTGTGTACGTTTTTGGCTTTGTGCCAGAATTCCAGTAAAATCTCAGCTTCTTGATGCATCTGCTTATGCATATAAGCGTGTGTGTGTATGTGTGCACACATCGCTGACACCCCTGCAGGTCTGTGGAAGCACACGTGGGTATTTCGTGTTAAAGTTACCATGCTTCGTCACAGGCATGGCAGCCACACCCCCTGGCATATTCCCCTGAGATCTGATAAGAGGTGTGTGTGTGTGTGTGTGTGTGTGTGTGTGTGTGTGTGTAGGGAGGTTGGCTGTGCGTCTTGTGTTTTAATGGTGTGACATTCCTCCTTAATGCAGGTGGCCCCCTCAATCTGAAACCCCTTCCTCCTTAGACACTCGTCTGTGTTTAGTGCCACCCCCTGCCGCACCCCCTTCTAACCCCTCTTTTCCCTGCGCCTCCCACTGCACCTCGCCCACCCACGACGCCCCTCCTCTTCCTCCACCGGCAACACGTGCCCCCTCTTAGTGCCAACATGCCCTCGTCCCCCATCTCCCTCCTCTCCCCTCCCTTTTATCCCCCCTCCCCTCCTCTGTTTTTCCCACGCCCGCCTCTTTTTGTCATCACGCAGTAGGAGTGGTATCACCGCACGTGCCCCTTTTTAGTGCCAACAAGCTCCCCTGTGGCACTCCTGCCCCCCTCCCCACCTTCCTGTACTCCCCCCCACCCCCATCATGTTTAACCCCCCCCCCCCCACACAGCTCCCGCCCCCCTTCCCCTCTTTCTCACACTGTTCCGTCTCATCACTATGTAAGTGGGGATACCAGGCTGTTTTGCATACGGCTGTTTAGTCCTTTGTGGCGGGCGGGGCGGCATGCGAATATGCAAAACGGTGATGGGAGGCATTTTGTACTGTGATGAGGAAGGGGAGAGGGCGGCACTGTGAATGATGCCGCCATGTGTGCGTGTGCTTGTCTGTATGTGTGGGTTTTCCAACAGATTCTTTGGTTCATCAGAGCGATGGTTGGTACAGGAGGGAGTGCCATCAGAACCAAAGCCCAGTTGAGCAACGTGGCAATGGAATACCACCCTAAGCAGCCATTAAATCCTACATGGAGGGATACTCTCATCTTCTGTGGCCTTCTATTCCATTTAAGGGACGATGCAAGGAAAGGTTGTCATTTTTTTTTTTCTTCCAACATGCATCGTTACTGTAAATCCACATGGCGCAGAATCTGCAAATATCAGCGGCAAATTAAGAAGAAAGGGACGGGCGAAGTTCTTCTCGCTTCCCCCTCCTCTTCGCCCATATCCTTCTCTCTCCTACTTATCTGTGGTGGAGAGCCAATGGTTCATTATAATTGGCCGTTGTCATCATGCAGATGACACACAGTCAGCGCTCTGAATATCATTAGTGCCTTTGCATACCTCCGCTCTTTTTTTCTTTTTTTTTCTGTCCTTTCTTCTTGTTCCTTCATTCCGAGGCTCGTTTCGCGATTCGATATTCCAAAAGGTAATTATCATCCACGAATCAGCCTATCAATATGCGGAGATAGGCATAATAGGGAATGAAGGTGCATGTCTGATTGTCGTTTTCTCTTTCGCTACCTCCAGCGAAAATGTAGAAGAATCTCCCAGGGTGTGAAGGAGAATGAGTGTATTTGTGTGATTGTATTTGACTCTCCTTTGCAGTGGAGTCCATTGTATATCTCTTTGGTTACAGAGTGTTCTTTGCTCTGCTCCTCCTCCCCATCTCCCCCTTGTTTGCATATATCAGCCTCTCCTTGGGTAGAATAATAGCTCTTAATTCTTCTCTGTAGCTCTTGCCTTCTGATCCATGACAAAAATAAAGAGCCAGCCGGTCAATTTGCATACTCCGCATACTGATGAGGTGTGTGTTGCCGACTGCCTAATTACCTCCAGTCACTCACTCTCTCTCCTCCTGCAGCTTTTGCTTTTAACCCTCGCTCGCCCATTCGCCATCTCTTCGTCTCCACAGGAAACCATTGTCGCATTCAGCATTAATTCATCTGGAGGGGCATGTAGAAACAATAGAGAGACAAGAAAAAAAAACACAAGCATATTGCAAATGACGAGCGGTTCGTTCGTTCACCTTCGTTTATTCCCCCGTCTGTGTTTATTGGCTAATTTGCGGCTCCTCTCGCTCGCGGCGGCTCTCCTTAAGCTACCCCCTTTGTCTTTGCCTTTGAAATTTACAAAATCTTACAAGAAATCAATACTTAATTGATTATTCACTTTCCTGCAGCCTCAAACGACCGGCGAGTGCATGTGCGTATTAAATCCGGCGTGTGTCTGTGTGTACGTGTGAGTGAGTCTCTGGTAGATCCCATGGTATTCCCAGTTCTTTCGAGGCAGCAGGCGGACGAGGTGGCAGGGAGCTCTGAGAGAAACACTCTGCAGCATCTACGTGCATGTGTATGTGTGTAAGTGTGTGTGAGTGAGTGTGTGGGCATATGAGACGTACCAAGGTCCCGTCAATAGCACCAAAGCCAGGGAAGTTCCAAGGTTTGAAGAGGGTTTACTTCTCAGCCTTTTTGCTCAAACAGCAACAGCCATTCCAGAGGAGGGAGAAGCATGGAAATCAACAACAACAACAACAACAACAACAACAACAAACCAACACCAAGCCTGTGGGCACAGGAAGCACGGCGGGCTCCAAGCAGGATGTGGAAAGGAGTATATCCTCGTTTTCGGGGCTTTTTTTGTTCTCTTCACCGCGCTTCTTTGTTTTCCGTCCTGACTCAGAGAAGAGAGCAGGGCAAGATGCCACCTGGACCCTTTAGAAAACTCTGTGGCGAAGTGGGCGCGGAAATAGGGGCGTGAAGAGAGGGGCGTGAGGAGGAGGAGAGAGAGAGGGGTAAAGGGTGCCTAGTGCCTGCCTCTGATATGCCATAAGGATGGCAGGCACGTAATGATAGCAAATGTAGAGCAGATTGGCTTGGAGGAGGAGGAGGAGGAGGAGGAGAGACAGAGAAAGGGGGAGAGCAGACAGATGGCAAAGCTGGCCTGGTGCCAACGATACCAAGACATGACTACGCAGGGAAACCTCCCCCTACACTCTGACACTTGTTGCTGTGTGTGTTCATGTGTAAGAATCACATGTGAGGACACATAGCAGGAAATTCCCAAACCGCACTATAGCATTGTACTTTCACCAAATTGCCTCATTGGGGCCAGTGAACTTCTGCTTCCTTTTATCTATGGAGGAATGATGATAATTTAATGTTTCAATATCACCGTATGCATTCGGTGGGATATAATATATAAGTATGTATGAGAGCCTAAAGCAAAATGAGGGTGAAAGATAGAGGTCTGGCCTCCAATTTGACCTCCATTTATGCAATGTGGCAAAGGTCAAATATTGACTCTCCTAGCATATTTTTGTCATGGCCATCAAAAATAGATGTTGCAACCCACTTCAATTTTTTTTTTTTTTTTTTTTTTTAACATAATGTCATTTGAGTTTTAGTGGGAAAATTAATGTGATTTTTGTCTCACAGCGTTCAGGAATAAAAACTGCTGGCTCGTGTTGGTTTATGACAAGGAAACGAATGGCAGCTAGATAGAGTATTATGATGTTCATATTGAAATGTGCTGAGCAAACACCTTCCTGCACCAGCAGACGTGCTCAGTGTGTGTGAGAATGAGAGAGGGGGAGACAGCGAGAGAGAGAGAGAGAGAGAGGTGTATTTCTGTAGTGTTTTGGGAGGGGGGGGGGGGTTGTAAAACACATACTGTACTGTATTCATGTCTGTGTGAATGTGTGCCAACCAAGCAGGAGGTTTTCACACGAAGAGGAAAAGCATGCATCTATGAAACCTGCCATTGAGGTGTGCTGAAAATTATTGGCAGGCTGGTACGTAGGACACACAGAAAAGGAGGTTCAGACAGGCTGCAGCACATCCGAGATGTTCTGAAATGGCTACAAAATTGGACATTTGTTAAATTATTCATGTTATACTTGTTTTGCATGATTGGCAGCAGGACAGAATGTAGGAGCAGATTGGGCAAAGCCCTGTTGTCTGTAGATAAAGAGGAATCATGTTATCATACACTGTGTGTGTTCATATGTGTGTGTGTTTGGGTAGACTGGGTGGAGTGGTGGTGGGGGGGGGGGGTTACCCAAATCAAACACCCATTTGAATAAGAACAATCAGACCCCAAAATGGAGCCACAGAGAGGGGAAATGGTGAGGCGATTTGACTTGCGAATCAGGCGATGCATATCTGCATGCTAATTACGTGACAAGAAGGGGGAAA
The DNA here is from genome assembly GCF_963924715.1 of Thunnus thynnus. Lineage (NCBI taxonomy): Eukaryota > Metazoa > Chordata > Actinopteri > Scombriformes > Scombridae > Thunnus > Thunnus thynnus. The sequence goes on from NC_089537.1 coordinate 16,817,965, forward strand.
GAGTGGAAAGCGTCCCCCATGCGCCAGACAGAGAGAGGGCGAGGGAGGGAAGACATAGCAGACGCAAGAGAGAAACAAGGGGGACGAGCGACTGAACAAACGGACAAACAAACGAAGGAATCAAAGGGAGCTATAGATGAGATGGGTAATTAATTCCCCCATCAGCCTGTATTCTACGGCATTTGATTTTCTTTGGAAACAAATCGACACGCATGGAGATGGAAGAAAGGAGCAAAAGCAGTGGACGAGGGTAGGGATTGGAGCGGGGTTGGGGGGCATCCGAAAATTAAAATTATTGATTGATCTTAGGGTGCGGGGGGTTGCGGAGCGGAGGGCATTTTGAGGATGTAATTAGAGCGGACTGGGACCAAGGCTGGAATGATAATAGATGACGTTGGAATTCACTATGGCGATTGGCCATTAATCTCCATTAACGCGGACCAGGATATTAAAAATTCTAATTGGAGGGACAAAAATGATGTGGATGGTATGCGTATGCATGTTTACAAGTGTGTGTGTGTTGGGATGTTGATCTTGGGTGTTTTGCGATAATTGCCACCATGGGGGAATTGTGTCCTGAGGTACAGTATACTGTATATCAACTGTATTAGCTCGCTGATTAGAATTATGAACTGCTTACAATGCTGAATTGTGTTTAATGTTTCATTCTTTTTAATAGAATGGCATAAACTCTCATTCATGGTTTGGGAACAAGGGTTTTCATTACATATTTTTGTTTTTTGCCTTATGCTTTGGTGTATAGCTGGGTACATGTTCGCATGCAAATGTTTATGTATATATGTACGGCCGTGTCTGTTTGTGTCGTATGTGATGATGAAGCTCTATTACTGCCAAAATAACAAGTTTACCAAGTATCCATTTTAATTATTTTCCATCGTTTTTTCAAAAACTAATGTATAAATGAGTTTTTTGGAGTTTTATTTTCATTGTTATTTACTGTGTTTGCTTTACGAACTCAATCTATGCAATGTATAAATTGTGTACTGGCTGTATTAAACCCAATAAAATGATTCTTATACTTCTCATCGTCGGTGTCTGTCATTCACTGGTAACAGATAAGAACACAAATCATTCATTGTCCAGCTCCAAAGCAGTGCAAAAGGAAAAGCCCTGCTTTAGGGAGTCCTCAGCCCCCATGGGTGCTATGATGTCATCAGTAGTGGCCTTGGATCTGCTGTTTGTTACATCAGCCCAGATTAAGGAACACGGATGACAGGCCAATACCGTGTTTATCAATAGCTCCACCACCTTGCATGACTGTGCTGTGACACTGTCAATAGATTATGAAATCTTACCATGTCAGCTATTCAATATTACAAATTGCTTCTGTGTAGTCAGCGTGCGTGCTTGTGTTTTTCGTTTGTGTGTGTGCGTGCATGACGTAAATATGCAAGAGGTTAATGCATATGTTCCTGTAATGTCTCCATGTATTCACTCTGCATGATTAGGAACTGTCCTTGAATTAGTAAGATGAAACTGCAACCCCCAACTCTGCGGCCAATGCACACACACACACACACAAATGCATACGCAGATATTGTAGCCTATATGTCGACAAACAATCACAAAGACCTCCTATTAGGATTAAAATGAAGACATAGCTGTACTCACACAAGCATAATAATGAAAAACATTTCACCTCTACTGTTAATTCATCGTTCATTAGTGAAAGAAGAGAACCTTGCCGCTAAGAGTTAGCATGCTTTTGTGTGCATGTGTGTGTATGTGATGGCCAGTGTGATGTCATTACGTTAATGGTCTTTCACTGGGGCTAGTCATTAAATGAGGATATTAAAGCAGTAGGCTGTTTTTATATGCATGGAGGGGAGATGTGTGGGGGTCACAGTTGCTTGAAGTCATCACTCATGCACAATGGGAGGACACACACATACACACAGGGACAAAAATCACACATACAAATGAGCAAAATATGCATGTAAGGGGTCACTCAGCTCTCTTCAGGAGAATTGTGTCTATTCATTTCCCTCTCTTTTTCTGTAACAAGAACACAAACACTGGCAGAGCACTCACTTGCCCCTTGTTTGAGTTGTTTTTTTATGCATATGCACCCTCTCTCAAGCCAAATTGATCCTGATATTTATGAGCTGGGTTTGACGTGCATATTATTATTATCATTACTGTTATTATGCATTTCGGGGGAGGGAAATAACATTAGGCTTGGCAGAGGTGGTGCAGAAGCAGGGGCTATCACTGCTGCAATCATCAGATTGGTCTGATTTATGATTTATGCAGACCACAGACCGCCTGAGGTAACGCCCCTGGAGGAGCTGGGTAGTAAAAATTTGTTTTAGCCAATTGATTAATCAAGACTAGTCATATGTGTGAGTACTTCATATGTATATGTGCTTGGATGGCAAAAGGAAATGTGTGTTTATCATATGTCTGAATCTGCATGGTGTCAGTGTGGGTGTGTGTCTGTTCTTGGAAAACTGATTTGGTGATGCGACCTGTCAAGCAAATTGAGAGCAGGGATTGGTAAATTAAGAAAACAGAGATGAAGGGAAGATGATAACATAAAAGCGGGACTGAAAATGAAAAAAGAAGCTAACAGATTTGGTTATTAAATATTCCACACTTATTCTTCTGATTTATGTAATAGCAAAATTAAATTGTAAAATTGGGTTTTGAATTTTACTGAGTCAATATAAAAGACATTATGCAACTACAAAATTAACAAGGATCACAATAAAATACTGGACTTGTTTGATATGATGTTTTGCAATGGGCATTAAGGTCATACACTTGCAAATAGAAGTATATATTAATTATTCATATGAATAATTGAATTGCAAAACATGCAGGGGAAAATATGCCAGTCAGCATTCATTTCACCGTTGCCTTTAACCCACTAGAGAGCAGCTGGGTTTAGATTTCATTTCAATGTCACCAATTTGTTATTAAAGTATAAACAGGACTTTAGCTTGAACCAATGAAAAATGCTGTAGATTACCAATGTTAGGGTTAGGCCATGGTAATTTGGCAGGGAATGCTTGAGAGGAAGTTATGCCTGGGAGGCTCAACTCAGGGCAAATACCCATTGAAGTATATGACCACAGAGGAGAACACCTGGTATGTTGAAGAAATCAGCTTATTCTAAGTAAGTAGTAATATGTTCTGTATATTAAGGACATATTCAATAATATTCATTTTTAAATGTTTATTGTTGAAGTGGGATAGTTTTAAATTAACTTGGACCTTTAACCAAAGTCATGGATTGAAAATGGCAGGTCTGATTCATGCTATTGTTAAGTAATCCACAGTGAAGAATGATATCTTCATTTACTAACTCTACTCAGTATACTGTACAGTGTAATCTGTGTTTCAGTTTGGCTGCATTATATAACATTTTGTGTTGACTAATGATATAATACAGTATTTGTGCTATTTGCTTTTTCTGTCTTTTACTGTGTTTGTGTGCTCTCTGCAGGCCGGTGTCTGAACTCAGCCAAAGATCAACTGTGAGGGAAGAACCTCCATTCTGTAACGTTCAATTGCAAGTGGACTGAGTGTTTCTGTAGTGCCAACAACTCCAACAGAGTGATACGTCTTCTCTCTAGTTCTACTTCAGTACTCGTGTTCTCCAGTTGTCAACATACCATACTACATAACATAACACAACACCACGCAAATACTATATATACTACACATTCAACATAAAACAGGACTTTCAGTATTTGAGTTATATAGAACATGAAAACTATGTGGCAATGTCAGATACATTTTAAATCAACATTTCATATCTTCTTCTGCTATGCAGAAGTATAGATTTGGACTTGGTATATAACAGAACAGAAAAACTAGATCAGGACATCCCTATACACTATAGTAATCCTCTGGCTGTTTAGTCAAAGCACATTTGGTGGCAAATCTGTTTCCTTAAGTAAGATGTACAAAGGTAAATATGTCTTAAAATGTGTGTCTCAGATTAATTAAGGATTGTACACACATGCTCATAAGCACTGCGCACACATACTCACAAGAAAATGCCAAAATTCAGACTTTACTACATTTTGACAGTGTTCTTAAACAACAAAAGGACAATTTAGTTAGAAAACTACGACATATTGGACAAAGCAGCTGGAATCCAGTTCAGTTCACTTTCAGCAGATCAAAATATTTTTTTCTGCTCTTTCCATCTGGTCAGGAAAATTCTCTTGGATACCCAAAAATGAAGGATTTGAAGGCACAATTCTTCGACATGGAAAATTCAATTTTCAACAAGAACCAAGTCCCAAAAAAATGTAAAGTTAACATCTGTTATAAGCTTTAAGCATTAAATTAGTTCTCCAATAGGAAAACTGTCATTCTATTTGAAGAAAGGAACACGATTTGAAACAAAAAAATTCAAGTGACTTTCACGGTCTCTCTGAGATCTCTCAGTGGGCTGAATTTAAAGATATTTTGGTAAAAGCACTGTTAGATATTTTTATGGTTGGTAGAGCTTTATACAAAGGTACATTTTCAGGCAAATTTGACAAAATAATAGAATAAACTGAGCACTATGGAATAACTCTTGAAAATAATAAGGACGCTCAAAACACTGTTTGCTTTACATTATAAGTTATTGAAACCGAATGTGTTGAAAATGCATTGCTTTGAGGCATAATATTTGTCATTTTATTTCATAAAATGCATAACTCATATGCCGAGATTTAATGCTGTACCATGAGGAGCATCACTGATCAGAGCATGTGATCCAGGCACGACAGGAATAACATGGTAAAAGATGTTGCTTACCTTTATGACGTGTTTGTGACGAGTTCACCCAAACTGCAGCGGCCAACCTGCACCTCTTCACTTTAGCAGCTCACTGTGGTTGCTTCATGTTTTGCCGATCCTCCCTGCAAGATTTACAACTAATTAACCGATAAAGCATAAAAAAATCTCCATATCAATTTTTTCTAAAAATCTGTTAGCACCATAATCTTGGTGATAAAAGCTTCACTTCCTGTAACTTCCTCCTAATATCTTATGTCACCCATCAGTTTCTTAAAGAACATTAATGCCCAGACGTTGGGTTTACCACTTACTTCCATCAGTCAGTTGTTGGAGCCTCAACAAAATCCACAACAGAGCAAAGTTTGCACCTTCCCACACTTACAGCTGTCAGTTTTAAACCACTAGCAGTTTTGTCATACTTAATTCAGTATTTGGGGTTTACAAAATGAATTTCTGTCACTTCTAACACATAGCGCGCATTTGAAGACAGATTTATCTTGTTATATTCAATTGTGTTTATGCAATTCTGGTACAGTATGGGCATCCAAGTTGTCCCAGTGGGAATCCCTGACTCTGGCAGCTTCGCTCACATGCACCCCACACTGAACTACAACAGGCAGCAGACTGGTTTTTGGAAACTTGACTGATAGCTCTGCTTCTATCCTGAGCTAGAAACAGAGCCAAGCGGCACAATGGCTGTGAGCAAGGGCACAATCTGCCACATGTATGCATGCAGTCCTCTTTGTCATATGGGTGTTATTTAAGTGACTGCAGGTATACGCCAGATGACTGCACGCAATACCGCAGAGTGGTTGTATGTGTCCTTGTAACAATAAACCATACATGCAGACCATCCAACCTACAGTTAGTGCAATTGCAGTATCGCTGAAGCAGGGCTGGATGAAGCCAAAGGGAAGCGGGCCTGTAGACGGCCACGGTCAGGCTGGAGGAACCGCTGCCGAGGTGATTATAGATTCTGAAAGCAGTGCTGGACTCTGAGGCAGAGATTATTATAAATTTGGTCATTGGCAATGAGGACACTACAGGAGAGGGAAAAACAAATATTAGGGCCCCCTTCAATGCCGGGGCCAGTGTGAGCTGTTTTCCATTTTAATGCATTATGTGTGTATAAGGGAGAGAGGAGATGAGGTTTTTTTTCTCTCTCTTCTCTGTGTGTGTGTTAGATTCAGCAAACTGAGATTTACATTTCCCTTGCACTGCCTGTGAAATGTTTTCAGACGTGGGCAGCGTGACTGCAATAATATATAAGGCCCCCCCCCCCCTCCTTCTTTCTTTCTTACACATACTTACATGCGTGCACACTGCGGGCAAAGACAGTTTGAGAGAATGAGGATAAAGGAGTACAGCCGTAATTACCATCCTTGTGAGAGAAATGGAAATTCACACTTAGTCTGATTCTGTGGTTAGCTTTCATGCCACTCCTTCACTTAAGCTCATATTGACACATTGACTTTAAGTGTATGTCCCCCCCGCCCACCACCCCCCAACATCAGTCTTAACAGACCAGTTAAACAACACTAAGAAGTTAGATTTTTTTTTAAAAGTGCATCACAGGGAAAGGTCTGAAGACTTGTATTCCAATATATTAATACAGGCATTCAGTATAGATTGTTGTTAATAAAGGCTTCTCAAAGTTAGATAATAAATAGTAATGAAACATGATAGTCTGAATTGATGTTGTAGGTTAAAAGTTGGTCAGAAAAACTTATTATTAATGAATTGTTTTATTTATCCATCACCTGGATCTTATTTTGTGCTGAAATCATAAAGCCATAAACAAATACATTGTTTTTTATGTGACTTAGTTATTTTGAATATATTATCAATCACTCTTTTAATTACGTTTTTCTGGCTTCTTCTATACAAGTTGCACTGTTGGCAGCCTGTAATGACAGTAATTACATTGCTCTTTTCATATTAGCTATAGTATATCAAAACAATATAAACTAATTAAAATTGAAAATGTAATATCAGCAAGAATGAAGAGATTAGTCACATCACTGGTGATTTAATTGCATCCCAAGAGCAGCCAGACACCCCGCATGCATCTGTAGTTTATTATTGCAGGTAGCTCACTCTATCTATGTTTGTTGGCGTTCAGATATTTCACCAGTGGAAAGGCTGCCTATGCCCGTGGGGTTCAGATTTGCAAAGATCTATCATACAACCAAAATCGCGACCATAAAGGATCCACGCATCCATCTATACATTCAAAACTTACCCCGGGGCTGTGTGCCTGCATGAGTCCCATCTAAGCACTTTGTCATTTTAAGTGTAACACATGTATTGATTTCATAGGTTTGATTCTAAATGCAATGATGTCTTCCTCCGAGAGTTGATTAAACCCTTTTGGTATTGATGCACTGTGCCTATGTGTGTGTGTGTGTGTGTGTGTGTGTGTATGAGAGACAGAAAGTGTACGGTTGAGACAGCAGAGACAGTTTGTGTACATGCATGCATGCATTCATTGATAAAAGTATTACAGAAAGCCACAGCGTCAGGGACTGTGTGATCTAGAATCACAGTCCCCCTGACTGGTGAATCCTGGACCGGGGCCTTCAGACTGAGGGTTTATCTTGCCTTTAGTCACAACGCATTCACTCTTCTCTCTGTTCTCTTCTTCTCACTTCTCCCTTCCTCAATCAATGCAAAGCCAGCCAGTATATTACCCTTTACTCGAGACGCACACTTTGCTCTCACAATGAATTTAACAGCCAAGTTGTTCTGTGTGACTTTATGCTTTTGTCGTCATTATACTAGTATTAAAAGTAGTAATAATAGTATAGGTAACTGTAGTACAGATGTAGCAGGACTGTATTTTAATGGCAAGACTAGGATTCATTCTATGTTAATATAATGGCAATAACATTCAAAGAAACTGAATTGAACATCAGTAGAAGTTTAATAGGTCAGGAGTTACAAAGTAGTGGTCATATAAAAGCTCAAAAGTAAAGAATACCAATTCCCATTAGAGCTGCAACTAACTGATCATTTTCATTATCCATTAATCTGCTGATTATTTTCCTGGTAAATTGTTTGGTCTACACGTCAGAATATAGTGAAAAATGTCCATCATCATGCTCAACAATAGATTTTTATAAAATGTATTTTATCTTACCAAACCCAAACTGAAAACATATTCAGTTTACTGTAATGTAAGACAAAGAAAATATACATACAAGATAAACATAATCACATTTTCAAACCCTCAAGTCTACAAACAAAATGATTTTAATTTAGCAAGTTAATACTATATCTTGTTAGCTTACTTCCTACTTTTGATCTTCACCAGAATATTTAAGGGTTTTGTTTAGCAATTAGAAGAAAAATTGACACTCTTTAATTGTTGTAGTACTGTTCTCTATGTGCAATACAGAGGAAAACTGGAATCACTTTCCCAGATTTCTTTAAACTCACACAGTCTCCTTCCAATTTTCATCCTGAATATTTTAATAGCTACAAGGAGAGTACCAGTTCTTAACTGTGCTACTAAGGATCTTTGGCTTCTGGATAAGCCAGATATAACATACTGTATAATTCAGGGGCCATATTAATATAGAAATATACAAGCTTATATAATAGAACAAGCATTATACCACTATGTTAGTGCAAAGCAAAATACTGAGTGACAAAAATCTAAACCCATAATTTATTATCAGTCTACTACATTTCCCCGTTGTCCAAAATGTTCTGTTTACCAGGATTGCTGAAAGAAATGGGTTTGGGATGAGTGAGAAACAGAGAATGCCACCTTGAATTTATCATGTGTGGTACCTCTCGAATGATAAGGAGAATCTTGTCATTTATTTAGTCACGAAAAAGTCAAAAGACCACCTTCTCATAACCACTAAACCGCTCCACATCACCACAGTCATACTCAGTGTAGCATGCATCTCAGTGATAACAGCAATCGCTGATTCACAGCGCAGGCTAAATAAGGGCAGATTTCATGGGTCAATAAATTTGTTGTTAAAAGAAATGCCATATGTCTGTGAAAAGCAACATGGGATTTTAATTTTGGTGCAAACATAGATGAAGAGACAGAAAGCAAGAGAGAAATAGAACCTGACAAGCGCACAAACACACACAGAGATGTGCACATACACCTTGCCCAGGTCCCCGAAGCTAATTAAAGGGAAGGTAGGCGAGCAGAGATGTGACAACTCTGTGAATCATGTAGAATAGTTGTAATGGGTGACCTTTTTTTTTTCTCCCCATGCGGCGGGCAGAAATCTCATTTGAGAGTGAGCCATTCCAATTTGCTGCGGCGAGGCAGGTGTCAAAGTCTCAAGCAGGCAGAAAAACATCCCTTGGTGCCTTCTCCTTTGTTTGAGATCATGTGATGCCCTGTGTGAAAATGCAAAAAGCTACAAAGTCTACTGAAACAGGGTTTGTATTTCATCTTTACGCACTTCTCTCATTCTTTCTTTTCTTCGTCTGCACTTTGACTTAATATGAAGAAACAAAGAGTGTTTTCTGTCTCCATGTTTTGTGTATAGAAAGGATTATGTTAGTGATCAGAGCAAACATGAGAATTATAAACACAGTCCATCTTCATTAGGCTGCAGGCCAGATATTACTGGGCTGGACAGCCTGGAATGTTTGGTCGTCCATTTAGCCAAGGGCAGGAGCAGAAGGGCTGCTGTGCAGGGCTCCAACTCCCTTTGATCCTCTGCAAATGTGTGTGTGTGCGTGTGTGTGAGTGTGTGTCTGTGTGAGTGCAATGCAATTTCACAACCCAAGTACACCAGCTGGTCCACGTTAAAGTTCCAAGGTAACCATGGCGCCCCGCGGCTGGTGGAGAGTGTGTGTATGTGTGGGTGTGTGAGTGTATGTGTGTGTGTGTGATAACATGTGGTATACGTTTAGATGCGCTCCTCCGCCCTATCCCCCCTTTGGCTTTGACTTTTAAGGAGTTTCGACACTGAGCTTTTGCCTCTATCAGGTAAACAGGATACGGGTCACTGATAAAACAATATATACACATACACAGCCTACCACCATGGGAGGATATATGTGTATCCCCCTAACCACTGAATACCTGGGGTTGGGTCACCTAAAATAGTTTCCTATGTATCACTTTCAATTGGGATTTTTAGTATCACATAGTGTAAATAGTGTTTGAGAAGCTCTGCCAAGACATATCTCTGGGGAAAACATTGATACAGAGAATATATATACAAGACCAGAGTTAAGCGCCATTAATATAGAAAAGAGTCATGTTCAATCAGTTTACATGATTTTATTTGCGCGGCATGTTAAGTGAGGAAGCCATCAGTCTTTAGATATGTATAAAATATGTTTGTCTTACAGTAGATTTTATTTTATTTTATTTGGCAGTATTGTCTCCATCCTTATGTTCATTTTCTTCCTATTGCATGATATCGTTTGTCAGAGCAAAAGAGAGCAACTAATATGTGTGACAAAACCAAAAAAACTCTGATGCAATTAAAAGACAAAGGGAGACAAAGTCTGGTGAGAGTTGAATCCTACAAACTTGAACACAAAGGTGAAATATTTCTATATCATTTCAGAGATGTATTTATTTTCTTTACGTTACGAGTCCTTGCTACCTGAAAACACATGTATTATTCTAAGGCACGTGCCTGAGGCCTCATCCGCCATACATTACATCCTTAAACTAATCTACAGCAACAGCATTATCTATACATCTCATCTTTCATTGCCTTGCATAAATATTTACTTGGAAACAGAGGAGTAAATCACAACAGGAACAACTATTCTTTAACTAATTCATATATGTTGCTTTTAAAAAGAAGAATTTCAGAGAAGGTTGTGTATTTGTATATTTTCTTTGTGTGTTGTTTAGGCGCTAGTAGGGTCACCACAACAATTGCCAAGGTAACAATGCTGTTGGACACAGACACACACATTCATATTCATATCTAAGAAATTCTAACATTTCTAAGAAACATCCATACAAGTATATATGTACATTCAAACCGTGGAAAATCTCAAACCCTTATTTCTTTGAGAATAGCTTTGCAATAATGCAGCAATGTTTGGTCCTCCTCGCAATTACATTCCATTCTCCCTCTGTCTTTCTCTCTCTATTTCTATATATGTGATCGGTGCCGCTGTAGAGCTACCATGATGATTCAGATGGGAACAATTCAAAAAGATTGGATAGGAGAAAGCACAAAACAATTCTTATAAGCCTGCACAGTCCGCCTTGCGACAGATGACAGTCTCTGTGTACATCTGATTACAAGCTCTCTCGCTGTAGACTCGTGTATCTCAACCAGGGGGGGTCGTGAGCTGAGGAGATGTTCAAAATAACGGCTCAGGTAAGATTTGTGGTCCAAATGCAAAACTAGTATCACACACACTGAAACAGACTGACGGAACAGCATCACGATCCTCTTTTTTTTGTGTAAAACTATGAACAATTTAAACAGGAGCATTTTTATTTTCATATTTTGACCGTGTGGAAGCATCTCCTGGCAATGATGTGATATTAATGTGGCTAAAAAAGGTTGGATACTTTCATGCTTGCTAACTCTATGCAGAGTTAATCATTTCTTATAAAACTTCAGGTGTGTTTTGAGGCCTTACATCAGTTGTTTGTTTCATAGGTTGGATTTGAACCTCAAAGAACTACTTGTACCTCATTAGTCCTGAAGAACACACTGTGTACATATAAGTTTACTAAGCTAAATTTGTGTTCTCAGGTACACAGTTTCATTTGTGACTGAATTAAAAAAAAAAAAACCTTGTGGCTTCCCCAAAGGATGTCACATTCAAAGCGCAGCGTGCACAAACATGCAATACCCCTCAATCCCTGCTTCTACTTTGACTTTCTGCTTCTTTTAGTAAACAGCCAAAAGCTTCTGCCTCCTCCTCAGTGGCCACGAGCTTCCTACCATGATGAAAGAGGTTTTAGGATTTTTCTACTTTCTACATTTTAATTGCGCGTGTTGCACCTTCACCAGCTATTTACATAGTTTTATTAATAAGAAAATGGTAAAATCCCCGCCATCACAGCTATTTCGACACCTTTTAGATGATCGCACACATTCCCCATCACTGACAAAAAAAAAATCCCACCAAAAATTCTAACTAAACTCCTTACTGACATCCATGAAGATGTTTAATCTTTTCTTGAAATGAAAAATCATCCTGCTATCAAGCTGTCCACCGCTGAGAGAAAAATCTAATGAAAATATAGTGCTACATATTGATAATGATATTCTGTATCTTTCTATCCCCACCTAATCAGAGGTGGAATACGGTGCAGAGTCTCCCCTCTCTCCTGCCGTGACAGCCACAATTCATCACAGCTTTAATTTAGTCTGTTACTGGGGTGTCGATAGGACGAACACTGCCTGGCGACCCTCTCTCACGCGCACGCTTGCGTGTCCACACACACACACGAGAAAACACAGGCAGGTAGTCGCATGCTCACACACGTCCGCGCACAACACGCACACTCTCGTGACCCTTATGGAGAACCGTCCATCCCCAGCATCTCATTTTTGTTACAAACACACTGTCTCACATGAACATTGAGTACACACACTGAGGCGCACACCTCCTCCCATCGTCCTGAAGTGCTATTTGTTGTGTGGTTGGCTGTGGCCCCTAGCTCAAGGCCCTTCTCCCTAGATGTATCATCAGTCATTTAAAGCAATTAAGCACTTCTCAATGAGAATAGCCCGCTCTTCCTTGAGCAAGACGGAGAGCAGCGATTCACAAAGCCATTTTCTACCAAATCCTATTAAAGGTGGGGAAGGGAGGGGGAAAAAAACGAGGTTGAAGACTTAAAATGGAGGGCTTTTATTTAAGGACTAGGAGGTATTACAGGCCAGATTACTCCTGGCTTATGTTCCTAGTCTGGGAAATTACATTCCCACTTTTTTTTTTGAGTGCCCAGGCTTTGGAGTCGAAGATGAGAATCACCTTAAGTCTCTCTTGTTTTTCACTTCTCCACTTCAATGGGTTGTTCTTGTTCTTGTTGTTGTGTTTTGCTAGAAAGATTTCTGTTTTTCCACTTTTATTGGCACCTACTGAGCTTTCAGATACCTCTTGGGGTGTGTTTTTAGGGCTGGGGTTTATGTCAATTCTATCCGGTTCTTTCAAGGGAAATTACTTTTTCATTCCAAGATCTAGTCTTAATTATTGATAGAAAGGAAAAGACATGAGCACGAATTTCATAGGATAAAACAGTTGTGCTTCAATCTCAACAGGGTTTAAAATCATACACCATATAAACAAAGTTGTGAGTCACCATATAAATAAAAACACCAACACAAATCTATCTTTGTTTTGATCATGCTATTCAATCTCTGCCACAATTTCATGATTCTTTTGTTTCATATTTGAAGTCCAAGCTGACTTGCGGAAAATAAAAAAACAAATACATTGTTTTTTATGTGGGTTTCTTGCCTCATCTTAACCATACGTTGATCATTAGGGCCCAATGTTTACCTAACCTTTATCAAATTGTGATAACAGCCAAACATAGACATGGCTCACTTGTATTCTGTGAGCAGATTATGGTAAGGTTTTTTTTTTTTTACACTGAAAAACAGTGACTACACATTTTGCAAATACGATCAATCTGAACATTGTGTTTGATATGCTGATTTAAAGTGTAATCTACATGGCATGTTTCCTCAAGGTAGCTAACGCCAGAAAGTTGTATTAACCACTACAAGGTCTTAAAAGTAAGCAACTCTATTGAGTAACTACACAGAGTTTGAGTTTTATGCTTCTGGCTCCTTTTGGTGAAAAATTACCATCTAAGTGAAAATAGAAGCTGATGGGAGGTGAAGCTACTCCTGCACTGGCCAGTACATATTTGGACAGGAGAGACTTAGCAACTTAGCGAAAAACATCAGTGAAGTCCTTTATTGTGTAAAACCTGAACTCTGCTGGGAAATTATATGACATGGTTATTGAACACTTTGCTGCCATGAAGGACAAGCAAATACTTTTCCTACTAGGTTGAGTAAAATGTACCTTTCCCAGCTTTGTGGCTTTACTGACAAAATAGTCCCCTACTGTGGCTGTGAGATAAAAATGCTGAGCAAGTGTTGATGTGGTTTCTTAAATGTATACATTAATTGCCTTGCTGTTACTATAGATTTACCCTACATGCATATGCAGAAAGCACCATGTGCAGGGTCCACCAGGAACTTTGAATACATTTTGAATTTCCCCACTTTGACTTTTTGACTTTTTTTTAAATGTGATTAGTGGTCGTTTGTGGAATTTGCAGAGGTTCTGCAGAATATGTTGACATATACAGTAATTATGAGGGTAAGTCATGTATTTGATGCATACATTAACACTTTTTGATGTGACTGTAAACTTTTAAATGTCATTCTTAAAAAAAAATGTTGTGTGGTTTCTTTTCCACCTTTGGTCTGTACTTTGTATACTAGTCGGTCATAAGTTTTGCAAAACTGTGCATGAAAGTGTGAAAGTTCTTCACCTTGGAAATAGTACTTGGACAAGATTTGTCACAAAATGTGGTCACATCAACTGAGCCTCCCCCGTCCAACTAAGCAAACTGTGAGATGTGGTTGAAAGCCCTGGAAAAGCTAGTAAGTAAACCATGATTCAAAAAGATTATATTGTCAAACTACATTTGTGTATGTTAAAAAAGAAATGTGTGTAAATGATGTATCTTTGCATTGTGTCTTTTTAAAGTAGCTGTATTACAGCACCTCGTGTTGTCAAAAAACAAGCTACGTTTCCCAAATATTTTAAGAGGATCTGTCCCACTTCTGCATCACTCACCTGCTGTGCCCATGGACATTCCTGATGAATTATAAACTTTTTAAGATGCCATTCCACTTTACAGAATAAGAATAGGCAGATGCACTTAGGGACAGTACACTTCTTACTATCACAGCTTAGGAATGTAACCTCAAACACTGTTGTGATATAGTATATTTATATATATATATAGATTTCTATACATCGGCCCAAATCATAACCTTTACCAAGATAACTGACAGCACAAAGGTCCTGTAAAGTCATTATCCTCTCCCTCGATCAGCCACTGTGCAACCAAAGGGCACATTTACTATTGGACTCGCAGCCAAGACAGGCTGTCTTCACCTTGACAAAAGAGCAGAACATTTTCAAAACATTGAAAAAGTATGTATGTAGGAATGCAAGTCACAGTGTGTGTGAGACCAGCAATGTATATGAACACAGGCATATGTATATATATATGCACAGTGTGTGTGTGTGAGTGTGTGTGTGTGTGTGTATGCTTATCTTTGCCAAACTGTAAAACAGGTTTGGGGTTTATTTTTGTTACGTGAAAGCGAGGCTCAGTACTGCTGAAACAGACATCTGCAAAGAATAGACCTACTCATTTGGCGTTAATCAAAACAGCCTGACTTTATTCATGTAGCTGCAGTGATCTGCAAGCCTCTGGCAAAAGCAGAGAGAAAGAAAACACAGATGTGTGCACGTTACACAGACACACATACACACACACTCACACACACACACATTTGAATAAAAGGTCAAATAGCTTTATCAATAACTGTGGAAAATGTGTTTTGTGAGGAGAAGGAGCAGCTGATCTGACAGTGGCCACCACCCTGATGAATAACCGCCAGGAGAATCAATAGGAAAGAGGAGTTGAGGTGGAGTGGGGGAACATTTTGTCATCCAACGGTACACTCCAATATCTAAGCTCATCCATCAAAGGCAGCAATGGCACTCCGTCCTCCGCTTTAATTGAAAGCACACTGAAACAAGTTATTTACATGACGGGATGGATTTGAACGGGTGCACGTCAGCTGGCAGCTTTGCTGTTGTGTGCTTGCTAAATGTTTGTTTCATGAGCTGACGCTTGACTGTCTCTGAACATGGTTGACTGTCAGCTAACGATGGAAATGCAGACAAATAGTCTAGTATCAAGTCTTACACAAAGGAAAGAAAATAGAAAAAGGGGGTATCTTTAAATAGGTGTATGTTTACGTCTCCTATGTATTCATCGTTGACAATCAAAAAGCTGCCTTCAAGAAACAGCTATGTTCATAATCCTGTCAAATAGATCACCATAAAATAGCAATATGTATAAAAAATGAGTATAATTTGAAACCCCAAAAAGCTCTTCATCGCTTGACTTCTTGTAAGAAATAAAAAAACAAACCACAGTCTTGTGGTTTAAAGGCAACCAGGCATCTTTTTTATTGTTCGTTTTCAAATATGTCCTCTATTTTTTTTTCCTTTGGCAGCATATGGGGATTGAATTTAAGTTGGCTGCCTTTGGTACTAAAGATGCTATAGGGTTTAATTTAATTTGAATTCGCATATGGTTTAAAGGGCTCCTACAGGGAATCAACTTTTGACTTTCAATGAGTTTTGGGGTTTGTGCTTCTTTGCAGCATCCAGCATTGAATATAAGTTTTATGAACATTACATTTTAGATACTTTTGATTGACTTATTACTATATACTTATTACTTTTTCATTATTACTTGTCACCTCATGTACTGTTAACTTTAGGGTCATACCAATATCACATCCCCCTAACGTAGCAATATGGACACTGAAAACTCTAGTGTTTCTCTGGACAGTTTGCTCTCAGTACACAAGCCACACAATCAATAACACACACCTGATTTCTTCTCCTTTGGGTCCATTCCATAAAGTGAGTATCAGATGTATGTAGTGGTAGCCTCAAGTTGAAAAAAAAACAACATCTCACCTTAAAATTGCTGTTAATATGGCTCAGTCTTACTGGCTGCTACTTCTCATCTTAAGCAAGTACCAACTTGATGGAATTGCCAGTGGAGTTAAGAAGAGAAATGACTAAATACGTCTGTCTCAGTATGTACAGTAGATAAGGAAGCCGACATTTCCCCCCAAACAATCTGACGATTATCTGTTTTGAAGTCGTGGGAGGTCTCAAAAGAGCGAGTGATGTACTGCTCTGTATCGTGTTTGCCCTGGGTGACCCAGTCTGAACTCCAGATGCTACTGTGTGTCACCATGTCACAACCAGAGCCAAAAAGGCCAGGGGGAGGAGAGCATGTCTGCCTGGGAGCCAGCAAACATCTGTCGAGCATATTCACATGTGTAGCAGACATACAGAGAGACCCTTCAGACCACACTGACTGTACGCTGCAGCGAAGGATCCAGCGCCATAGAGACCGAAATTGTTGGAACCAAAACAGGGACTGTTTTTAGAGTTTCAACAGAGACAGCCAAAGCCAGACAGGATAGGCCAACACTTATTCACACTATGAGAAACCCAATTTCCCCCTAAAAGCAAAACTGATTTCCACTTTAATCTTGGTGCCATAAATATGATTTGCCAACTGGTTTATATACAACATTCAAGTAAATGACTTGTTCTTACCATTTTGTGTTGTGAACATGTTCAGCTGGCCCTGGCCCTGGCAAATTACCCATGGTCCTATTATGAGAGAGTGCCGATTGGAATAGCGCATAGAGGGGCCAGGCTAGCCTATTAGCAGGGGGTCCAGGGGGAAAGAGTCATATTTTGACTTTTCTTTCTTTCCTTTTGTGCTTCCAAACCAATTAAATAAAGCACGGGTTGAAATATTCCACAGCTTTGGCTCTTTGGAACTTAGCATTTATAGATAAAACAGATGCTTCTGGCAAATGTAAAGGGTGAAATTTACATCCACTTTATTCCAAAATGTTCTAAATACTCTTTCCGGTTATTGTCTGTATCCAGGCTGGGTCCCGGACGACGGAGGAGGGTTTGGGAATGTACTGGGAAACCACAGTGAAGCGGGCCAGCCAAGTTCAACAGGGAGTTCAAGGCTAAATCAATGCATATTTCCCTTTTAGTGGTGATGAGGCTAGCCAAATGCACACTCTTCTCTCTACGTAGGATCTCAGCTTAAATGAAATAGTGATTGGAAGAGTCTCTTCCATTGGTGGGTATGAATTTCACAGACTATCCCACAAATTCATATGGTTAGATTTCTTCAGCCTGTCCAAATTCATTGTCAAACTTATTAGCAGGGTATGGCTCTGAGCCACTGTTTGTCTAAGGCCGCTGCACTCGAAGGCCTTTGCGGACTACATGAGGAAACATTCGCCAGCTCTTCTAAATATGTTTTTGCTGAAGTGTCCAGATATATTTTCTCTATGGTCAGAGCTCTGAAGCAGCCTTGGCTCGCTCTGGTTCTGTACATGTGTTAATGCTGAAGAGGTTCAGTTATTTTAGCAGTGCATTTGATAGTATGTTGACATATGTGATATTCTGGCCAAATCCTGCGTCACCGTGGGCCAATGTGCACTGTTCTGGTTTAAGTTGCCTCTGGAGTTTACAGTGTGTTTGAACATGTTGTCCAATCAGTAGTGCATTGTCTTTTAATATGACAGCCGTTGCCTGTAAACATTCAGTACTGAAACTACCAGTTTGAAAAATGAGAATGTTCACTTGTCTAACTAAATGATTTTATGGTTGTGATGTATTTATTTACATGAGAAAAAAAGAAAACTTCTGATTTACTGAGGAATTCAAAGTTGAAAAACAAGGACCAATATTTTGGAGGTTATTTGCCCTCATCATTGAAACACATCTGCCTAGCCTAAGGGTTTGTGCGGGTAAATGAGCCTTGACGATTATTTTCATAAAAAGCAATAAAGACCAGTAATTATAAAAATGCCAATAAGAATTCATCTTTCAAAAATCTATAAAGCTATTAAGTCCGTAATTAAAAAGATGAGCGGCTAAGTCTGAGAAAATTGCATTTTCCTGCACAAGCGACTGTGAAGCCTCATCTCCTGTTTGTTTTGCAAATTCTTCAACAAAAACATTAACTTTGAAATATTAATCCGATCCATGGTATTGATAGGAATCTCCCATTAAAAGGCAGAGGCCTGCACTTTATACACATACGCTTCATTAGCTACACCTCGGCTGCAGATCCAAAGGGTCATTAAGCCTCCATCCTAGCAATTACACATACAGCTACTGATACACACACACACACACACACACACACACACACACACACACACAGTAAAGCAGATAGAGTAGCCACTGTACTTTCCAACCTGCTAAAACATGTAAAAGTAGCCCTTTCACATAATAAATATTCTCTCTTAAATGAGCAAAGCGTGATTAGCATTGAATCACATTTTGAAGACCTAATCAGTACTTTTTGACTGTGAATAAGTATAAATAAGTACAGGTTTATCCACATCTATAATCATAGCGGTGACTGACTTGCGGATGAAAAACGTATGTATAACTATAGAGAAAACATAAATATGACCATTCCTGTCATAACTACAACCACCAGGCTATCTAAATGTATATTTTTCAGTTTTGTTGAAAGGCTGTAATTGTTTTTGTCAATCAGTGATAAACTGATCGACCTCTTAGCATTACAGCTTTTCTGTGTTATTGTTCCAGTGATTGCTGATATGGTTGCAACGTCCCCTGTTGGGAGAAATTTCAGCCTGTAAATGTAAAAAATAATAAAACAGTTCATCATAATGAATTGGCTTTACTGGAGTTACAAGAAATCTTACAAGGCAAGATCTGAATTATAAATGTTTACTTCTCATTTCTTGGGGACTCTGAAACATTACGATGTTTACCTCTCATCTCAGAGTGCTACACAGCATCTTATTTGCACTGTGTGTGTGTGTTTCTGTGTATGTACATCTCACTCTCATCCTAATGTTTTGATCTGCTGTGTGTGTGTGTGTGTGTGTGTGTTCACAGTGGACATTAGGCCATCTCTCAAACCAGTAATGGGCTTTGAT
Source organism: Thunnus thynnus (assembly GCF_963924715.1). NCBI lineage: Eukaryota > Metazoa > Chordata > Actinopteri > Scombriformes > Scombridae > Thunnus > Thunnus thynnus. The sequence continues at coordinate 16,837,491 of NC_089537.1, forward strand.
TCCCCAGGGTTGCAGTGAGATGGCCACTTCTTACATTAGCCAGTCAGGTATGACAGCGCCACGGCTTGCCTTCCCCTCGGCCAGCTGGGATAAATAATAAATGAAAGTGGTATTTCAGTCCTCCAAATCATCCGCAGGGTCAAGACTCCCTTCTCGCAGTGAACTTTGTAAGATGCGCCGAAGCGCAGCGAGATGCTAAAGGTTAGCGTCTCGGACAAGACAATCGTGCATTCGGCCTGCAAGCACAAGTAGTTTATAAACATCCACCACAATATCCACCCCCCTAGTTGTTGGTGAGGAGCTTCTTTTCCTGCTCCGAGTCTCTTCCCTTTGCCTCGGTGGGGGAATGGGGAGATGTACGAAGAGGAAAAGTTAGCATTCTCACAGAGCATACATCTGCTGCTAAGCTGGCATTTTGTATTGATTTTTCCCGAAGCCTGTAATTTTGAAAGCTTGTAACAGAAGATGAGGTAAATATCATTTTATTTGCTCAAATGGTTTCAGATTGGATTGGATTGAGATGAAATGGTGGAGACAGGCAAATCTAGATGCGAAAGCAGCAATTTCACATAATTGTCTTCATACTGGTGCCAGCATATATTACCGTTGTTCTAAAACTGTCAAACCAAGAGACCAAGACATGGACTGGAGTAAGTGAAGACACTTATTCCTCAAGCCTTTGACATGTTTTACTCTCCTCTGACAATTTTTCACTGTGATGTGGTTGCATTTATCCCCTTCTTAAGAGCTCTCTTTACTTCAGCTCAAAGTATCGGTTACTCTGATACAAATTACATCCTTGACACTCACAAAGACTATGTCACTCCCAGGCTGCAATGGACTCTGAAGATGAAATGTCAATACACACAGACATCAGATCAGTTTGCATCTCAAAAGACTAAAACATAATAACTCCCAAAGACTAAATCATAGACTACATCATGTCTACGCTGTATTTAAATGTATTCCTAATACAACAAATTATTTATTGATTTTTCTTGCTCCTCGTCTCAGTAAAACTGACTTCAGAGTAGCAACCTTTTATAAATCTCTCTGTGTGCAAGCAAGTTGCAGAGTTAATAACTACTGTTTATAAGCCCATCCCAGACAGCCATTCTGGTTCATTTTTTTATTTACCCTGGAAGGTGAAGTTAACCTTCTTCAGCTCATTGTAGCCAGAGGAGAAAGGCAGAGATTAGTGTATTGGTCACGGTGATGTGACTGTGCATAAAGTACATGACAAGACTCAACTGCATGGACAAATATGGCTATTCCCTACAAGGCAGCTGCAATTGGACTTGAGACCTGCTATTTATTTGTTTAGTGGGTTGTAAAGAAGCATATCTTTTCTATGATGTTTAATGTTTCAACACAATATATTGTGGAAGTTGTTTCTTTGCCTGTTGTACAGTTCGGAGTATTTGACTAAATACCTAAGTGGATGGCTTTTGTTTTCTTTTTGTGTGTGGGCATATTGCCCAACAGCAGCGTTCATCTGTTCCAGAGTTTTCTTTTTCTGTCAGTCTTCATCCATCCATCCTTCCGTTCATCTATCCATCAATCAAGTGGGCTACTTAAGCCAGAAACTCATCCGAATATAGCAATCAGCTTTGTGCGTCAGTCCTCTTTTCATTAGAGGCCCATAGAAACCACAGTGCATGTTGTGTGTGTGTGTGCAGTGTGAGTGCTTATTAGCCGAGGTCAGCTAATTATTTGGCCAGGCTAATGAAGGTCAGTGTGCTTGTCTGTCTCCACGCTGATGGTCTGTACCTGATTGAGATAAGTACTCCTCTTCAACCTTCCTGTCATCTGTCATCTTGATTAAGAGACCGTATACAATTAACTGTGAACACCTTTCTTCAACATCTCTAATACCTTCAAATATTCTATATGATTGTATTTTTCTTTTGCATTCTGTACTGCAATTTCTCTATTGTATAAACTGTTGAAAGCTCATAATGTTAGACTGTGCGTACAACACAACGGTAAACCATGGTGATATTCATACTGTATTAGTCTTGTTATAAAATGCTATATTCTCCTTTCATGCAGACTTTTGTACACTGGAGTTTGCCACTAAATATTCAGTTTTGTATACAGGTAGGCACAATTGTCACTCATGAAATGAAGTACATTGTCATCAACATTCAATAGAGCGATCTCTAAAATGCATGGTTTGTAATTATCTATAATGGAAAGGAAGTTCGATGCCAAAGGTATTGTTCATATATATACAGGCTTGTCACAATTGAAAATGTTCGCGCATAATGGTGCTATTATCATGGTGGATGGGCCAAACCAAATTAGGTAGATTTGATAATAACAGTTAAATTACATATCCACTTACCTGGATGCTTAATGAACTGAAAGCGACATTGTCTATTATTCTTGTATCATGCATGATTAGCACTCTGTATGAATATGTCGAGGCTGCCATAGCTGTCGCTCACTCCAAATTGCATGCAGGACTCGGCTATTGGTGTGTGCGAGCACTGGGTTATTGTAACAGAAAGGAGATCTTGACTCTGTCAGTGCAAGCCATTAAGAGATGGACAATGTAATTGAAAAGTTTGATTCCAAAATTAGATATACAGTGTTCATCGTGTGAAAAACAGAGGAGAAACCCATTCCTCTAGAATGATTGCCAAGATGTAGTAAAATCATTTGGAAATTACATATTTGTAGTAGGCTGGGAGACATCACCTAAAACCAATATAATAATTACTTATTATATTTACCTCAGTAATGATTGATGAAAAAAATATCTTTGTACAGTACTGAAAAATAAATCTAAATTGTGGATTATGACTGAGTAACACTGAACATACAGTACCAGTCAAAAGTTTGGACACACCTTCCCATTCACTTATACGAGAAAGTGTGTCCAAACTTTTAACTGGTACTGTATTCAGAAGTTAAGAACACTGTCAGGTATTTGTTTGCTAATACAGGAAAATGTAACATCTATTGTGGCTATCAAATTAAAGGCATTTTATGAAAAGAGTCATTATTCCATCAGCAGGATATTTTAGGCCATGTGTGACTTTTTAAAAAAAAAAAAAAACTCTCCTCTGAAGCTCCAGCATGAATGTGCAGCGAAATTCAGGACTATCCCCAGTCTCTACACTCAGCTGTCGGTAAACAAAATGTATGCCTATAAGGTTTTGTTGTACTTTCAGGTGCATTACAGGAATAGGTGGTATGAGACACATCTCATGTCAAAACACAAGAAAATCCCACTAAAAACACTAAGAAAAAAAATGTCCTTGACTATGCTTGAATCACATGGCATCTAAAAGGGCAATTAACATATGACTCAGATGTACACTATGTTGTATTTTGTTAAACGGTCAGATTTATGTAAAACTGCTCTATCATGCTCTTTTTCCACAAGTCTTAATAAAGATTATTATTGTTTATTTGATGTGACCTTGTGTGGCTCATGTATTTTTTTTTTGTTTAATTTTATGCACTGAATATGTTCATGCCTGGTATTACTGTAGGCCTTGCAAACAAATAACCCTCTTTTTTCCCCCTCTCTGTTTTTTACAGAGGTGGTTTTCCTGTAAAAAAAAAAAAAAACACAAAAAACAGCTAGTTGTTTTTTTTCCATAGCCTGTTAGGTAGAATTCCTTATTTAGAGGGTAAGTTCCAAAATTCTCTGCTTTTCTAATAGAGAAGTGGTCCAAAAATACCTCTCCATCAGTCCTAGTCCCTCTCTGGCTACCTCTGCAAGCCCCAGTTCCTAGGCCCCAGCATCTCTAACAAGCAGCGGATACAGCGCTGGATTACTGTGGGCGTTAAATCAATAGCTGCTGGTCTCCCAGGCATGGCTATAGATTATGAATCAGTGTTGGTGAGCAGAGCGCCATGGTGGCGAAAGGGAGTAGAGAGACAGAGGGAGAGGGGAGAAAGAGAGAGAGAGAGAGGAAGGGAAGAAAATACTGGTCGGCATCAACGTGACGCACAATGTCATGTTATTAAGTATGCTGGCTTTGAATGACAATTTTAAATTAAGGAAATTCCTTTTTGAAATCTAGACTTTATTAGACTTTTGATTTGTTTATTAGTCATTTATATTACCAGTTAATAAATTATTAGAAATTATCAATTGATTTCTCTCAGTTTCTTTGTAGACTAGGAAACATTTTATCACATAAACAGGTGAAGTTTATGTTTATAAGTTTATGTACAGTATCAGTCAAAAGTTTGGACACACCTTCCTATTCACTTGAATGAGAAACTGCGTCCAAACGTTTGACTGGTACTACATATGTATAGTGTAAATGAACGTAAAGTCAAGAAAATCAGGTATTAGTGATATCTGTGCTTAAACATTTACATAATGATTGATTACCCTTTCAACTTCATGTACAGTTTTCTACACATGAAGCATGATAGCAACAATAATTTGAAATTTCACACTGAAATATAGGACATATGAGGTTTCCAACAGAGCCCTGCCAATATCTATATAGCTGATCTATGGCAACAAAGCCCATTAACCTGTGTTGAACCTTTGGTAATCTCTGCAGTGAGCTCTGCTGTTTCCAGCCCTCAGTTTAATTCAAGGCCCTCTGAGTCCTGTTTACAGATGGTATCTAAGTGGCTTGATTCAACTGCCAATGAATATTGGCATGTGTCTACACCCCATAGACCCAGCTATTAGGGGTGGAGACCACAGGGTTAGCCAAACACAAACTGAGCATGACATCTCCCTCGCCTCTGCAAGTCCGACACACACGCACGCACGAACGCACATACATACACCCACCTGCATGTCCAAAGTCATACGTGTAAACAAAAAGCAACAAAAAAAAAAACACTGGATTTTCATGCGTAACTCAGATTCTCAGAAATATGCAAGCGCATACAGTATTTAATACTCAAAAAATGTTATCATGTAAAAACGTACCCATACAAAAACACACATGCACACATACACACTACAACCTTGCTATAGGGTGTGTTGCTAGACCCATACTGCCCCCTGGCTCGCCTCGCCTCTCTCTGTTTGTCGAGCAGCACAGACGCCTGAGGAATAACTTGTCTCCCACCACAGATTCAGGGTCAGATTACCCTGGACCAGCTCCCTAACCTTAACCATTAGAAGGATAAGAAAATATCTGTTCTAGGATCAGTGGCTGGGGGGCTGGAGATGATATTGAGGAGCTGTCAGAGGTGACTGAGTTCAGGGTCAGGCCCTCGGGAGCCATGAGGTGGGAATAGAATCAACCCAGACTACCGTACAGCAGAGCCTGAGTTAGAGTGAGAAGGAAAGCTGTGTATGTTGTTTTAGCATCAGACTAATTTCAATTCAAACAACTTACCTAACTAATGCTAATGGCTTAGCCACAAAAGAAAGAGACACTGTGGATTTAACCATCCTGATTTCAGGAGCCTAATGGTAATGACAAGTTAGTTAAGGTATTAAATCAATTAGAATATTACTAATTACCCACTATCTTAAGCTGATAATTATACTGCAATATTTAAACAGGTTGTAAAGTATTATGTTTTAATGCAAAGCAATTACAAAGCTCACAGTAGTTGATAAGTGTTCTCTCTACGGATAATTGTAGAGCAGACACAGTGTTAACTGTTAGTTGTAGAGTCTGGTAGCCACGAGCCGCCAGCTGTGTCTGAATGACTGACTCTCGGAAGTGGCTGCCGTTCTAGTATGGAGCTGTCAAGGTCAGCGGGGACACACACACACACACACACATACACGGACATGCACGTACACTTCCTCCCAGAAATCCAGGAACACATGTCACACACACATGCATACACATACACACACACTCACATACACATAGCACCAGAATGATTAATCTGTCAATCAATGCTCCCATTTCCTGCGGTGAACCCTCCTCTTTTCCCTGCAAGGTTCCTGTGAACAGAAACGGGAGCTTGCAAGATTGGAGTGTATGTGTGTGTCACTTTTTTTGTGTGTGTGTGTGTGTTGTGTGTAATCAGAGCCTATTCACAACATTCCGCACACTATACACCACTGTAGCACAGCTGAAATGCAGATCATTACATGTCGGCACCCGATCTCCTTATTCTACATCGCCGCCGTACACCACGGTGAGTTTTCATGGCATGTCCATTTCACTGCATGCTGGTCTGATGATGGCAGCTGGGAGAGAGCAGGCTGTCGAAAAGGCCCTGACTAGTGAAGCCATTAGGTAGAAATGGAGTCACAAAAGATGCACAAAACACAGCAGGGGATATTGTGGCAGGCGTACGCATTTTGCACTTGTGGCTCGTCTGGTTCTCATGCTGTGTTTGGATGGCTTGTCGAAAATACAAAACTCCCATAGCCGTGATGGCAAATACATGCGCTACACCTGTGCGGCTGTGTCGTCATCGAAGGTAATTCAAGTCCAAAGTACGGTATGAAACATTGCATGAAAGCAAAGTTAATCCAAATCCATAACCCAAGGTCAGGCAAACACTAATGTTTTCTGATACTGCGAAAAGATATCTGTGGTGTTTGTAAACAGCAGTAAAACAAGCCTACATTTTTAATTATGATCAGCAGAGAAATATAAAATGCTGTTTTTCATAACTCATCAGTAATGTATAATAATATACTTCTTGTTTCTATGGTCAACATATGGACTGGGGCTTTAAAAATCAGATATGATTAAATTTTCAACAATGTCAGAAAATAATGCTGTAGAAATATTTCTATCTCAATCACATACATATTTGATTTTGCTCCGAGCTATAATGCTAATTGGCAGATGAGATGAGCGCAAATCATGTTGCCGTGTTGTTTACCATATGTAAAATATCTAATTATTAGTTTCCATAAAATTAGAATGCCGATTTACAGATTGTGTACACATGGCGAGATACTTTCTGAGTTTTCGCTTATTGAGTCTCAAATTACCACCACTGAAATACGCATTCAATGTATCGTATTTTCACTTTATTTTATCTTATCTAGTTTATTAATATTATCAAGTGTGTTTTAATTTTCCATCTTATGTACATTTACATGTTTTTATGTTCATTTTATATCTTTTTTGATGTGAAGCACTTGGTGAAAGTAATTTATTTTGTTGTAAAGCACTGTGAGCTGCACTTTTTGTATGAAAGATGCTATACAAATAAAGTTATTATTATTATTTCTCTTTAAGAAGATGCTTAGTTTGATAATGAACTATCACGGTTCACATTTTCCAATTTATATTCTGTCATTAACTGAGCATAATATGCTAAATCAATATCATTATACTTGTAGCATTCAGATTTAATGATGACTGCACAAGCATATACATTTAATTAACTGCTGCACTTACAAATGTAGTTTTCAATTTCATTAATTGTTTTGTGCAAATGGAAATTTGGGACTTGATAATAAACACTTCATGTGACATAATGATGGTCATTTCACAGTATTAAAGTCTCTTTCTGTTTTTATCGGTGTCATTAATTGGAATGTTACAGCACAAACTCTGAGTTTCAACTTACAGCTGTGCCTTGTAAACCAGCAGTGTTAATATTCTACTAGAAGTACAGTACTAGTATGAACATGAAAAGCATGGGAGTCCCTGATTATCAGTCGCACCAACTCCATCTTAACTTTTTTTCTTCATGAAGTGGTTTAGTGTAATTCATCCTATTTCATTTGACTGTCTTTCTAAAGATGCTGTAAGAACATGGTGTTCAGTGATCTCTCGTTTCGCCACCATCTCTGACTAATCACCTCTACTCTCACTTCCTCATGCTCCCCCGTCTGCTCCTCCATTCTCCCTCATTCTCTCCATCACTTCATCTTCTCAACCGCTCACCGCCTTGCCAGCGCTAATTGCGGACGACCAGTCCAGTTGAGAAGCGAAAAGTTGGAAAATCATGGACAAAACCATTAGTGCTTTATTGGGGGGGAGCTAAAAGAGTTAGCCTTATTCCACTGGATCCAATCCGCGTCAATCACATTGGGAAAATTGGATTCCTGAATAAGGAAATCCCATGAGGGAGGTTAGGCTGTCCGTCTGGATCAGCAGAAGACACTTCTTCTTCTTCTTCTCTGTCTTTATTTCTCTCCACTGAGGTGCTGTTCACGGCGAGGTTCTGTTCTCACTTGAGTGTACCAATAGGGCCATAATAAGTATTGATTAAGCTATTAGCCAACATTACCCAGGCACTGGCAGAGACTGTGTTTAGAATCAGCACCGCAGGAGTCTGTCACACCATGTCACACACACACACACACACACAGGCACATACGTACGTACTTACACACACATGCAGTTTTAGGAAGCTGATTGGGAGTGCTGCAGGGTTAGTTAGTTAGTGAAGCGACTAAAATACTATTCTCTTATCCATTTCCTTCTGTCTCCCTCTGCCCATCTTCAACCTCTCTATCTGGCCCTGTAACTGAACTCCAATCAAGTGAGGACACAGTCCAGAATACATGGTGTTCCAATGAGATGGGTGTGAGTACGACACACACACACAGACACACACACACAAACGAGAGGGATCAGATAAAAGAGGCTTGATTACAAAGGACAAGGTCATAGTGAGGAGTGACACAGGTTGGAGCCAAGCTATCAGAGTCAAGCGTCCAGCAAACACCTACAAGTGTGTACACACACACACACACACACACACGTATACTGATTCATGGTTTCAACAAGGTGTAGAAAAGAGGTAGTCAGGGAGCTTCTGAATGACAATATTTTGGTCCAGTCACAATGCTTATAAGTGTGTGTGTGTGTGTGTGTGCATGTGTGTGTGTGTGCGTGCGTGTGCGTGTGAGATGGCCAGAGCCTTCTACAGAGAGACATTTACTGTGTGACTTTAATCACCCGACTGTGTTACACTTCAGTAGAGAAACAGAGAAATAGAATGGTAGAGAGACAGACAAGCATTAGAATTAGCTGCCACCTAAACTCAGCACCACCATGTTTTGAATATCTTTTCCAAGAAGTCGCCTGATTGAGTGATTTCCAATACATTGTCAGGACAAATTACCTCCACTTAATAAGATCCTTGGTGGAAGCAGAGGACGGCCACTCGGAGAGGGGGAGAGGAAACGACAAGTATTAATTTGGGATTTTTCACAAACTGACACTCTAGTCTCCATCCTCAGGCCCTGGGGCTGTGTCACTTCTCACCCACACTCACACAAACATACACACACACACACACACACACACCCACATACCCCTCATACTCTATGCCACTCCATTCCTCCCTCCTCCTTCCTGATCATGGAAGAAATTCTGCAGCGTAGCAATTACCTAAGTCTTTTATCAGTCATTTCAAAGGAGCAAAATTAGAGCAATTGTGTCAGGATGGTCATATGGGCAGAAATTGCACACTTATTGGGTGCACTTACGCCTGTGACTCCGCTCCCTGCACTGATGGGGCCCATTGTTAGGGGACGATGCCTTCGAGGCCGCTGATTGGGGCTGAGAGCAGATGCAACCCCCCCCCCCCACACACACACACATACACACACACACATACACCCTCCGCACCCCTCTCACTCCTCCAAATTCTCCCTCCACCTTAACTTACCCCCCTATCCCCCACCCCCACCCCTACAAAAAGTCTTTGTCTTGATCCTGCAGCCCCCCCTCCTTAATTGAATATAAATTACAGCAGTGCTTTTGTTTACGTGGACTATCATCAAAGTTAAAACCAAACCAGTCTTCTTTGACAGATAATTCATTTGACCCAACTCCACTTGTCCTGCCTCACCCCCTCCTCCTCCTCCTCCTCTTCATCCACTTCCTGCTCAGCCCCCTCGCCATCCTCTGCAGTTTAGGATGGTGATGATTTTTGTTGTATTTTGAAAATACCCTATTGATTTGCTTCACAGTAGATCATAGATTAGTAATGTACAAAGGCTTTTATTTGTAATAGTTTCTTTCTTGCAACCAGGAGCTTTGGTAGTTGTAGTAAAATGAAATAATTGAACTACAAGAAGTGCAGACATTTCTCATCTATTAAATTAAGAAAATATTTAAGAAATAGAAATAACAGACGTATTTTACGGTTTCCAGATTCAGATAATTATGATGAATTGAAAAGTTCAGAATATCAGCAAGTGAGATGACGTGACCTTTTTCCGAGGATTCATTTATTAAGTCATTCTTAGATTTGGCGACCTAATCCCATTGCAAAATGTCATCTCAATTCCATGCCAAAATCTACACTAAATTGTTGTGAAATGCTTACTGAGTGAACACAGGATCCACTGACTCAAACGGTAAATGCTAAGCATGTTGAAACACTTCTGCCCCTGCCCAACCCCAGAAGATGATAGGCCACTCAACTAACGAGTGAAGCCTCCATCTAATAGTAACAGTCTGCTCGCAGGGATCTTTCCCTAAATGCTAACTAGATTCAGGCAGTGAATCCTAGCAGTAAATGCTAAGTCTATGGCTTAATCGTCGACTCTAGCCCCTTCGCACCGCAGGGAGCTGCCAGGCCTCTCTATTCCCACTCCACTGGCCACACATCTCCACTCAATCTGTCTTAGCATATTGATTTCCCAGCTGTCTCATTGGTTCCTAACATAATTATGGCTGGCTGGGCTAGGGGCACAGGCGCAGGGCTAATACATTTACACCAGGCCCCATCAGCGCGGGCTTATATTCATGTCATTGGAAGAGGCAGGAGATTGGATGCCCCTAAGAGGCAGATCTACTAAGAGAATTTGGGGGGCTTTGCTGTAATGAAAAAGGGAATTAGCTGGCTCGACCTCCGTCACATTGCAAGATCAATAGCAACGTCCATGAAAATATTCGGTGGAAAAATAAAATGAAGAGAAGAAAATGACACATCTGTTAATAAAGATGTATGATTGCGTCCTGTTTATTTATGATATTATTTCGGTGTTCGGCTTTAAATAAGACACTGATGTAAACCTCTGACCAAAGCTTATTGCTGTGCATAAAGCTTGAGTTGGAATTGTTTTTAAATGTTATTATTAATTACTTATTGAAAATGAGTGGGGGTTTTCTTTACTTGAAAAATATATACAGTCATATGATAAGTGCGACTGCAGTCAATATGCTTCACTGTCAGTCCTGCCACTTTACTGTTGCTTTACAGTGCATATCGATGCATCTTCACTCCTATAACCTCCTATATCTATTTTTTTATTCACACAGGATAAGGCAGGAGAAAGGGAAAAAAAAAAACCTTAAGGAAGGGGAGAGAAAAGAAGGTCACAGTCTATCTATTTCACTGTGCCTAATTGTTGTCAGAAGCTGACCTAAAACGCCGAGACAGTATTTTTCAAAGTCAAGGATGAGGTAGAGGAGGGGTGGGCAATTCATCACGCTATCTCCCTTCCTCCTCCGCCCACCGTCCGGGACCAGCGAAGGTCTGCTAGTTATTTAATTCCATGGATCAGGCCCTTAATGGCAAACTCCAGCCCCATAAATTAGACATGCACTCGATTAGGATGTCTGGCTTAAGAAGCAGTTCTAGGTATGATACTGACATGTAAGGTCATCCGGGCTTTCTCAGATCTCTCGCAATTAATGATCATTAGAGAAAAAGCCGGGGCGGATAGAGTTGGGAGTCCGTCAGCACCTTACAGGTTGTTGTAGTAAATAGAGATACATGAACGTGCTGATCATACTGTGCTAGAGAACAAATTTTATTTCATAATATTAAAACAGTTTGCAATTGGTTAAAGTGCACTCGTAAATCAAACTTGAACACTCAAGAAATCAGTGGTACTGTGGCATGAACAAAAGTAGCCCCAATTATTGTTTAGATTTATCCGAATGAATATTTAGAAATAATAATAAGGCGTCTTTATGTCATTTCTGACACGCAAGCTGTTACTGCAATCAAAGGTATGTCAATTATACTTTAAATACTACATTGCACTGCTTGAGAATAAAGCTGGTGATGACTGTATCCACGCAAGGCATACATGTGTACAGTACAGTCAGCTTGCAGGAAAATAAAAATGCCCTCCTCAGTGTGGGCACATTGGGACTGTGATCAGCGTGGTGACAGACCGGCTTCTATTGTGTTCCTTGAAGCACATAAAATACATGTGACACATTTTAATGGCTGGAACTGCACTCACTTGGGCAAAAAAAAATTGCTTTATTGTATTCATAGTTTATTATTAGGACCCCCCATTTACCTTCACACCATAGCAACAACTTGTCTTTCAGGGTGCTTATAGACAAACTGTACATGACTGAATGAACAATGCAGTCAGTTCAGCGGCGATTTCTCTGCTTTTCACTTGCTGTTGCGCTTCACTCCTAATTCTGTTTCATTCCTGAAAGCGACAGTAAGGTTGTTGTTTTTTTTTTCTTTTTTCCTTTGCCAAATTTCATGTATTTATTTATTTATTTATCAATCTTTTTTTTTTTTTTTTGTCTCTGTGGCATTTTGGACAGTCCCTAGCATTTGCTGACAGTTATTTTGGCTCCTGGCAGCACAGACATTGACTGTCAACGGGACGTCTCCTTTCTTTTATTCATTTCTTCTTTCCTGAGAGAGGCTGCTGAATGCAAGTCAGCCTTTTCTCCCTGGAGGGTGGGGAGGGGTGGGTGGGGATGTGGGGAGGGGGTGGGTGTGGAGGACAGTGGTGGTGAGGGGTTGGGGGGCAGACAGGAGGGATGGTGGAAAAGGGCTGCAGGGAGGGAGTTGGGTGGGTGGGTGGGTGGGTAGGGGGGTGATAAGACATGTCGGGAAGGTATGGTGTGGTGGACCGTCTCATTCTCTCTCTGTCTTTCTGCTGTGTGTTTAGCTGTAAAGTGTGTGTGTGTGTATGTGTGTGTCGAGGGTTATTCAGGAGGACACTCTCCTGACCATCAAATCAGCCTCCATGCTGACATTCCTGCACCTCCTCAGCCTGAAAACACAGCCACGAGCTCAATTGAACACGTGTGTGTGTGCGTGCGCTTGTGTCCGTGTGTGTTTCTAAGCATATAACAAAAAAGTAGTTATTATACGCCTGTGTATAAAACAGTTCCTATACATCAGTGCGCACAAAAATATGTGTCAAAGCTTGAAACAAAATCATGAGTGCTTATGTGGCTGCCTGTGTGTCTGTTATGTGACCTGTGTAAGTGTATATCCTCGTCTGTGTGGGCATAATTGGGATGTTGCGTGTCAGGGGAACACCAGCAGTATTTTTTTTTTTTTTTTTTTTTTCTCTCTCTAAGCGAGCCAGCCAGTCAGAGACCATAATGGGTGTTTTTGCTTGATGAAAGCCTCAAAGCAGAGGTCCAGTGTCTGTTTTGATAAAGGGAATGTGCATGCCAATGAGTGAACCCTGCATTGATGCTCGGATAAAACACATGATCAATAAAATAAACAGTACATCACCTCTATTAGTGACACAACACCAGGGTCAAGGTATGTGGAAATGGAAACAGAGGGGCTGGTAGCGCTGCAGAGGTTTTAGATTTTTACGGCAGAATTAGATGCTAGGGGTGTGTGCTGAAACTGTCTGATTACTGAGCGCAAAGTAATAGAGAGCTGGGGATTGCTGCAAAATATACCAGCAAATAACAAGCGTGCCACGCTGCAGCTGGTTGTAATAATGACTGCAAGCACATTTGTATTGATGATTTTAGTTTTACAATCAGATACAGAGCTCAATTTGAAAGAGGAAATAACATACCATGTTGACAAGTAACATAAATGGGCTGATTTGACAAAGTTGTCTACATCTGCCAAAAACTAAAGGAAAAAAAAAACAAAAAAAAAAAACAGACTAAAGCCCAACTAAAGCCCAAACAACTTGTGCTTAATGCAGATACTAAAAGCCTTGAGAGTAGAGTTCCTCACTCAGCCAAATTGATTTCTGTTTGCTCTCTTTCTGTTTACAAGGTGTGCAGATTAATTTGCAACATGCCCCAACACATCCACGGCTAAAACTCCTTCCCCCCTCCTAAATCAAGGCAGCTTTTTCTGAGAGCAAGCGGAGATGAAATAATGACAGCGATTAGATTACTATTCTTAAGAATCCATTAGTCAAAAATGACACCCAGGAAATCACACAGTGCATTCTGCCCTAATGCAATAAGGTGCCAATTATAACACTCATGTGGAATAAGTGGGCTCCTCTCCCCTCTGTTGGCTGAAGAGAACACAAATCATCATTACCGTGTATTTCTTAATGCTATCTGCACTGAGAGGCATTAAGAACAGACTAATAAGTTTAGCCCTTGCAAACAGAGTGCAGCTGTGTGCTCCATTTTCTCACTCATTTTCCTTCCTCCTCTCATCAGCCTTTTTGGACCTGTCTGCTTGGCACGTTTGTGTATCAGTGTTTTCCAGCCTGCCTGTCCTTCTGATTGTCCTTCCATTTGTCTTTTACTAGTCTCCTGTCTCTCAAGGTCCAAAGAGATGTCACATAACAAACCCAGATATCAGAGTAGCTCATATTTGGACACTGGCCTTCGAGCATTTGGCTTTAACTGGCTTCAGTTCTGAGTATGCACTGTAAAAACACTTTTTCAACTTATTCTTGGTGCATCTGGCCTCTCAAACTTCCAAGTAAAATTCCAGTTTTTTAAAGTTATCTAGTTGTATCTATTATCTATAACCTCTTTTAAACATTTCATGCACAAACAAAACAAGTAAACAGATTTGACCTAGGCATCAAAACAATTCGCCAAGCGTTTGGCTGCTCTAAGCCAACACCAGTTTCAAGCCAGCAGCTATAAGCTTGCAAAAAGCTGGCAAGCTAACATTGTCCGTCTTTGCCGCCGGTGGCCTGCTAGTGGGCTGTTAGTTGCCTGCCAGCTGGGAAGGGCATTAAGTGCTAAAAAGGATCCTGTTGGGCTAGAGCAACTTTTCCAAACTTCATCTCATTGGATGAAAAGACAAAAAGAAGGAAAGAGAGTTTGATGGCAGTAAGGCAAAGCCATGGGGAATCTCAGACGATGATGAAAGCAAACTCTCGAAGAGCCACAAAACACCACACACCCCCTCCATTACATCAAGGGGCAAGCAAAGAGAATTATAATAACACTGCCTTTTCTTTTTTAATTAATGAAGACTGTTATTTGGTAGGAGGCAGGGCAAGCTGTAAGGGATCTTGGATGATTGGCAAACATCAAACGGAAATGGTATATGTGTGTGTCTGTGTGTGTGTGTGTGTGTGTGTGTGTGTGAATATGGGTGTGTGTACTGTATGAAAGTATCTAAGCCTGCATGTATACATGTATGCAGGGTGTGATTGTGTGAATGTGATTGTGTTCAGCTCACATGCATGTGTGTGTATGTGTGTGCTTTTGCTGCCTGCCAGGCCAACTTGGTGCCTTTAGTAAATAAGACATGCCCATCAGTGGCAAGCGGACTTTGGCGTTTGTCTTTTTTTTTTGTGTGAGTGAAGCCTCTGCTTTTCTGCATTAACGATTGAAGAGGGGGAAATGAGGAGAGGAAAACATTATTCATACAACACATTATACAAGTTATGGAGACTTTGAGAACTTCCCTCGTTTCCACTGAAGGTGGTTTTAATAAGGTTCCATGGGAGTTGGTGCTTCAGGGTGTTGACTAACGGTGTGTGTGTGTGTGCATACCATTCATGCGTGTGTGTGTGTGTGTGTGTGTGTGCGTGTTTGCGGGTACATGCGTGTGTGTCTCGTGTCTGAATGAGTGTGTTCAGTGGTGGGGCGGCACGTGGTATGTATTACACATCAAAGAAAGGTCAGGCTCAAACACAGAGTCGGGCTAAAGGTTAGGGCACAGCTCTATATAGAACAGAGAGAGGGATGGGGCTTATCAAAGCTATCACTTGGAGAGAGACTGCTAGAGGTCACCAAACCCTTGACATGACGTACAGATCTAATGTCTTAGCCAAGGATCAATACAACTACACACAGACAAACCAGGTAGGCTTAACATCGGGGTAGCCCCACTAGCCACTGAAACCAGGCACTCACTCCCTCAACTCCAGTGTAAAAAGAAAATAAATAAATAAATAAAGACGATAAGGATGTGAAATGAAATGAAAAAAGACAAATAATCAATTAAACAAGAGCCTGTAAGAAAGGTTTCTTTGGATGCAAACGAGTGCTGGGAAAAGTGTTTCTTCACAATTTTGAAAATTTGATGGTGATTTTTTTTTTTCCGCCGTGCATGTTAAATGTGTTCCGAGCATCAGATGGAATAATGCAATGAATAATACAGATCAGAGGTGTTGAGAGATCATTGCAGTGGATTAATATGCATCGATTCTGAGCTTGAAGTACACAGACGGATAGATAGACGGACAGACGGATAAGTAGACGGATGATTTCGTGATCAGACCTTTATTTTCCCCACTTTTTCTCGTGCACTTAATGGCTAATCTGTTGACTTTCACTGTGCTCGTCTCAGGGCTCTACAAAAAGTGAATTACATCCGCTGACAGTTAAAATGGCAACGGCCTGAAAAAAAAAAAAAAAAGAGTGGAGGCATCATCCTTCTTCCTTGTGACTTCCATTCGCCTCTGCGTTCCTGAAAGTGACAGGACGCAGTGTTTTTTTGCTTACTCATCAATATTTCAGAGCACTACACATGGAATGCTCCAGTGACTTTGAATATAGGGCCCATGCGTACACCTCTTCTCTCTTCCTTAGTGATATGACATCAAGTAATGCACAGTGAAAGTTGAAAAACCAGTGCATCAAGGCCCCCCCCCTCCTGCTTCTCTTTCCTCCCACCCACCCCCTTACCTAATGAAATCTGTCAGAGAATTGCTGGAAGACGTTGGAGCCTTTATAAAATCAAGGAGGAGGAAACATAGAGGAAATATAGGATATGTGAAGAGAATCGGTATGGAAGGTAGGAAGTTCTAGAGAGGCTAAAGGGTAAGCATTTGTCATGGAGGATCTGTATTGCATGCACACATGACACACAGAGGTATTCATACATGCAAAGTCACAGAGTCGCCCATGCATAACGATAGTGAAATCAACCTTATTTACACCGTTCAGAACATCCATCTTTGAAATTGCTCCTACAGACACACACTATTTATTAAAAAACCATCTTCAAAGAGTAAAGCGGGAGGATCCACTGTGTTTAAAACTCTGCTGTCAGTGTTTGCATGAGAATTGAAATTTATGGGATAAAAAAAAAACAAAACAACAACAACAAAAAACTCCAGGAGCTGCCTTTGTGGAAACAGTTTTGCGTTATGCATCTTTTTAAGTGCATATGAATGCTTGAGTGTGTGTGTGTGACTGTTAGCAAGTGTGTGCTCTTCTGTGTGTGTGTGTGTGTGTCATTTGAAGCAGAGTCCATTTATCAAGGACAAAAGGGCCCCAAAGTGTCAGAGACTAATGGACGTGGCCCCATCCCCTTTCTCCCCCCGTTGTGATCATCCCCAGAAATTAATTAGAAATAACGAATAGACGGTCTTTTTTCACTCCACTCTCATTTATTACAATGGTAATTGCTCTTCCCTCATTGTAGGTTAAGTCTTTAAACACTGTCTTACATCAAGACATGCTCATCCTTGCCATCTATAATTCATGATATACTTTGCACCAAGCAAAGCTGTTAAATATTTAGTGAATCATTGCCTTAAACTTAATCACCCTCTGATAAATGCATGTGTTTTTCCCCTCGCTCTTGCTTTCAGCTCCCCAATCAAGAGGATACACACTCGAACTAGTTGTATAATCTATTTTTAATTTCTCCATCAGAAATTAACATAACACAACTTAGCATAATGTATTAATTACAGTACATTGTTAAGTGCTACATTATGTTTCTGTGAAACAAGCTATTATCATTGTACTTCATGAAGTATTAAATCTAATCCATATTTAAAGAATGCTTAAACATTAATTTGCTAGACTTGCAGCTAATGTCTTTTCTCATCAAACTCAGTTCTTCTACAACTGTTAACTAGCAGCAACTCTAAAGACTTTGCTCTTAATTCTGGCTTACAGTGACTTTCTGTTCAGCCTGAGAACATTTTAATACACTGTATTAAAACACTTGTTATGTTTTTGTAACAAACTGGAGTCAAAAATGTGATGGTGCAAAATAATTCTTTTTATTTTGTTGTCACTAAGAAAACCGCTGTGTTCTTCACTCGATAAATAACATTCCACTTCATATGGACAGTATGGATTGTGGTGAAGGCATCTAGTCTCACTACAGTGGGTCAATCATCTAACTACTTCACACTTACAAGATCATCGGTGTGATCCCATACAGGGGAAAAACACTGTTCATATTTAGACTGAAAAAGATCAAGTTTTGGCCATTCAGGCCCTGGAATCTGAAAACATATGATCTTTTAAGACAAATAAACGTTTTTGATAGTCTAGCCTTCTTAATATTAAACTAGTTTAATATTTTTTTTATTTCCCATCTTCTGTCATGTTGACCTTTTTAATATTATTGCTTTTTCTTCTAATCTGTGAAAAACTTTGTAAACACTGATTTAATTTTGTAGTAAAGGTTATTATTATTATTCTATTATTTGGCTCTAGAACAGCCAACAAAACAGAATTTTTTATAGAAATTGAAACTGTTTGATCTCCAGAATGTACAGGTAGTAGCCAGCTCTCAGGTGTAGAGATATGTACTGTAGTAGTTCACTAGGGATTAGCATTACTTGCAACGTTCTTGTCACTTGAGTAGAAAAATTGTGAAATAAAATTAATTTCTGAACGTATGAGCTGCTTCACTGTACTGCTCAGGATCTGTAGCGCTGTTATATGTCTCACTTCCTGTTTTGACTTCCTGATTTATATCCTGACTGCTTGTCATTGGTGGCAGAGATAATAGGCGTGTACTATAAACAGTCTTTTACATTATCATAAAATCACAGATGTAAATACATACACATGCTTTCAACCGCACCTCCCTTCTCTCAAAAGACAAGAGTACATCTTTAGATTCTAAACATCCTATTTGAATGCATCTTCCTCTCTTCTTGTCTTTCCTCCCTCCTTTAGCTTCTCTCTCTCTCTCTTTCTCTCTCTCTCTCTGAGGCACTCCATCTTCCTGATGTTTAATTCATCATGCTTTTCCATCATCCTTCCACCTCTCTCCGTGGCTGTGTCAGGTAACAAACAATGAGTTTTTGATGTGAATAATTTAATGTGTGTACTGCAAATGCCGGCGCTCGGCATTACCCATGCTGCACACTCGGCATTACCCATGCTGCACACTCGGCTGTCATTAAGACACCTGATTTCCCCCAAGATTCCTCTCCCCGCCTCGTAGATGAAAAGGTAACACACATGTCGAAAATTTCTCCCCCTTTACATCTGGGGAGGAAGACTATATTTTTAGACAGGCTAAATGAGACAATGACAGCGGTAAGCAGTGAAAAGAGAGAGGGGAGAAAAGACAGACGGAAAGAAAGCAAAGGAGAGAGGAAAATGAACGGGGAGGGGTGGGAGGGGAGAGGGGAGAGAGTGACTGTTTCCTCGTACATATTTTCTTTTTCTCTCACTCTCACCCGATGTCGCAGCATCAAACACTAACCCTGCTTTCAAAAGCCGGCGGAAGCATTGATTCAATATTTTCTCCCCCGTGTTGCTGTGATCCTGAAACTGCTCTCTGGCAAGATCTAGACACATGGAGGGAAAATGACGGTGGCGACATCAAACGCAAACGTGTTGTGGATAATAACAGACACAGCCTCCACTCTCTTTCACTCCTATTTTTTCCTCCCTTCTTACCAGCCTGCCCTCCCTCCCTCCCTCCCCGTTCTCTGAACCCCTAGACATGATACATGCCATGAGCTCCATGCATATGTTGTGGTGACATCAAATGCCAAACAATTAATGGCTCGGCTCCTTCGTGCTTTTTTTTTTTTTTTTTTTTTTGGTAATGGGACTGTATTCATCTCCAGGATCACATCTCTAAGCCTTATCTTCCTTTACGTGAGAGTGAAGAAAGATGAGAACTAAAGGGAGAGCAGTGGTGGCAATAGTATAGGAGCAGCAGTATTATGTGAATTACAGCAGCAGGGCCAACACAGACTCATCTATCCTATTCAGCCCTCTCCCTGGCCATTCTGCAGACAGACAATCAGTGCACACTGGGACTGGCGAATGAGGATCACCTCCACTGGCAGCAGGGTCCTCCGTTTCATTAAAAAGGATTAAAAAAAAAAAAAAAAAAGGTGGAGGGATGAGGGGGAGAAGAGGAGGGGAGGCAAGCGAAGGAGAGGAGTAGGGAGGGAGGGAGGGAGGGAGGAGGAGGGGGGTTGACAGTGACGGAGATCTGGGCAGATATGAAGGCAAAGGGC
The DNA here is from genome assembly GCF_963924715.1 of Thunnus thynnus. Classification (NCBI taxonomy): domain Eukaryota; kingdom Metazoa; phylum Chordata; class Actinopteri; order Scombriformes; family Scombridae; genus Thunnus; species Thunnus thynnus. The sequence goes on from NC_089537.1 coordinate 16,857,712, forward strand.
AGTGGGTTTTAAAAAATATGAAGGACAAGGATGGAGAGCCGGATGGATTCAGGGGGGAAGAGAGGGAGCAATGAGGGATCTGGTCAGATATGAAGGCATAGGGTAATATGAATATAACGCTGTGTGGCTCTGTGATGTGGAAAGAAGAGAAAGAAAGGAAATAAAGAGGGTGCGATGCAGTGAAGGTGGGTATGGTATTAATAAGCCATTGTGGGGATAATTGAGGAAAGGTGGGGGGGGTGGTGGTGGTGGTGGTGGTTCTGAAAGCCTTTTTAAAACCAACTCTCCCTTCAATCTTTGATTCACTTTCATCACCTCCAGTGTGGCCACGTTTGTGTGAAATCGGCAGGAGGGCCTTCAATTATTGCATCTTGTCTGTGGTCTTCATGCACAGACACACACACACACACACACATACACAGTGACACTGACACACACACACACACACACAAACACACATGAAGGCAAACGTCCACGGAGACACACTTGCCGGATAGCAGGCATACACATTTGAAAAATACATACTTTTGAACAATGTGAATGTACACTCTTTCACACACACACACACACACACACACACATGCAGACACATTATGACGATCCCTTGATTTTATCCAAATGACTGGGGAGAAAGAGAGAGGGGAGAGCTGATACACAATAGATAGAAGGAAGAAAGCAGCGGAGACGGAGAAGAATGTTGATTATTCTCTTTGTCTATTTTGTCATTAGCAGATGGGAGCTCGATAATGTAGTGGGTACTTAATGGCGGTCATACAATGGGAAAATGAGAGAGAATCCTTTACATAATGACACTGTGAATGGATCGGAGACTTTACACATGTGCGAGCATGTGTGCAGAGCATTCTATGGACACGAAATGCACACAAACACACTTACAAGGGCCCAGACGCGCTATAAATGGCAGGAAACACAGAATAAGAGTGCGCATTTGAGTATTAAGTGTTAGGAAGGTCAACTAAGACTTTGACATTGTAGTCTGACTGACACAAACGTGGAGGATCACCACGTTACATCAATCCATGTTTTTGTCTTTCCATTTCTTTCCCCACCTCTCTTTCTCTTCTATTCCTCTCATCCTGTGCTTATAAACAAATAAATTTGTCATGAAACACCCGAAATACATCATTCATACCCCTGCACCCACACACATACACACACACACAGCTCTCACTGAATATAGACTCACTCTTGGTTATGGACGGCTCTAAGTCCTCTTTAAACCAAGCCTTTATTTCCCCTGTTGCTCACTGGGAGTGTGCAATAGTGTGTGTACATGTATGAGCAGGAGCTTGTGTATACTTATGGCACAGTGTGGATGTGCAACTGGATGTTTGTGTGTGCTTTTATGAATGTTGGTGCGTTGGTTTCTTCGTCTTAATTAAAAGTGAGGTTCCGTTGAGTCCCAGTCACACAGCAGCCATTGGGAATATTTCTAATTATTTCCTACCTTTCACATCCCGTTCACTCCTCTATATGTGATTACTGACAGCGACCGGAGATTAACTGACAGTGGGTTGTATTTGCACACGATTACTGTTTGTCAAAGTTGACAGAAATAACTCCTGCTGTACAACATGCTTGTGAGTGTGTGTGTGTGTGTCTCTGTGTGTGCGTGCATGTGTGTGAAGCTATTATGTCAAATGCAGAAAAATCAGGAAGTGGATGTTGAACTTTCTTTTATTGCATACAGTTCTGTTACTTTTGGTATTTCCTTGAAACAAAAGCAAACAACAAAACCCTAAATGCCAAAATTTCCTCCCAGCACTGTTGCTGCTTTGAAACTCGACTGTTAACAAAATCAGGGAGTGTGCCTTTACACAACACACTGACAGACATAAACTCATACAGGATGTGCATACACACAGCATTTGCTGACATATACCCACAAAATCACCTACAGGCATGCATGCTATACAAATCACCCCATATATTTTTAATATACACCAGAGGAGTACAAAGCACTAATAGCCTGTCTGCTTGCCTTGCGTGATTTAGTGAGCAGCATATTAAAAACCGAAGCTATTCATTAATATGTAAACTAGTGTGCTGTCATTAATATGGGGTTAGGGTCGAGGGACCAGGGTGCAGAGGGGGAGTTGCGGGGGCGATGGAGTCAAGGCTGCCAAACCTCAGCTTGATTGAGTTCAGCAGCGCCTTTTGATAAGTGTGTGTGTGTGTGTGTGTGCATTTTTTGTATGTGTGAATGATGCGTGCACGTCTTGTTGGCTAGTAAGGGTGTTTGTTTGAGGATTTGTGTCTGTGCGTGTGTGTGCGCATTTGCATGCATCCTTGTGCGTGTGCCTTCCAGAGGTCTCCAGGTCCCCAGGGTGATTAAAGAGAATAAATATGCTTGATTACAAATGTCCTACCTCCCCATCAACTCCCCTAATGTATGCAGTTTAATTGAGCGTCACGAGTAAAGTATGAGTTATGGAATGAACAGACAGGCCAATATCTCAGAGAGGCGGAGAGGGGGATGGGAGGTCAAGAGAGAGACAAAAAAAGGGAGAGAGAGAGTAATATCCTTCATTTGAAAAAAAAGTGACATCTTAAAAAATGCTGGTATCTAAATTAAACACATTAGGCAATATTGCCAGAGTAATAAGTAACATCAACACCTATGTGTATCCATTAATTTAACAGTGTTTATATGAAGGATTAATCATTTTATTTCTTAAACATTAATACCAGGGAAAATATCATATTAAATATATTTTCCAACATCCAAAAATTGGAAATAAGGCATTCTGGAAGTGGACCATTGATGCAGATACACAGTTTTAACAGTCACCAAGGTGTCATTATCACTGTGGTGTTTTTATATCTAGAGATTACTAGTCAATCAAACAGTTAATTAGTCAATATTGTGATAGGCGTTTCCTTAGATTTCAGGGTGATTAAGTATGAGTTTCCATTAGGGATGTAACGGAATGTAGTAGATCTGTGATCCGAACAGATCGCCCCCCCACGGTTCAGCACGCATATGAACAGCAGATTAAGTGCAAAATGTAATGTCTCATTAGAGACAAAGTAAACAAACTGCTGTAAGTACAAGTCATGGACAGACAGCGTGTCGCTAACAGGGATTTTGAAGAGCAATGACCAAACCAGCATCTAATGTGTCCAAAGTGACATCCGCAAGTATGTTTACATGCTGTTTAATGTGCTGCAGCTGAGCAGCTAATTAGCGATCTAGCTGCTAACTGATGTTAGCGGTGCGCTTTTCCCTGGTGAATGTTTGTTTGGTGGTTCGTTCAACAAGCTGTAGGACAAGACGTGAAGTTTTGATGATGTGGATACAGGCTATCGTTTCATTCACTACCATGTTTAAAATAGGAAAGTCTCATGCCTCATACTGCACTTTAATTTAACAATAGAGTATTGAATATTTTATATATTTTAAGATCGTATTTAAACATTGGATATCTTGAATGTTGTTTTCATTTAAGACCATGGTGGAAAGTTCCTTGCTTTAAGTGTTTTATAGAATTTTTTTTTTTTGCTGATCCGAAAAATGCTCCAATCCGTGACTCAAAACCGTGATGCAATCCAAACCGAGAGTTTTGTGATCTGTTGCACGCCTAGTTTCTATTCTTCTGGTTTTCCTCTGTACAGCCATTAGAGCCATTACTGCTCATGCCAACTATCCATTTATTCCCCTTCGCTCCAAATAACTCTGCAATTACTACCTCTGTAGATGTAAAAGAGATCATCTCCTGTGTGCTACAGGAATCATTCCAAATCACCTGCTACCAGATGTATAAAACTGAGTAGGGTCAAGACTTGAACTATATAGCATGTATGCACTCTCTGCAGTTTTAGCAATTGATGGACATAGACACCCTAAATCAACTCTTTTTTTTTTCTATAAAATCATGTTTAAGCATGGTCTGAAGTATACGGTCAATAAAGTGGAACATCCACACCCCATGTTCTTTTTTTAATGAGTAACATTTGATTTATGCATGTTTTTTATTCTACATTTGTCAAAACATGTCTAAAAGACCAAATGCAAAACCCTTCATAAACTGGCTATAGGGTGATTCGCTATTGCTTCAGCCAGCAGAAGAGAGTAGCCAAGTGGAAATTTACTCATATGACATTTTCACAAATTATTACTTTAAAATGTTCATCTTCATCCAGATCCTTAGCAGCGAGAAAATTATGCGCAAGGAACATGTAATGCTATTCTTCTATTTCTCTCTCACCTCAAACTCACACTTACACAAACCCACACACACACACACACACATTCACAGGCCCTGGCCCTTAGCTGGGTTTGGTCTAATTGGCTTATTGTCTTGAGGAGCCAGTGACAGAGGAGTGGGTAGGAGGCAGACTTTCATCGGAGGTTATTGAGAGAGATAGCTAATTTCCCCGTGTTTCCCTGTCCGGGCCTCAGTGCTGCACACACACAGTTGGTCCTCTCTGGAGGGATCATTAAGAGTCTGGCATTCTGACTCTCTCTCTTTCTCCCCATCCCCCCCCCCCCCCCCCCTCCACACACACACACACACACACACACACACACACACACACTTTCTCACCCGGTCAACAACAAGACAAACACACACAGCTAACCTTTAGAGCAAAGTGAGACAAGGATGGTAAGGGCCAGGCAAGACACGACCATGGTTGGAATGCACTGTTCTGCTCATCAACCCATTCTGACACACACACACACACACATATACCTTTACATGAAATCCAAGACACACACACACAAAAACACACACACATATATAAACCTACAATGCACTCACAGCATAAGACAACCACACACAAGGGTCTGTGTAGTTTTCAAATCAGTCACTTATTAAAGCACTTGGGGCCTAAATCATTAAATTGTTTGAGTATCTACTGTTTTACCAAACTCTACTTGTCAGGAATGCTCAGTTATATCTCCATTTTATATTCCAAAGAAATAATGAAAAAACTGTGGCAACAGAATAAATATATATATATATACACCCCAGTATATCATGATAATGTTTACACACAGCATACAGCAGATACTCTTGGGTCATTCAGGTACTAAATACAGCTCCTGTCTGACAAAGCCACAAACATATTGTAGTGTCCATCCACCGTTGGGGGGCTGGAATCTATCCCAGCATGCAATGGGCAAGAACCAGGGTAAAAACCTTGGGGGATGAATATCCAAACCCAGTTGACAGGGTAAAGTTTGAGCCCAGGATGTTCTTACTGTGAAGACAACAGAGCCAGTGTGCCATATGTTCAGCTGACATGACCACGATCAGAAAAGATGATCCAACAAATTACAAATTGATGGGAATCACTATGACTATAAACAGTTATGGAAAACACAAGGATGGATGCAGGCATTGGATGGTTGTTCATTCGCAATCCATTGGCATTTTCTACCAATTGCTGCTGTTTGTCTCTACGCTACAATAATAGACTGAGAGCCTTTCTCCAGGATAGAAAACTTTGTGTGTGTCTGCAAGTTCATGTCACAGAGTGAGAACAGGTTCCTTGGTTCAGGAGGAGAATGACAGTTGGGAGTGGGGGGTTGCAAGGTTGTAGGGCCAACCAGCCAGTTGAAGTGTGGGGGGTGGTGCTTGCTTCACAGGCCATAAAAAGCCGGCAACCCTCCTCTGGGGATTTAGGAATAGGACTACGCCCTGGGAGGGAAGGGGTTCTACTAATTTACGAGCCCCTCTGCTCCTTGGTCAACAAAAATAAAACAGCTGGGGTAATTACTAATTCATTATTAACAGGGAGCATTATTTATGAGCGTCAAGAAGAGGTGCTACAGGCCCGTGGTTCCTTTGGTATCCCAACCAGACCAGAGCTGGGATGACGTGTTGAAGACCCAGCCTGAGGCACTCTTACTGCCTCTCCTGCCCAGGCCTGATGCACTATCCCCTGGGTGCGAGGCGAAAAGGGCTTGGGGGTGGATGTCGAAGAGCTGGAGAAAGCAGACCACCACTTCTCTATGACCAGCATCTATAAGAGTTCCCATGATCAGAGAAAAACAGATCCCCATACTGATGGTATACTGTATGAATTTGCCAATCTTTGTGTGTGTGCGTGTGTGTGTGTGTGTGTGTGTGCGCGTGCGTGTGACCCCGCATGCATGTATACACACATGCTTGTACTTAAACATGTATTGATTCTCACAACACCTCCAAAGGCAAATCAGCAATACATATAGCCCACATAATTTATTATTTTCTTCCAAAACAGCTACAGTGACCGACAAGCCGAGAATTCAGCGTGCATAAAAATAAGATATCTGGCATGCATCAATAGTCATTGAATCACCCACAATGGCACATTTCGAACGGGCCTGATGCTAGTCAGAGAATCAATCTTAACTGTGGTTTCTCTTAAACGCAGCCACATACTGTCACATTCTACAGAATTACGGAAAACCTCTCAACGGCAGAAATTCTAATAGCTCTGAATATGATGAGAATACTGGTATTTTTAGGCATTTGATCCATCCTGAGGTTCATGGATTTAAAAGCTTTTGTGTTATGGCTGTGAAATGATACATTTGCAGGCCTGCTTAAAACTCAATTTAACCGTAGCTGCAGCATTGCCATAATGGCTACCCTCTATTTCCAGAGCTCTCCCAATCAATAACAAATTGCTGAAAGCACAAATGATTCCATTTTCTGCTAGGGGGAAACGAGAATGATGAGAAAATAGGTGAAATTGATATGTGAGGGAATATTATCAATGCTCTAAATGTCAGCAGGATGAGGTACTATGACCTTTCAGGGCCGAGGGTGAAAAAAAAAAAAACACACACAAAGATAAACCCCAAAATGCAGACAAACAATCATTCTAATGTAACAAATGTGAAGCCTGTTCGGGATTATTCTTTTGTAGCAATGGATGACTATCAAACATGATTGCTATCAAAGAAGAATACTGGTGTAACAGAGGTTTTTTCTTTAACTTCCAAACCATCATCACATAAAGGCTTGTTAGTTTATACATGTGCTGCGTTGAACCGCGAACCATCAGAGGCCGTCACATGTTCACCTTGATGACAAGTGCCTGTTGCCTGCACTTTCTCTTCTAACCAGCAGCAACAACTGTAGCAGCTTTTTCTTTTTTCTATTCCTCTGTTGCTGCATTTAAAACTGGTGCAAAAAATTAAAAGCGTCCAAACTGTAGACTACTTTCTATAGAACAACTAAGTAGCAGCAGAAGGTGTATAGTTTTTCTTCAAAAGATTGTTAACAGTATCATACTTCATGAGTCCTACAGCACAGCAACATAGTACACCCATGTTGGACCAATCACATCACGGTGATGACACAGTTCATTTGAGGGTGCAGACAACCACAGTTTCACACTCGGCCAAAAAAAAAACCCCCAAAAAAACCATAATAGTGTGGGTGAATCTCTAGCTGTGAGTAGAAATACACCACACGTGACACATCACCACTGCAAAACACAGCTACGGTGATACTTTTGGAAGCAGAGAATTAGTCCAGAGGTTGTTAAGAGTTCTCGAGTAACAGAATTAATCTAAGGAGGTCCCAACAAAAAATTAGTTTACATTTAATGCCTGTACTTTTCTAGTTTTTTCATTCTGCAAAGGGATCTCTATCTCACTCATACTTTAAATTCTTTACCATAAATACACCTACAGCACACATATACTGTAAACTGTGCCCAGTCACATGTAATCACAAAAATAATTTTATGAAGGTCCGTGTATAATGCAAATCTATGTGTTTTGTTTATACAAAAAGACTGACTTGTCATCACTGAATTTGTTCTATTTTAATACAAATGTGAACATCACTGTATTAAGTAATGAGTTCAAGTAAAGTTGCACAAGTATATGGATGAATGGAGAGACATCAAGGAAACAAAAACACCACTCACATACACAGACTTGCACTTAAACCCAACAAACAGAACGCACACTTACTGCGGAAGGAATAGATAAACAGAGAGTCTTAACCATATTCAAGGGAAAGTAACAAAGCTTTCCATTAAATAGATAGTGAAAATATACTAAGAGTTCAAACTCCACGCTCTTTACCTTCCACAAATAAAACATTTCTACATTTACAAGTATAAAGACAGTCAATGTGAGCTTCAGGAAGCTTCATATGTAAGCCTTCTAACCTTTTGATTGAAAAGTTATTGTTCCATGAATATGTCTGGTTAAGTGTGTGTGTGAATGTGTGTGTTTAATGCCCATCTCTTCCATGGTCTTGGCTTTGAAGGGAATATACAAGGCCTATGAATGTATAGCTCAAGGGTCTTGTACAAAGTTGTTATTTTGTCCTGTTTTTATTTGCAAGGGCAAGTACACATGGATAGACTCACTTCATCCACAGAATATCTGGCATGTTTATTTGGAACTCTGAACACTATTGTAATGTTATAAAGGACATTAGGTTCATCAGAGTGCCATGCACAGGTTAAATGGATAGAAAACAGTGTGCGACTGTGTTTCAGTTCTTGGTTAAGATATTTCATTAAAACGCTAAATGGTTTGGTCTGTTGATGGAATCATCTAGCCTCAAATACTTTGTTTTATATCATCAGTGTGTAATGTTACCTGTGTGTGACTTGATTTATCGATTCATTTTGAACTGTTAGTGACCTCCTAAATTTCCCAGAATTCCTCTCAACAACCCCCAATATCGACTTGTTGCATTTAGCTGCAGGTTATGAATGTAGCTGGATACAGCGATGGCAAAACCAGCAGTGATAGTATATGCACTAGAGAGAACATTTTTAGGAAATGATGTGGTGAGTTATCTGGTTACTCAAAACACACTGGCTGCATTGCATTCTGGTCTATTGTGGTTGTGGTCACTAAAAATGGTATGTGCTTCTTCTACAGTACAGCGGACAGAAATAATTTACAATGCCGTTCTTTTTTTGCCTTCAGAAAGAGTTTCAAGGTTGGTAAAAATATAACAATCTATAAACTCATGTTTCAGAATTAATCAAAAGTTCCCATTTGTAATTATGACTAATACTTCTAATTCACCAAGTTGGATTTGCCATATCTCTGACTGCAGCATAAGAATACAGTATAGAAAACTGTTGAAACTGACTGCAAGCAGGATAATGGTGTCTTTGTGGCCAATTTTGAGTAAATTTAATTTTTTCCACATTCAAAACTGACAAGTATCCACAATAATCACAGGAAAGTCCTGTAACCATGAGATGAGCTTTGACACTAGTTAAACAGAATGTTTTTTTCCCACCGTACAGCATTATTTTTTCTATGGGCTCGTGTCAGAAGGTGTCAGCTCTTTTTTTTTTTCATACATGCACAGAAAAACACACAACAGTCTTACAAAACTCTTCAGCAATTATACTGGCTTCTTTAAGGAACATCATCAGGCTGAACATTGGCCTTCTGTGTCATTCATTTTTGTGTCATTCACTCGCCTGGACAAACATTATCCTCTATAACCCCCTTCTATGAGTCAATATCATCATTTTTGTCATTACATGATTGTCTCCCCAAACAGAACAAGGCCACAGTGTACTAATTTCTCATAAGCAACAAAATAGAGCGGTGTGTATTGTCTTCATCACGGCCAACTCTCAGTAAAATCAATAATGACAGGACGCATAATGCTCAGCCAAGGCCCTCTGAAACCTCGTTAGTCTAAATACCTCCAGGAGATATGTGCTAATAAATGAAAAAAAAAAAAAAAAAAAATTAACAGCGCCCACTCTGGCTCTATTGGACTCTGATCTGACCATTGCAAGGACGTACCCTGCAGTGTTTTAAAACTATCCTGGTTAATTATATTTTCTAATGTGCGGGCCAGGACGAAATTAGAAGCATGCGTAACTTAACAAGCCTAACCTGACTTGATGTTTTTGTCTTCTCTGCCTCTCGCATTGAGTTAAAAAAAATATATCATGCAATCTTTGAACTGCACCATGGGTTCCTGGAGGCTAGTGATGAGAGGATGAGTGTGTGTTGGGGGTGTTGGATGGTGTGCACATGACATGAGTAGATATATATGTACGAGAGATACAGCCAATCCGTTGGATAACTAGGTTAAGGGCACAACATGCCCTGTGTGAGTTTCAAACATGACCAGTGTAAAAACTGTAATTTTAGTTTTATTAAGGTTTTTAACAAATAAGAGACATTATCCACATAACCTGTTCATTTGCAAGTAGCAGATCCAGTTCAGTAGGTGGGCACAGATATATGCAAACCCATATTTTACACTCTGTGTGGCCAATTCCGTGACAGTGAATGGAGTGTTTTTTTGAATGTGTCTTTCATTTAAATGTACTGTAATTTAACCCCAGGATCAGTCTTTTGTCACAAAATTATCATGTTTACCATTCAATCAAAAAAAAAAATGAAGAAAATGAAAATGGTAAACTGAGCCACAAACAAAACTATGTAACCCAGATGCGTTCCTTTGGCTCCCCAAAACACACACACACACACACATGCGCACACAAAGACATTAGAACACCTTGACATCATCATGTGCTGCCATGGTGATAGGCTGTGTCTAAGTTGTGCCACAGCCAGTAAGTTTAAGAGCACTTAGTATTTGTATGCATGCTGTGTGAGTAAGGGAGGTTTCAGAACTAGCTAGCTGTATACAAACCACAAAGAGATAAAATGTCACTCAACAGAAAAAAAGAAACATTGAGATTTTTCATTGAAATTGTGTTACAGTAAAAAAAATAAGTTAAGATTTTCAGTTATTCAGTTATTATTTTAGCCATTTCGATTGTAAAATCAAAACTTTTAGAAACACACTCCTCACAGTGTTTCTGGAAGTTATGATTAACAAGTTAACATGTAAACCAGCTAGCTAAAAGTATGCGTCTGTTACTATGGTAACTTGTGTGCTAAAGCAAACCTGCTATATGTCAGGTTAACTTGATCTTAACCTCTGGTTTTCAGGATCCAGGTCTGAATGAATGAGTTTGGGTTTAAAGTTGTACATGAGCAGTTATCCTGAAGTTAAAACCAAGCATGAGTTAGCCTGAGCACGTTAGCTCGGAGTTAGATTTGTAAAACGGCCTAAACCTGAATCAACTGGTTGACTGAAGTCAGGCCTTTCAAATATGGTCAAGGTTTTCTTAACTTGGTTTTATTGTGGTTACTATTTTCATGAGTTTACATGTGTATAGTGCTGTATTTGAAAAATAGGAAACACTACTGCGTAGGTGTGTGTGTGTAGAGGTGTTTATGTGTACGCTTGTGTCTGCAGCGTGTGTACAGCTGCATGTGTTTGTGTGCGTTCATGCGCTCATGCCAGTGTGTGTTTGTGCAGTTTATGCAAAAGCTTGATTTGTCTGTCCACACCAGAACGCAATAATTGACCAGTCACTCCAGTCTCATGCTGAGGGTTCAGACAGTCTGTTGCGCTGATGTGTCTTGTCTGGAGTGGACTTTTCAAAGGAAATTAAAGAGCTTCTCAGCCAAGAAATCACTGCAGAAATGTAGTCAGACAGACTAATCACAGATACTCACTGTTTCTTCTTCTAGAAGTTTCTTCCACTTTACCAGACCTGCCTCTGTTTAGCGGCCTTGCACCGGTCTTACCTTCCCTTTTGTATTCATTTCCTTTCTCTTTATATGCTTGTCCATCTCCCTCTTCCTCTGTGTGTTTCTTGGATCTCTTTTTCATTATATGTATCTCACACTGTCTCTTCCTGCGCCTGACAGTCTGAGTATTTCTCCTTCCTCTTTCACCTTTGTTTATATGTAGCTATATGTGGAATTTATCACAATTTTAACATTGCCCAATATGGCCTCTACGGAACATATGGATGGTGGGTATGGAAGAGAGGTGTGAATTTGTGCTTTATGTGTGTTTGTGCGTGTGTGAATAAGTGTATGTGCATGCTGATATGTGCATGTGTGTGGGCCTGGCATGTGTGTGTTGACCATGGAGGTATACCACGGGCCATTTGTACCGGCCCAGTGCGCCTACGAAATTGCCTCTGGGTGTGGGGGTGCTCACAATGTTCTGGACCATTAGCTCAAATAAGTCACAGCCAAAACTCTTAGTATCTGTCTCACTGGCCAAATGACAAACTGTGCATCCTCCTAAATCCTTGCTGCTACCAAACAGTCAGGGAGAGAGAAGGAGACACAGAGAGGCAAAGAAAACAAGTTTTTTCCCCCCAAAAAATGCTCTAATTACACTGTTGTGGTGTTGGGGCTTTATGATCTCACAAAAATGTGACACACAAATACACGTATATAATTAATTTTGATTTCTTTACATCACAGTTTGATCGAGCTGATTCGATTATGCAAACTTTTTTGTGCTTTAAAAAAATATCAGTTTCCATACGTTTATGAAGAAAGGTCCTGCATGCCATACAGTACATGTTGCTAAACTGTTTGCTAATTTTCTTTGTCTGACCGGTAGATTTTCCTTTGTGAGAGACCTGCACATAGCCACTGTCAAGACAAAAGCACTAAATATTCAATGGACTCACACTCTGAGGATGAAGATACGTTTAAAAACTAGGGCATAGTGTAAATCATAAAATAAAGACATCCAACATGTGCACACACCCATACAGACACACACACACACACACACACACATATATATGCACTAGCCAGACGACTATTTGGAGCCACAGCTCTCTCTCATTGTTTATTCTGCCTTTCTCCCTTTCTTCTGTTGTTCTTTAATTCATTTTTCATCTGCTCATCGCGGTTCTGTGTCTGGGGCAGCGGGCAAAGCAAGCACTGCCCTCTGTAAGGATATTCTATTACTCTCATGTGCACAGCCAGCACACACACACACACACAAATTCTCAGATGTACAGGAAAATACATGTGTGTGTGTTCTCATACTGACACACACACACACACAAACCATCCTCTAGAGTAAATGAAGTCTTAAAATTGTTGAAGGCACCCCCAGCCAGAGACAGACTTTGTTTTATTCATCTTCTCCCCCTCCCTCGTTCCACACCTCCTCACGTCAATTTTGCATGTGGGCACTCTTCCTCGTTGCCACCCTTCACCTGACTCTCCTCGCTGAGATCAGAGATTGATTTGAATCCCCTCTTGGGGACACACAGAAGCACACAGCACATAAAAATGACGCACGCGTGCAACTGAATACAGTACACCTGAAGCATGTTTCAACTAGTTTCGTCATATCACATCATGGCATCGCTTGATGTATGTGGGTCCAGGATGTTTGGTGTTGGTTGAATCTGGGTGTTTGTATGTTTTGATATGTTTTATGTCACTATCCATAGTTATTAGGAGGAGTTACAGTATCTGTTACCATTATTATTTACCTTCAAGCTTCTTTGCAAGCCCTTCTTTCAAGCCTTCAACCTTCTTTTCTCCTTCCAGCAGTGTGAAACAATAAAAAAGAGGAAGAACATATGTAATAAGAGATTAAAAAAAAAAAAACAGAAAGAAAGAAACATAAAAATGAAAAAAAAAAGAAGCTAAACTAAAAAAAAAAGCTTTTTAGTCTGTGTTGACTTACACTTACAATATACTAATGGTTATATAATACAAATAATTAACCACAATAGTCTCTTCAGCTGTCATTGTTCAGATATTGTTGTTTTTTCTTTGTTACACTGTACTCTGAAAAAGGGCACACACTCTACTATTTTTTTTTTATTGAAATAAACACCTCTTTTGGAAAGACAAAACAATGCCCGTTTTATGTGCTACAAACTATGACACCATAATTTAACCATGATAAAAAAAAAAAGAGAGAATGCTGTTTAAAAGTATGACCCCAACTTAACAACCTCAGAGAGGACATAAAAGAACTTGTGTTTAAGATACTTCACGCTCTGACAGCAGTATCTGTGTGACAGAGATACCGGCTGTAACTAACTCCTCTTCCTACCCGCGCAAGTGTATAAATGACAGCTACACTACGGCAGCCTTGACCAAAGCTGGTGAAGATCTTAAGAAGAAAACAATTTACAGCAAATAAAGAGGGGGAGATAAAGTTGGATTAACTGTGTTCTCAGGTTGTAACGGTGTTGTGTTGTTCCGTAGAAAAACATCTCAGTCTTGACTTTCTCTACGTTCACATGACGGTTGTGTCATTCATTTATCCGTACAATTATAGATGTGTATTGTATTTTTGTATAGATTTGTGCTTCATTTGAAATGCATAGATGAGCATTGGGAATAACTATACAGTGAACATTACTGAATGGACAGATGGGCATTATTGGATAAGCAGAGATAAATGAACAAGTGGTATAGTGAAAGTCAGGAATTTGTCCTCTTAAAGTGAAGGAGAAGTAGTGCCTGATGTTTCACAGTCTGACAAGCACCTCTCATGACACAGAGAAGACTCGTTATAGAGTGCGAAAAAAAAAAAAAATTCTAATAGTCTTCAAGGATACTCGAGTGCATTGTATAGAAACATAGATACATAGAAATAAATGTGTCCAAAAGTAATATGCTTCAAGCTAAGACTAGCATCACATTTAAAGGCATACTATGCAGGATTTGTTGGTTGCTGTTTGTAAACACACCATTCAAAGTTGGCTCCTCCTCCCCCCGGCTCAACAACACCAGAGCGAGCTGAGAGTACGAAAGAGAGAGAGAGAGAAGTGGTGGTTGAGCAAGCTAGAGAGTGAATGAAGAGAGCGAGTGGTGCTGGCGAGAACAAAGCAGTGAATCAGATAAATAAAATGTTATTTGTTAGTTTGACAGCGGTTACGTTATAAAACACGAATAAACAGGCCCATGCCTCCTCTGAAGGTGCCGCATTCTCATCCTGTATGCTGTGGCCTCTCTGCTCTGCGTGTGTGTAGCTCAGCTCCGCCTTCGGTCAAAAGACGCAAAGAGCAGAGGAGAGGGACGGAGACAGCGCTGTAACCTGGCCGCTACGCTACGACAGGCAGAAGGCAGGGTCTCTGCAGCTAAATACACCGCCACACATTTGTAGTGGGTCATAAGTGATGATTGAGAGAGATTATTTTTCTGAGTCTATACATTGTTTTTTTAGGAAAATCCTGCATGCATAGTATGCCTTTGAGAATATATAAATGTGGTAACTGCCAGAGATGCTGCCACACCGAGGTATCTATTCCTTTAACATGTTGCATTACGCCATTGTGGGCAATGCTGTGAATACGTGAGTAGAACTTCTTTGAGGCTTTATTGCCTTTTTATGATTTTTGCATCAATATGATGTTCTGTCAGGTATTGTCTATTTTACCTAATAAACCAAAAACACGTACCTGTCCTGTAATTCTATTCATAAACAGGTTCTCAACTGATTTTCCAGAAAATGTATTATATCAATATATAATGCTACCACTACACAGTTTATTGTCCAGCTCTTAAGTATCCTCATAATTGTTTAGTTTGCTATCTTTGTCTAGCATGTTATCTGTATCTGTATTGTCCTGTAAATGTTTTTTTCTGTCCTGTAAGTGTAAGTATATTGACAGCTCCTGAGAAGTAAACCACAATAAATACATTGTATTAAATAGTTATTGCAGTTTGTGGTCACAAAACCTGAACATAGTTGGAAAAAAAAATAACAGTGGTTTGTTTGGAGTACATAGAAGAAGAAATGAGTGGTTTATTTCAGCAGAGACAGCCATTATGCCTGAAAAGACACAAAGGAGCGCAACCTACAGAAACTCAAACTCAACAAAACTCTGCTCCACACAAATCCCACAGGTAAAGCTGTCACAGCACTGGCCATGGATTTGATTGCAAAGTGTTTTCCAGGATATGTGTTAAAACACCACAGCGATGACTGCTTGTCTACCGAGATGTCATCAAACAAACTGCAAAAAAAAAACAAGCACACAACAAAAAATAAATCGTGCGCATATCCTAATTGTAAAGAAATGCATTTTCATAAGAACGATGTAGCAGCAACGGATTCCTCTCACTTGAAATGAATGAACTTTCATGAGAGAGTACTGCATTCAAATTCATTAAGTGTGATCCAGGGTTGAGAGGGAACTCGAGTGCTGAAGCACTGACTTAGGAGGCAATCACATTAAGCCAGAGTTTTAACAGTTAAGACCTCTAACCGGAAAAACAGCTTTGAGTTGGAAAATGTGTGTAAAACAGTGAGTCGAACCCCAGCCTCACCACCTCATTTGTCTTCGTCTCTCCGCCAATGGAACAATGGCTTTTGTTTAACCTTGTTTGATTTCCCTCTTAGCGCTGATCCCTTGACGAAGAGGGCTATTATTGGGCCTCTCAGAGAGGCATGTTTCACTAACGAGCGATCACTAATGAAGGCTTTGATGTAGGATTAATTACACTCTAAATTGAATGTCTAATTGCTTTTATTCCCTCCCGATGAAATATGCTTCAGCTGCCACTTCAATGCCATCTGTTGTAATTAGAAAAAGAGAGACAGAGAGGGGAGAGGGGGAGGAGGCCGAGGGCGGGAGATGAATTGTTAGGTGCAACAGATAAGACCTTTTTCCATTCAGCAAAGTTTATTCTTTTGTCCTCTTCAAAGATTATGTCTTTTGCATTACAAATTCTTCTCTTTCCTGCCACCTGTCCTCTGTGTCCTCACCTCTCCTCCTTCCTCCTCCTCCTCCTCCCTCCTCTCCCTTTGCTTCCATCTCTCTAATAGATGATGCGAGGTTATCTGTTTCCCCTTGCTAATTGCATCCTCTGATGAGTTTAGGCAAACACATTAGCTAATTGCATTTGCGCTTCTCAGACACTGCTTGATTGATAAAGTGTGTATGATGCTGAATCATTGCACTGTTTGGTGGTTATTCATCTAAATGGCATTCTATATAAACACACACACACACACATACGTACGGAGGGAGGCAGAAATGACAGAGTGTGATTGATGTTGTGTTTTAAGAGATTGTTTCTGATCTTATTAAAAATCATTGATTTCTTTTAACTGTGTTTATTTTGCAATGTTTATTTACTGTGAGCGATTTGGATGTTGAGAGTTTTGCTTGCTTGTCGACTTTAAGATTTAGGTTCAAATTCATATTAGAAATCTCAGGGCAATAAATATATCTTAGTCTGCACTGGCTAAGAGGCAATAAAGTTTTTATATGTAACCAGTTACAGCCACCATTTATTTCAATTTAAATCGCTAACTAGCAAGTTACTAATACAATCATAGATCTACTGTACAGTAGGTTGCAGAGTCTATCTGGGAAAAGCTTACAGAAAGCTAAATATATATATATATATATATATATATATATATATATATATATATATATATATATATATACATATACATATATATATATAAAGCTTCTTGGTGAGCTGTTGGGCCATCATGGACCTCCAGAACAACTTCATTGTTCCAAAACCCAAAACTGGTGTTCAGATGGGTTGAGATCTGGTGACTGTGATGGTCATAGACTCCCTATTTTCATTCACATTCATTCACACATTTATTCAGACTGTTCCTTTGATTTTTCCCTCATCTGCAGATTGAAAACAACATTTGGCTCTTTTTATATTTTGATGAACACATCGCTACATGGAAAATAACTAGTAATTGACAAAAAATGGCAGAAACAAGAGATTTATCTTTGTTACCTTAACTTGGGTATTTTTAGCATTTTTAGTAAGATTCTTTGTCAGATTTCAGTATTCAGGATTGTGTGTTTAAATAACATAAGAAATAACAAGGTTCCTTCTTCAGTTTATCTTGTAATTTGAAAACGCCGTATTTTCACAGAAAGGCCTCTACCAGATGCCAGGTTCATTTCATCATCTACACTTTTAAGGATGCTGACATGTCTTCTTCGCCTGTTGCCAGTTCACTTTAAACCCCATGAAAAAACACACACACACACACACACACGCACATCTGGGATATGCCACCATTACAACAATACAGTTGCACATGTATAAGGCCGATAGGTGGGCCATAAGGCTATTATGTTCCATAATAGTATTATGTTCTTGAGCTCACATTAGCATCTCAGTGAATGGACATGTGGCAGGTGTGCTTTGTAGCAGCATACTGCCTGTGTCCGATAAGACAATGACACAATATGACGAGAAACAACGCCGGTTGTCAGCAATTGTCCTCATAGAAAAGATGACACAGTTGTCAATAGCCATGCTCTGTGTGTGTGTGTGTGTGTGTGTGTGTGTGTGAGTGTGTATGTGTGTATGAAGGACTCCCCTAGGAGCAAATGGCTTTAAGCAACACAAGCGCCTGATCAATACATCAATATTCAGCTTAGGAGGTCTGACGACACACACATTTATACACACACTCGCAAACACTCAAATACACAAGCACGTACACATTTACGCGCAGGGATACACACACTGACACACACGCTTCAGGCTCTGCAGAGTGTGACCCTTAGCTAATCAATTTTTCACCACGATAGGGACGCCACGCGCCGCCATCATCACTGCTGTGTCATTAGAATGTAATACTCACACACACACACACACACACACACACACACAGTCATACACACACACATGGTGTTACAAAAGATTATAGTCTACAAAGACAAAGATGGCTGTGATTAACATCTTTTCCATTCTTTGCCAAAGAAAAACACACATGTATGAGTACAAACACAAACACACACACATACACACATACACACACACACACACACACACACTTGCATCTCCTGACCTCACCCCTGCAGCTACAGCATATTGGATGGATGTCAGCTTATGGCGGCGTATGTATTGTGGTTATTGTTATTCTAATGACTATCTGAAACAACAGTATGGAAACCAGGGGAGATGGTGCTTGTGTCTTCACATAATCCGACTGTCCACGCTCTACACATAAATTGGTCACAGTTAGAGGTCTGCCAAGTCAGATAGCACACCACGCGTGTGTGTGTGTGTGTGTGTGTTGAGTTGTGTGATTCTGTATACATTTGTGTGAAAGAAAAAGAGAGTAAGGGGGGGGGTTGACCTGACATGCATAAATCTCAGGATATGGTTAGTATGTCCAACTGTTTGTATATGCATGTTTTTATATGATTACTGTGACCTGCTTGAAAAGTGTACAGGTACAATACAACACTAGCTTCACAAATAGAGAGAATACTTGTTCTAAAGCAGATGGCAGGTCCTTGAAATGAAAAAGGGTCATAGATTTGGTAAGAAACTACATGGTGTTCAAGTCTACTTAAAGGGTTGGTCCACCCAAATTACAAAAGAAAAACACATTTTCACACTTACATAGTGGTATCTACCCACGCAGATAGTTTTGGTTTTATTTCCTTGGGTTTTCAGATATCTGTCTCTGACTTGTCTGCCTTGACCTGAAAACTGAATGGACTTTTGTTTGTTCTGGTCTACGCACTGAAAAAAAAATCATTTTAAAAAAATCCCACAGCAATGTGTATTTCCATAAGCAGTGTCCTAATAATTTTTAAATCACACTGAACAGAAGTTTCAAACAGTTTTCGCTGGAACTACTTTCTACCAATAAGTAGTCCACATGAAAACTGCTCACAATGAGGTCTGTGGACTAATCCAGAATAAGCCATTGTCTCTGGGGAGAAACTTTGCCTCTAAATTTTTAAATAAATATTATTTTTCAGTACCTCAACCACCACAAATCAATATTCTATTCCCTTTTATTGTATTTGGGTGGAGGCAGAGTTCTCCCAAAATGGATATCTAATAACCCGAGTGAGGTTAAGTAAGTGTGAAATTATGTTTTGTTCTTTTTTTTGTTAATTTTTTTTTGTTTTTTTATAATTTAGGAGAATTGAGATTTGATTTCCTCCATTGTGGTTTTAATTGCTTTGTGCTGTTAGTTGGTAGATGCTGAACTTTCTCTACTTAACCATCTCCCTGTCTCTCTGTTTCTCCCTTGTACACACACACACACAGTACACTCTGTACACAAGCCCATCCAGTGAAGTAAACATAATTCAATTGCATATCTGGATAACACGATTCAATTACACAGAGGCATTTAAACCAATCACTCCCGTGGTCTTCATTCATATCAGTGACATCATTCTGACCATTTGTGGCACCACTTAGGCAGTAATGAGCCAAATGAAAACGGAAATGTGGCACTGAGAACATCACAACAGGCTATGGAGGGTTAACGAGTTAAATGGGGGTTCTGTTTTTATTGCTTGATTAATTGACTCGTGCATCTCTGGCAAACAAACAAACAGATGAGGGCTGCATTAGTCATGTTGTTCAGCACTTTCATAACTTATTTGTGCTGCTGTCGCTGGCATAAAAGCAGTAATGATGAAAAAAAAGATTATGATGTAAAAGTGGTAAACTGTACTCGGAACAGAACTAATTATCAGTGGGAGATGATCAAGAGCCATTTAGTTTCATCCATGATGTAAGCCCGAGGTCAAAGATGTAAAATCGACCACATACAGTAAACAACTCTTTGGCCTGAAATGAGGTCAGTAGACGAGAGCTTTAGTGCAATTCACTTTTTTTTTTTTTTTTTTTTCGAGCTTTGATGTTTAAATACAATTTGAATTCTGGCCACAGCACTGGTCTCTGAACTTCCCCAATGTTGTCAAGAAAATTTATTGTTTTGTGGTTGATGTCTTGACCTTGTTTAGCATACAGATGCATACAGAAAGGCGGAGCAAAGCGTGGAAAAAATATCTCGGCTGTCAGCAGACTTTAAAATGGCAACAGTTATTAACTTTGAAATGCTAAAAGGCATCACAGTATGCGGAGCCGCTATACAGTAAGTGGTTCCATCACTTAAGTGAAAGTTAATTGTACCCTGCATGCACTCTGTGTGTATGGCCTGTGGATATACAGTAATGTTTTCCACTGTGATTTCGCCGCTTGTGAGAAAAACTCGAGCGCTGCATGAGGTGATATTGGAGCAATAAGATAAAACAAAGCATACAACCTAAGGACTAATCCACTGATTCCCATAAGGGGAGAGGGTGATTGGAATGGCTGAAAAGTAATGAAAATAATTCTTTCAAGGTTTAACCTGGTTACGGGGTTTAACCTTTCAGAGGTCACCAGACATGAGCTTTATTCCTGAGAGAGCTGCTGGATGTTTTATTTACAGGCCAAGGTGAATAATGTTGAACTGCCTTGCCAGTCTTACTGCTCTCTAATGTATTCAGCATTTATAGGCCACAAACAGCAAAACTGTAAACACATGCATAGATCCTATAGAGAAAGAGATTATCAATGGTATCAGAAGGGGCTGTATTTATTGATCACAGATCGGGGAGTTTGTAATTCACACTTATTTTATTTTCACACCATAGTGTCAGCTTGAGACCGAAACCTTGTTTTAATATGTTTTCAATTTAGATTTATTTCAGAATGGATATAATTGGGAAACAAGCACAAGATATAATCTAAAGGAACTATTTTGTCTCACTGAGAGCGCTCAATTTCTTCCACCAAAGTTTAAAGAAATACTCTGTCTCAGCATCTATATCTAAACTCCAATGTGCCTTTGTGTAAATTAAACCTCTGACCCGAGCAGTTCAACGCCAGACCAGACAAAACTCATAATACACAGAAATCTGGGCTTTTAATTGGGTTTATGTAAGCTATGAGCTTACAGACAGATTGCACGGTTCCATGATTTCTTCCTGGCTTTTGAGGACTAAACTCTAAGGTACTGAAACATCAGTTGAACTATGTTTTTTGGTTTCAGTACATCACTTGCCCAATCACACGGCTCCTTTCACTTTAAAGTTCCATCAAAAGACTTTCTTTGATATATTTTGATGTACAGTATGGGTCAGCCTGTACCCGGGCCTTTCAAGGTGGAAAAGAGAAGTATATGTTTTTCAAACTTCACACATCACAGATGAGACTGCTTCTCCGTTCATTCACATTTGCTTGAACTTCTGTAAGACAGGGCCAGATATCAAAAAAGGAATAATTGCGATTTTTTCCCTTTTTTTTTTTTTTTTTTTTTTGTCTAAGTTTTCAACCAGACATATGGTTTTGAGCAGCCAAGTATTGTTGGGTAGGCTTCATATATTCTGACACAAAGATGCCTGTGTGCTTTTCTGGGAAACTTCACTCAAGTTGTCATGTCATCAGAAGAGATCACAAACAGATGAATCAAATTAAAAGATTTTTGAGAACAGGAACAGAGGTGAAAAAAAGGACAAAGAAGAAGAAAAGAATGATGGTAGAAAAATCACCAGACAGGGACAATGGGACTATTAAAGGCTCTTAAAGAAAGTGGTGAGTGAAAGGAGGCATATCTAATGGCAGTCAAGAAAACAGTGGATTGTGTAGTACTGTAAGAACAAGAAAGTCAGCGGCCATAGTGAAACAACATCTGCACCGACAGTTCACTTGTAGCTGATTGCACAGGGGCCGATCAGCTATTTTGAGCTACTGTTAACTCAAAAGAAATGTCACACAATCTATTTGCTTCGTGAAGTTATTATTTTACAGTTTTAAAGCATAATAACACAAGATAATTACAGGCTCATAAAAATAGATGTTCTGTGTAATTTTAGTGATTTTTAAAGTAATTTGAAGTGGAACTTGCCTGCTGTTCATGTGTATTCAACTTCACCTCTACTACATCTGACATTTCATCCATCTTTCTCAAAGCTTTCAACTGAATATCACTGAGGATGTGACCAGTGGAAAATATAGATCACAATGTCCATAATGTGTCCCCTTACGTGTATTAATCAACTCTATTGACCTCACTTTCTCTCTGCGTGGTACTCCGATTGTTTGTTTACCATTAGGGGCGAGTGTCTTGGTTGTTCAATAGCCCACCTCCATCTGCATTTAAACAATGAAACTATCAGCTAGGTAACAAGAGTGGGGACAGCAGCTCAATACTGCTATGAGAGGTCTCCAATAATCAGCTGTGTTGGAAGCAGGCGGGACGCGGGCAAATACAAGCAAGCGGTATCGACAGGCGCTGGTTGCCTTCAATCAGCTTATATCTACTGGCAGGGAAATCAGCTCGCACTCTGCATGGACCCGGAATGATCACTGATTAAGACATCAGTTGGAGAAACAAAGGGAAGGGAACGAGGGGAAGGAGGAGTGATGGGAGAAAGGGGGGTGAGGATGGTGTGATAAAGGGAATATGAGGAATTTATGTACAAAATAATACCTGTGACAAAGACACAGGATAATTCAGGTTTTTAACAATGAGGGTCTTTATTCTTATCAGTAGTAATATTGTACTTACTGTTACGTCCAAGAAAATCCAGGGGAGGAGGGGAATGGCAATAAAAATTAACCCAGGGAAAAAGAAGCGAGGAAAACAGAAGTATAGGAACAACTGTATGTTGTATCAAAAGGCTAAATCAGCCGATAAACACCCTTCCTCCAAAAAAGAGTCAGATTACCAACCCCAGTACACCATAACTCGAGAAAGCTATTAAAATAGGCTTGCAACAGACGGACTAAAGGTTGCCAAATGGCCAACTGGACCTGTCTGCACATTTCTACAGGTCTTTAAACTCCAGGCCCTGATGAGTGAGTGAACACTGGTGTGACCAACCAGTCACTGCAGCTGTAAGGAGCGGGGTGGTACCTGGAGAGAAACACAGGAGGGAACAGAAAGAAAAACACACAGCACTACGGCCATAACACCAAGTTAATTACTGAAATCTGGGAACATAGAGACATTGCTAAAAAAGTAGTCCAAAATTAAACAGATCCGCAGGTTAGCCAAACAGAAAACAGAAGGTAAATGACAAAATTATCACCCAAGCTATTATATCCAAAGTGTAATAGACCAGAATGATCCTTTTAAACCCATGTAACTTTTATTTGTACCTAGCATATTTAATATTTGTACTCATTCTTCTGACTGAAATTTGATTTCCAGTGATTTTTTGTTGAGTCCTGTACTAAATAAGTAAATGTACTGTCCATCATTGCAGCGATGCTAACCAAAAAACTGGAGGAGCCCGCTTTGAATGTTAGAAAGATGGGATCAATTCAAGCCTGATTGCATGATACACACACTCTCTCTCTCTCTCTCTCTCACGCACACACAGACACACTTCAAACCCCAGTGGTATCGAAGCTGCCAACACATCATTTACATAATCAGTTCTTGTTAGATGCTGGACTTCCTTGTTTTGGTAAAATATGCTTAACCTCTTCACACACACACACACACACACACACACACACACACACACACACATACACACACAGTAAAACCCAGCCACGTAGCGCTGTGCTTGGGTCATATTAAGGTCACGAGTAAATTGGCTGAGGGCAGCAGGCCTCACAGCTCCTAGTTTATGGAAGCAAATTAATTAGTGGGCCATGCAGCACTGTGAAGTCAACACATTACTGATGCAGCTAACATCATACTGATGGCAAAAGGATGTCTAAATATTAGTAAATATAATATTACTACTCATTTCCCTGCCCTGGAGCAAGGGTCACTGGCAGAGGACAGAACATAGTCTAAAGGTAAAAGTCCAAAAATAATAAAATTATTAAAAATGAAAATGTCTATTCATATTAACCATGTATTTCTTATCCATTTCAGCTCCATTTCTATTCTACAAAACAGATACATCCTATTAAAAAAAAAAAAGGTAAAATGTAAAATAATTCCACTCTGTGTTTTATTTCATTATAAATTAGCAGCTTGATGGACAAGTTCTGAATGTCAGCATGGGGAAAGTGTGTCAGTCAGTCAACAGTCGTACAGTAAACACACACACACACACTTTTTCTTGTCCTCTATTCCCTGTGCGAGTGCTGAATCATCAACAGGAGAGAAACTGCCATTGCAGCCGCTGTCAGTCAGTGCAGCCCGGTTCAGGCGGTGACGGGGGTAACAGTTGGCAGCTCGGGGGCCTCGGGCTAACCCCGACCATATGGCAGACGCTGTAACACCGCTGTGTCATACTCTGGCATGTTTTAACGACCAATTAGGCTCATTAGGCCATTGGGGTGGGGTGACGGTGATGACTTATCATGGAGAGCGGATGGTGGGGAGTATGAATCAGTAATGATGTGCACTCACTGGACCAAAGATTAGGAACAGGTGTTCTTTGCTTCAAATAGATTGACCAGTTGAATTCAGGTGAAAGGCTTAATCTAGTATCGATTTCACTCATTAAATCCTCTCCAGTCATGAGGTGGAGATGAAGATGAAGGGGTTGACGCGGGTTAAAGGGCTTTAGGGCTTTGGGGGAAAGTCCACACCTGTTCTGTTTTTTCATCCTCGGACACAGGTTCTGACAAAATTTTGGAATATGATCCATCTTTGTGCGATTGGCATCAAATTTACACTTGTTGGTGCTACTATACATCATTCAAATAATTATTCATGTGACGTCTCAGTGTCACATGGTCAAAATTACCAAATGGCCGAGGTGTTGATGCTAAAATAACAGAAAAACAACACATTCACCGGGTGATGTCTATTTAGTTTTTCCTTGACGTTATTTCCGGTATTCAGTATTCAGATGTTCTGAATCAGCAGGAGATGTGACGTTGTTGCCTTTGTGGGTGTCATGAATCAAAGGGTGAGTGGATGAATCATGAGCTGAGTAAATAGAGGCTGTAGACAGTGAGAAAAGAGTGAGCGAATGGGAAAACCGGTAGACACAGTGAAAATGTACACGATATTAGATTTTAAAAAACGACTATAGAGAGAAAATAAAATATCCTTTCTCCCTTCTTTAATATAACTTCTTAGCCTCTCACCAGTTCATCCCTTCCAACAACAACTGCATATTTTTGCTCCCCCCCCCCCCCCTCCCTCTTTATCTCATTGTTTTTATGTTCTGTCCCATCATCTGGACTGACCAAGCAAAAAAAGAAAAAAAAACAAACCATTTACAAGCAGGGGAATGTGTTTTGACTGATAGAAAACACAAAGGAGTCAAGAGTCACTAACTGCCAATCGTCGTCATCTCTGGGCATTTAACTGCGGTATGTGTTTTGGTGTGTGAGTGGTCTGTGGGGGGATTATGGCTCTAATGATAATTCTACATATGGTGGCTGGATAAACCTGCCTGAGCACTGAGATCATAAATCCAATCTGAGGATCATAATCCTTTTGCCAGATGAGGAATTAATACCAAATGTTATGCAGTGGTCAGAAAGAGGAGATGTGTTTGTGGTGATGTGACACTGAGGGGAAGCGTGTTTACCAGTTACACATGAACCAGGATAGCCGGGTAAATTTGTTTTCATATATTCTCTTTTTTTTAATATAAATCTTTCTGCTAATACATTTATCAAATCATCTATTAAAGTATTTATTTCAAGTTATGGTTATGTATCCTTTGCTTCAACTGAATTTATACATAATCATGCCTTTTTCCCCCCCCCCTTTCTTTCTTTTTTTTTTTTATTGTGTGAAGTCACCCTGCACTAATCCTACAGTGTTGTTATTAAGCTCAGGGCCATGGAAATGGACAGGGTGTAAGACATGCAGAGTGCATATAAGCCAGATTAGCACTGAAACACCCCCACAAACATTGTCGCCATATTCAAATTCATATTTATATCTGTGTTCTGCTCAATAGGCTGTTCTGCTGTTGTGCGGTTACTGTGTAAAAGTGAAAAAAAAAAAAAAAACACTGGGAGGAATAAAAAGGAGTGAACGTTTGTATATCAAAGTATCGAAAAGCGTGAGAGAAAAATAGAGGAAGGGTATGTGGAGAGGATGGAGCAAAGAGTTGTTGAGAAAAACAATGAGAAACAGATGGATGATAGAAAGGGGCGAGGGTGTTATTAACGGAATCAGATAATAGCGATGACAAGCTACAGAAACTGAGATTTTAAAAAAGAGAAAGAATGAAAAAACTGGCTCGGTGAGAGTAGTAGAACGGGGTTAACGTTCAGAAAGAGAGAGATTAAGAGTCAGAGAGAATGACAAAGAAAGAGAGAGATGGTTGCCCAAGAGTTAGGTGGGAGAGGGAGAGAGAGAGAGAGAGAGAGAAACAGAACAGAGATAGAAATTCACAGGAAAAAATGCCTGAGAGATCCCGGAGAATGAAGTTCAGAAAGACAATCAAGAATCAGAGAGAGAAATTGAGGGAAAGTAAGAGTTTCTCATAGAAAAAAGAAAGAGAGAGGGAGGGGGGGAGATTTACGGGGGAGAGGGAGAGAAAGAGAGAGAGAGAGAGAGAGAGAGAAAGCTCCAGATCCAGTGTTTGACATTTCACCTTGCTCAGTTGATAAGGGGTGTCACCCTCTGGTCCTCAGGGCTTTGACTGCTGTCTGCAGTCATCACCCCTCCCCAGCACAGGAAACTATTGATCAACCAGACAGCGCTGCCTCGGCTTGTGTGTGTGTGTGTGTGTGTGTGTGTGTATGTGTATGAGCATGTGTGTGTGTGCTTTGCTGTTACGTGGGTAAAGATATGCGTATGCAGTGTGTGTGTGTGTGTGTGTGTGCATCTGTGTGCCTATTCGTTAATTCCAGCACCTAAATACCAGAATCTGCATCTGGCATGAGTTGGCACAGTCCTGAGCACCTTCCTCCCTCTTTGTTTTTACATCTTCGTCTTGCTCTCGGTAACGTCTTACTTATCTCATTATTTGTGTAGAGGGGAGTCCATTAAGGTTCCGTGGCTTTGGCTGAGTGGAGTGAGAGATCACAGGGCTAAGAGACAGAGACTGCCATTAAAAAGCCTCGGTACTCACTGCGGTGTGAAGAATGGCTTCACACACTCAGGTGTACTGAGATTCATTAACAGTGAAACAGTGTGGCACAAAGCAAAGGCTTGAATCACGGTTCTCTTCACTTTCAAGCCACCATTGTTGTGTATTTTAAGGAGATAATGAGAAACATATTGATTGATATGGATATGGAATATTGATATAAATATACAGAATGAGGAAAGTTGCTGTTTTAACACTGTGATTAGTGAGTTTGTCGATGAGACAGACATTGCTGAAACGTGTCAGTGAGTGCCAAGAAATAGTTGGAAAGTTATGTCTTCCATGTCTGGGAACACATGTGTACCCCCCACTTGCTTGGGATCAAATTCCACCAGAGATTTTTTTTTTTTTTTTGGCACTGTTCTTTCCTTATTGTTTTCCCACTGTCTCAATCAAAAGTCAGACGTCCACTCTCAAAATGTGTTAAAACTAGTCAGTGTAAATTTTATTTTAACTGGTTTAACAATATTCCACATCAGAGCATTAAGCCTTTTCGGGTGCATAACTGATATAACTGCATTTGCGCTGACAGTGGTTCCCTGGTGCATGTTCAATTATATGTGTACAGATTCTGACATCATCAGAGACACTGAAATGAGCATCAACCTTTGTCCTGACTGGTTCTGAATACTGCAAAATCCTTTCAAAAAGAGGCAAAACAAGAGAGAAACAAAAGGTACATTCAGGCAGATGGAGTACCTCTTTGTCCAACCTGATAAAAACAATATGAGAGGATGGATGTGATGGTGACAAGGATTGCTTATTTCTCCTAATCCATTGGTAAAAAAACAAAGAAACGGGTCATTTATTGTTTTGTTTTTTTCTGACTACCAGCTACTGTTAATTCAGTGATACAGTTCTTGCATTTGATGCTTGCAAACACGGTAGGAGTTAACAGCATTAAAGTCAACTGATGACCTACATAAAATATGAATATTTACACTTAAACGTGCTTGGACCCAATCACCTTTCACGAATTTATAACACTGTACTACTTTAAAAACAGACATACATAATTGTGATACACAACTTATGGTGACAATTTATCTATTTATTTTTGGTCCGTGTTATGCTTGGTAAAGCAACTGTAAGCAAGAACTATTCAAGTATAAACTCTATATATAAAACTCTTCACTTCAGAGCAGGAGACTGAACAACAGTGTATCAGAATCGACCAAAAATTGTATTAATCCATTTCACAATGTCCATATTGCATATTATTTATCATCTGGATTCATCTTCCAACACTGGAATAGCATCGCTGTTTGGCAGCAAATTGCATACTCTCTAACTTCCTTGAACACAATCCCTGCTTGCAACTATATACAGTAATCATCCACTGATAAATAAAGGTGTCTAAATCTTCACTGTAATGGATCACATATCTCAAGAAAGCTTCAAGTCTCTGCAAGTTGATTTTCATTCAATATTGGCATGAACTGAAACCAGCGGCTCCCTGCGAGGTGGGAAATTAGTCTAAAATGTGATGTTATGCTTTGTAAAATTGTCAACTGTATAGTAAAGGGTGTAATTTTTACTTAATGGGCTAAAACATGCAAGTTCGTTCCTTTATGATTAGGGCTAACCAGAACCATAACACAAAGCTTAACCGATGTATTAGAGCACATACATGCATAATTCTCATGCCTAACCTCGATACCGAACTTAACTCTAACCCAAATAGCGAGCTCAGCCCCTCAATTTTTACCTCAGAAACATCCCATAGTTAAATTGGTCACAATAAGCACCAACGAAAATGTTACAAGTCTCTCCTCGTCTTATTCACACTGTGAGAACATTCGGTCCTCACAAAGGTAGAACTATAAGAGCCTCACACGCAGATATAAACACCAGCATTGGGGGAAATAAATGATGCACCTGCATGCAGCATTGACAATTCCTCCAGAGTGGGATGGATGCAAAGGCCTGCTACACTCTGCATTCATTGTGTGGCTCAGGGGAGAGGGAGAGGAAAGAGAGTGAATAAAATGTGGGCAAGCACAGATTCATGTTAAAAATGACACAATTAGTTCAACTCTGAAGTGCGTGTTAGTCGCGCATGGCTTCCCTTCTTAGACTCACATGAGGTGATCAGACAGGCAAATACTCCCAGGGCCTGGATGTATAGTCAAATGAAACACACTCATATGCACACGTGTACACACACACATACACACACAAACAACCAAAGTGCATGAACACACTTAATACAGCAACGCAGACACAGCATACTCAAATATAATCACACTTCTCTCTGTATCTCATGTAGCCTGGCGTAAACAGGACTAAAAGCTC
Source organism: Thunnus thynnus (assembly GCF_963924715.1). NCBI lineage: Eukaryota > Metazoa > Chordata > Actinopteri > Scombriformes > Scombridae > Thunnus > Thunnus thynnus. The sequence goes on from NC_089537.1 coordinate 16,887,586, forward strand.
AACACTCTATAATTTGTGATACAAATTTTTTTTGGAGGAAGGAAAAAAAAAAAAAGAAAAATCCATGCACACAACACATCCCATGAAAATAATGAAGTAACTAGAGTAAATCACTCTGCTAGTGTGGAAAACACTGTTCTAATTCTAAAGCCTCTCGCACTGAAAAATTGATCTTTATTTTCGGGGCAATGCACTTTGAAACAAAAGGGAAAAGGAACTTAATATGCAGGAAATGAAGAAATGAAAACTACAGAACACGGAGCACTTTGAGTTTGCACTTTCAAAGCCGGGAGAAACGAGCGTTTGAATTTCCCACCCCCCCAAGAGATAGCAAGGGAAAGGCAGGGCCTGATTTTATTAATTTCATCTGTAGTTATGTTTCTCCTGAATAAAACATTAATACTCCCAGGAACAAGGGAATAACAGAAACTGAAAGAAAGACAGCTGCTTCTCTTTTAATTAGCAAGCGCAACTCTCGCTCTCTCCAGCCGTCCCAGCTAGCTATCTTTGTATCGCCCTTCAAGTGTTTCTCTGTCAATCAAGCCATCTCTCCCCTAACTAGAATGAAAGGGAACTCTTTGTCAACTTTAAAATCACAGCTCCTTACTTTACGATGATATCTTAAAGCTGCGCTCCATAAATAGTGCTAAAGACTCTAATGTGCTATGCAGAAAAAGGAAATATGAAATTTAGTTTGTGGCCTGTGAGAAAGTTTGTTCATGTTTCTGCTTATGCGCAATTATTCTGGACACATCCCCATCCATATCTTAAAAACTCATAAACAGCAATGTTGGGTGTGTACTGACTTCATCGCCTGTGTAATTCCACTTTTAACAGACTGCATTACTGCAAAAATTACCCTCAACAGGCACGGCTTGAGTAGATGTGCGCAGGCCATCGAGGCACATGGGAGTAAGAGCTGAATGAAAGTAATCCTAATAATCAACTGTAGAGGAAATCACACCAAGGCAATTAGTCCCTGTGGAAATATTAGATGAATGTGACAGTGATGTCATTGGAAATAAAAAATACCATAACATGTGAGGTCACCATAAAATCACTAGTATTATTGGATTGTTATAGCGATGCTCATTATGGACAGCATTACTAGTTGCTAATGTTGACGCCTGCTATCAATAAAATTTAATCAGTTCTTAGCATTTTACAATCTTTTGACATTGGAGACACAGTAGTATCTAACACCATGCAGCCTGGCTAATAAAAAAGCCTCACTTCTCCAGAGGCTAAAGGACAATGTATGGAAATAGCAGGCTAATGGTGTTTCAAGGAGAACGCCCAAAATCCATAAGTTCCCATCCTGGCATAAGAGAGATCTCAGAGATCATAATATTGAGCTATGGAATCAAGGGTCTCCAGAGCGCTTTTCCAGGGTGGTTGTGCCAGCTCTTACACACTGTACACACACACACGCACGCACGCACATAGCATACTCACTCATACACACACGTATAGTCTCCTCTGCCTTGCCCCAGGGTGCAGCCAGTCTGAGATCACACTGGCAGGTTCACTTGTAAAGCTGCAGCTTTAGGCTCTCAGACAGAGAAAACTACAGACGGTCGCTGCTGCAGGTAGAAACACTAAGCTTGAAGAGTTTCATTCCAAAACAAGATATGCCCTGTTTGAAAATGTGTGACAAAATGATTGCTAGCATGAAAGTGAAACTCATTTTTTTTGATGTTATTAGCTTTCTTTAGCCCTTTACCTATACCAAAGTATCTTCAAACAAGTACACACATATACAGTTTTTACTGTTTTTTATTTGTTTTTTTGCATATGTTATGTTTGCTTGTACATATGAATCTAATGCAACACTATAGAAGAGAGAGTGACTGCAGCTCTTTAACACTTTAATATTCATGATTATTTTGTAATTCACATATGTGTGTTATTAGAAGTTCTTAATCACAAGTTTACAATAATTGACATTGACATTATTCGCAGTACCATGCTGGTTTTATTTCCAAGTAACTCTGAATCTATGTATAACAACAATCTTAACTCATATGTGAACGTTTTAGATTTAAGCAGTGTTAGAAAAGTTATTTCTGTTCATTTTCCACCTTAGAAGTGGAAAGACGTGCTGGGGTGTGTTTGAGAAAAGGGAAAATGGATGGAAGTCTGGGGCGCAACGAGGGGTGAGAAAGTCCCACGAAGAGTGAAGGGCCTCTGTAATGATTGAGAGGGATTACCAGAAAACTCAGTGGACTGGGGAAGAGAGAGAGAGTCAGAGAAAGAAGTAAAAGAGAATAAAAGTGAGAGAGAAAAGTACTGTATGAAAGGCAAAACGATGAGAGAGTGACGGAAGCTGGCGTGTGTGTGTGTGTGTGTATGGGTTTAGGGGGCTAATTCAGAAATAAATTGATTCAATCAGTAAATGAAGCCATGCGTGGGTTTTACACTACTATAATAAAAATAATGCAGACTGCTTAAAGGGATACTGTGACATTTTAAATTTTGGACGGTAATTTCACTTCACCTGGAAAAGATCACAGCAAGGGCAAAAAGTTTCTCTTGTGGCACACGAGTTCTGCCTACATTAACAATGTCAACCATTTAGTAGTAGCTAGCCACAAACTAGCCAGAGACAAATATAGGTATTACTTAGCTAAATTAAGTCATCACTCACATGAAATAATTATCTAAACTAAAAAAAATGGTATAAAAACAACTGAATCTAACCTCTAAAATGACAAAATAAACAACATTACATGAACAAAATGAGGCTATGCAGCCTTGAGCAGTATAAGAAGGTTGTTTTTCCATCAACTTTAATGTCAACATAAACTGATACTTTATAAAAGGCCCAAGGTTGTGAGAAAGGATGAAAATGAATAGATCTGAACTTTTACTTTGCACAGAGCACAGGCAACATATAGAGAAGACACAATATTAAGCCTTCTTCAATTGATCCGTGAACCTCTTTTGGCTGTTGTAAGAAGACTCAATCTAGAAAAATAGGCAATGAAACTGAGAAAGAAAGAACATGTTGAACATGTACAATAAACTAGTTTCGTTTGAGTACCTATTCTTGCTCAAACATGACAGCTTAAATTGATTTTTTTTTTTAAAAACTTGGGAAATAATAGACGTTTACTCCATAACGCTGTAAAAAAAAAAAAAAAAAGTTAGTTATTTTAATGTGTTTATTGCTTAATGTGATTTGTTCTAAAAAGCCCAGCAGCCTACATTTATATGAGGTTTTTTTTTTTTTTTTTAGATGTTTAACCCTTTTTTCTACATAGTAATTTATGTTATTTTTATCTATTTTATCAACTAATTAGCTGGTTTAACTTAGCCTTTTATGATATACATAACTGAAATGTATACCTAAATGTATTGTCTTGTTTTTCTGTTGTACAGAAATGCTGGCAGCTCCGTGCAACATAAAAATAAAATATTGAATGTTGGATATGTATCACTTCTCCCTCTCTCCCTCAGTGCTGCGGTCTGTGTGTTTCTGTGGTCTACCTATGCCTCCTATTGGTCTGATCGCTGCAGTCCACAACAATCTCATAGGAGACGCAGGGAGGAAGGGAGGGAGGCAGGAAAGACAGATGAGAGACAGGGAAAAACAGGGGAGAGAAGGGAGGAATGATGGTGAGTGACAGAGCGGGAGAGAATGAGGGGAAGAGGAAGAAAGGAGAAAGCCTGTGGGTGAGGAGGAGGGGTGCGATGGGAGGAAATGGGGTGGGAGGAGGCGGGGGAGAGGAGGGAGGGGGGGCGGGGAGGCTGGGAGGTAGGGAAGGAAGATCTTATGAATGTTGACCACTGTCCCTCTACATAAATCTGCACATTAACTGCATCAAATGAGGCTCCCCATGTTTTCTCATCTTCTCCCCTCACTATCCCTTTTTTCTCTTTTTCTCCCTCGTACACCAAGCCCCAACACACACATGCACACACCACCACCACCACCACCACCACCCCCCGGTCGCCATCTCTCATCTGATTGGGCGATGTCATTTATAATGTCTGTCCACATCAGGGGACATAGTAGGGACCTCAGTCCTAACAACACTTCCCCCTGTCACGCCCCAGTGCCTGATGGGTAGAAATAAACCAACCGCTATGCCGCAGAGAAAGCGACAGTGTCACACAGCTAATATCGACTATGAATAATGACACATTGCTATTACAACTGCTCTGCTTCTAATCTGCCTGATAAACATTTGGGGATTGAAAAAATAAATAAATAAATAAAAATGCAGAGGCGATGTTAATCTTGTTTCATAAATGCAATGAATGTGATGCAGGAGAAAGAAGTGAAGTAAAGGAGATGTGTGCATTGTTGTTGAAGAATTGTGTTTCCTTGTATCCTTGGAAAGTCCACACAGGTACAGATAAAGTCCACAAGAATAGTTACAGGGCAAGATGTGAAATTTCATATCAAATACAACAATGTGCAATAATGTTAATATTACAATCAAATGCAAATGTCTATACATATTATGAGAGAAAAGCATATTGTGTTAATTATGAAGAACACAATACAGGCATGTTTTTTCTCAAACTTTAATACTGATATATACACAGTAATGTATTTATCTAAATAATATGCACTGTAAAGTACATATATTTCTTAGAATGCCATTACAGCAACTAAATTGATTATTCATGCCAAATATATCTATGCCTTACATTATTTTATTAGTTATTTTTATTAATTATACAAATAAACTCAAAATCAATATAGCTAATTATATTATACTGTATGCACTGACTTATTTTTTTCATGCTGTACACTAAATAACCAAGGATGAGTAATATGAAGTATAATATTAATTATCTGGGCTTCTGAAACATTAATTTTAAATGTTGTATTGTAAAATTAATATATTTACTATACATTTTTAGGAAAGTTTCTATAATGAATATCAAAATACTCTGTTTTCTTTTGAATGCATGCATGCATGCATGCTTTTAAAGTTTTTGAATATGCAACAGATGTGCAAATAATGTGTTTTCCACTCCTGCAGATATCCTGTTTTGTACCTTTTTTCTTCTTTAATAATTATTTTTGAAGTCCAGAGAGAAAATATGATTATTTAAAAATTTCAGATACAGAGAACACAATGGTGACATCATGACATCAACATTAAATTTATATGTTTTCCACAGATACGATTCACTGCAGAGGTAAAGCGACCACATGTGAAACCTACATTTGCGTCTATTCTTCTGTATATTCTCATCACTTCACATGAGAAAGACATGAAAGATTGAGCGATGCCTTTGAAGCAGACGCCAGGGCCACCGACTCCCTCCCTTTAGCCGCTGCCACCTCCTCAAAGGCAGCTTGACTCCCACATGCAACTCAGGAACATTAAATGGGCCCAACAAAATACTAATGACCCTCTAGATTTCTGACCACACAAAAAGGGGGCAGCCACCAATTTGCATTGCCATTCTGGTATTCAGTGGTGAGCGAGCAATCTCCATGTGTAATGAGGGTGTTGTTTGCCACTCTCCCCTCCTGGTCAATAATTACCAGCCTTGCAGCCTGAAGTGAGTCTATTTTAGGACGGAAACCCCCTGGTTCAAAAAGCTTAACTCGGCCATAAACACACCGACTTTTTTTTTTTTTTTTTTTTTTAAACTCTCTCTCTCTCTCTTTCTCTCTCTCTCTCTCTCTCTGGGTAATCCCACTTTTGTTGGCTGTGAAGAGGAAGGTGAGGAGCAAGAGAAAGAGAGAGAGAGAGAGAGCTCAGGCCAAAGCCAAGGGAAAGATTCACGTTGCCAAAGATCAAGTGGGTCATCTCTCTCCCCCTTGTCTAATCATGTATCTTTGGCCACCTTGTATTTCTGCTGCTCATACGATGACTAAAATCTCTGAAACAAGAACACAGATATTTAATTCACATGGTCACACATCATGTGTAAGTCTACTGGATTGACCAGAAACAGTTGAGTTGATTGTTCAGCGGTCCCCAGGAGCTGCTTTATGCTAATGTTTGCATCGATGCCTACAAAGCCACCGCCGCTGTCCAAAGGCACATCAAGGAAATGAGAGAGCAGGCCGAGCCTTTGTGTGCGCCGTGTACAATAAAGGGAGGATTTAGAGGCCTTGCCGGCCGACCGCAGGGGACGAACAAAATGAATGAAGTGAAGCGGAGTAGGGGTTGGGGTTGGGGACTCTGCCATGGCGGGTTTGGTTGGGTTGGGGGAGGGAGGGTGGGGCGGAGGGGGGGGGTGTGTAGACTGGCTAATGCACCCCTTCCATAACCTCCCTACCCGCCCCGTCATCGCAGGACAGCCCATATATAACGCAGACACGTTTGGTCTCTCCAAAAGGTCACAAAAGGGTAAAACTTAAGAGGAAAGATGAGAGCGCTGCTGTCATAAAAAAAGAAAAACGTGTGTAAGGGGAGAATAAGTGGCTATTCCTCTTAAGCCACGGATAAAATATTTCAGATTCAACGATGCGGTGTCCTGGCCACCAGGGGTCTGGATTTATTGCTGGGGTCAAAACTCAGAGCCGATCAATAGTCAATCAGAGTTATCAAACACCAATTATATGAGGACACTGTCCAGACGCACTGCACTGATTTATCGTCCTGTATTTGTTATTTCTCAGCAGAATGTGCCTAATGGCTACCAGTCTGGTGTCTCATGTGTCAATACAAAATAATTTTATTAAAGGAAGTATCCTTTTATTAATGGATTAATTTAGTTACATTTTAATTAATCATGTAAATTATGTAAATCATTATCCTAACCACATTTTGAAACAAACCTATTAATATAAGAAATATTTAAAAATGCGAATTGTTTTGTATATATTGTATTAATCAATTCAATATTGATGAAATAGCAAACATACAGCTGCGTGATGAGTTGCAGCTTGCTTTCAGTTATTTTTTTAATCAGAAACACAACTGCAAAATAAATCTGATTATTCATTTCATCCAGTATATAAATAAAGCTAAAGCAAAACCACAAATGAAGAATTGACCAGTGCCTCAAAGCATCTGTATAAACTAGAGTCCTCACAGATCTGCTTTGAAGAAAGAAAGAAAAAAAAAAAAAAAAAACATTTGCTGGGTGGCTGCTGAAGAAATGTGGTGTAATGGAAGCACTTAATAGACATGAGAGGTTTATACTTGAAAGCCCCATCATCCCCCTTAATGCATATCCATTTGTTTATTGAAAAGGGTCTTCATTAAAAACAAGTTGGAAGGGGGACGAAAAATGAAAAATAATAATTATGTTGATGGCTTAAAAATCGCATCAAAATTAAGATATTTATCAAAAGCAAGTGCACTATAATCCCGTAAGTGCTTAGTGAAGTTCTTTTATAATGCCACAGACACAGCAAAAGCAAAAACAAAAGCAACTCTCAAAAGAATTTCCCCTATTCCTCCTCTCTCTCTCTGCTTTGTTTCACCATCCATCTCTCTTTTCCAATCTGTTTCGTCCTCTCGTTTGCCTTTTCCCTGCCTTTTCCCAGAGAAAAGGGTCTAATTGCACCTGAAAAAGGAGAAATGGGAGCAAAAGGAGAACAACCTCAATACCAAATCTCTTTGAGATTGAATTTTGAATTTCCTCTTGTGTTTTATTACTTTCTCTTTTAAATTTCAAGGGCGTTTGGTCGGTGTGTCTATCTGTCAGGCGACATGGCTCTTGTTCCTTTTTCTCTCTACGTCTCCTGGCGGCTTACCGCAGCCCAGATATGCATCTCCTGACCTGTATGTTAAATTCATAGTTTCACCGGTGACATCAGCAATGCCCGGACAACTGAAAGAAAAAAATGGTGTGTGTGTGTGTGTGTGTGTGTATCATGGGGGGTGGGGTGGGCCATGGGGCGATTTTTCTGCCCCCGTAACCATGACAACCCTCATCTCTAGAGCGTTGGAAGGGAAGGGATGGCGACTCACTCAGGGAGATTCTGATGTCTGAGGTCCCCCTGATTTCTTTTGTTGTGCATTTTTGTGTGTGTGTGTGTCCATGGGTGAGTGTATACATGTGTGGTACAAACAATTTAATTCAATTTTAATTTCAATGATTCAATTTTATTTAATTTTAAAATATACATGATATTGTAAGGCCTGGTCAAAACTTAATAAAAAAGAAAATGTTTAATTTTGTTTAAATTACCACTTGAAATGCTTGAAAAACAGAAACTAAAACAATATACAGAAAATAATTTAAAAAACAATACAAAACTAAGGCTTTATCATTTCAGAGTAACATGTTTCTAAAATCACTATTCATCTTCAAACAGAATTGCTGCTGATGAGTCAACGGTATCTAACTGTAAAAATGCAAGTATGATAAAATAAAATCTTATCTTTCCTTCAATCATCAAACCTACGCTGTCACCAAACGCAACACGCTTAAATTGCATCTCCAGCCATAAACATTTTTCAGATCTAATTCTATACGGCCATCTCTGAATTCATATTCAACGCAGCCCATCGTAGGTAGGCAGGACTACAGATAGGGGAATATGAATGTCAGAGGGAACATTTTAATCATTTGGCAGGGTTGGAAGCCCAATCTCCAAACATCCACATTTTGACACACAATCTCCCTCTCTCTTCCCGCCCTCCCTCCCCTCTATCCTCTGGTTTCATCATCTCATCTCACACCCTTCGTGTCTCAGGGACCTATTAAATCCCCCCCTCCCTCAGCCACCGGTACACCTCTCTCTCTCCCTCTCTCTCTCTCAAATGTCACCTTCATTTTTCTGTTCATATTCTCGGACTGGAGCTCCCTGTAGATGGTTTAATTTTTTGGCCCTCACCTCCACCTCCACTGCCTACTGTGCTCACTGTGGTCTGTCCTCTACAAGCTCACACTAGGCTAATGGCAGATAGCAGGGAATGACAAGGCCTGTGTTTATGTGTGTGTGCGTGCATGCGTGTGCGTGTGTCTGTGTAACAGTGTGCATGCATGAATGTGTATAACAAGATATTATTATGACTGATATTGTTTCCCCCATTTTCCTAAATCCTTTTTATGTGTCGGTTGCTTAAGAACAAGAATTGCACTTTATTTTAATCCTTTCAACTATCAACAAACTGACAAAATAACCACTATCCTTATTTGCCCCCAGCTGGATCAAAGTTTTCTTAACTACAATCTCATGTTGTAATGGATTAACTGTTCATAAAAAAACAGCACTACAAATGGTTTGTGTTAGCGTCTATACTCGCAGGCTTGTACAGTTTTGGCCGGGCAGAGTTCTTTGTCTGCCAGGCCTTGTGGAGTTGATCAAACAGTCTGGTGTTGACCTCACATTTTAAAGAAAAGCTAAAAAAAAAATTAGCACAATAATGAGGTTTATCAGTCAGTGCTCTTTCTTAAATGTCAGCTTTTCAGGAATTATTCATATCTGATTTTACAGATGACATCCTAGCATTAAAAAAAAAAAAGTATTTAATGGATTTCAAGACAAAATTATAATATCTCTCTGGTGCCTGTACTGTTTCTATATAAAAAAAAAATCAAGTGGACGTGAACTCTAAAAACAAAACATCTGCACAATTTTCTGAAATTAGGAGGCAAACATGTTTATGATATCACAAGCATTCTTGTGCTTTTTTGTACTGTGTCATAATGTTGTATTTTGAAAATGTGCTGGGCTGGGTCAATGTTAGAATCAAAAGACAAGAAGGGAGATGTATGATAAGATATAAAATAGCTCTTCTGTTTTAGCCACTCTGTTTCTGCAGGACACCGCTATTGTCATGGTCTGAACCTTGTTTTACTGAATAAAAACATATCAGTGTATGGAGGCAGCGATACCGAACACCTTTCTGTTAATGCCCCTTGATAATGTCACTTCGCTGCTGTAAAGTACTGTAGCTTACCTTTACTCTCTCCCACCTCTCTCTCTCTCTCTCTCTCTCTCTCTCACACACACACACACGCACAAGCACATACATGCACACTCACCGCAGGCTTTGCAGGCTCCAGCTGCTGCCAAGCACTGCATGAGGGCATAAATTGTTAGGTGTTGGCCAGTAATTCTAAAATGCAATCTTCTCTGCTCCTTCCCTGCTATCTCTTTCTCTCTCACTCTCTCTCTCTCTCTCTGTCTCTCTCAATTTTATTCTCTCTCTCTCTATTCCATCTAAACCTCCCTCCTACCTGTTTGTCTCTTTACTTGACCTTTCTTTCTGCATCTCAGAATGTATGCTTCTTTGGTTTTGGTTTCATCTCTCTGTATGTCTGTCCTCTCTCTCTCATACTCGCTCTGTCCATCTCTCTCTCTCTCTCTCTTTGTATTAATGATAGCAGGGAAAGGTCACATGATAAATGAGTGGCAAACAAATCAGAGCGTGTTAGACTATAGCTCTGTTATCGCATGGCCGAGTGGGGGCCCCCACGCCAACTGAGAGGAAACACTGTCCCCGTTCTGAATAATTCTGCATTACATTTCTGCCAACTCTGTGCAGCGAATTAAAGCAAGAGCATAAAGAGAAATGGAGAAAGACAAAGAAAGGGAGACAATGGAGTGAGCAATGGCTGGAAAGAGAGGGACAGTGTGCCAAGAGAAAGTAAGACAGTGAGAAATGGGGGAAGAAACAGTGTAATTAAAGACAAAAAGACAAGCAAGAAATGAAAAGAGAGGTGGGACAACAGAAAAAGAGACCCCCCGCCGCCTTCCTCCTCCTCCTCCTCCACCTCCTCTCCATACCCCTGAAGAGTTGGAGTCAGGGAGTATATGAAAGAATAGCAGGCAGAGAGAAAGACTATTTGTCTCCTCTCTTGACACAGTGGGATGATAATGCATTTTAATGACAAGACCTGAGACTGGTTTTATGAGGGGACGGACACAAACGTGCGCACGCACACACACACCACAAGGGCACAGGAGCCATCACCCGTCGCACCCTCCCCTATCGCTCTCTTTGCACATTCTTCGGTCAAACCCAAGGAAGCCGCTCACCAGGCTACACATCGTTCCCTGTTCAGAGAGGCAGGCAGGGAGGGAAGGAGTTCACGGTGAGAAATCAGCAGGAAACTATGGGAGAAGGCAATTTAGAAGCAATCAGAGGGAAATTTGAGGTGGATTAGGCTGAGGGCTTATAGGAGCAGGGACCCGACGCTGTATCCATCTGTCTATGAGAGGCCTTCATCAGCAGTCATCTCCTGGCTGGCCAAATCAATCTCTCCTCCTCGCTCCTCTCCTCTCCTCTCTCCTTCACCTCCTTCCTTTCTATCTCCACTATGCTTCCCTCTCTTTTGCACTTATCTCTCTCTCCCCTCTTGTACCGCTCCCCTACATTTTACACTCAGGTTCAGTCAGATGGTCTTATCAAGAGCAACCTACAAAGACAGAAGGGGTAAGCGTGTTGCTCAAGAGCACATAAACAGATGTGTGCCCTGTCGATGTGCTCTTGAGCACATCATAGAGCAGATTTGGAACCTGTGATGTGTAGGGCGATAACACCTAGGCCTCTCTACTCTAACCATTTCCTCTGCTCCATTTCCTTAGTGAGAAGACAGGATATGTGTGTGTGTGTGTGTGTAAATGCTTGACCATGTAGGCTATGTGTGTGTAAATGATGATGTGGGAGTTAATATGAAATCTGCAGCGAAGGCACAGACTGTACCTTAAAAAAATAGTAGGACACACAGTAGATCTCTACTTCAAAATGAATTGATTCAGTCGCCAGACACTACTCGCCCAATTTCCTATATTATCTTCTCTCTATCATTTACCATACATCAGTTATCATTGAGACTCATTTATGAGGCCTATTTCATCTTTAGAGAATTCTCAGATGATAGAAAACTGATCTCTTCTGCTTTGGTATTACTTTTGACTGTGGCCCAATCTCAGAACGGGCAGAGCTGAAATTGCTTTAATATTCTCTCAGTTTCAGCGTGTTGCTGGCGTAGTACTTTGTATTACAACAGCACAGTCATAAAATTGACTAACAAGAAAAAAAAAAAATCAAGTTAACTTTAAATGGTTGAACTTTATAAAGTAGACCCTGTGACCCCTTGCAACAAAGTCCTCATGGGCAAAGTATTGAAGTCCAGTATGCTAAAACCAGGGCTGTTCAATAGCCAACAAAACAAGTCTGTGAACACACTGGATAATTCCCAAGTGTGAGTGTGTGCATTTGATTAACCTCTAATTGCAGCTACCCCCGCAAGCTGCTAAGACTAATAATGTTTTTTTTAAATCATTTTTGTTAACTGAAAGGCTCTGTTTGATGAAACTGACTTCCACACGTTCCAAAATGAATTGGTTAAATTAGCAGAAAGGATCAAGTTGAAGATTAAGAAAAGTTTGAACTTCATACACAGAAAGGTGTTTACATTTAATCTACTGTCACGATATTATTATGGAGATTTTCAGATTTTGAATTGTATCATGATATGGCAAATGCATGCAAAAATCACATATAAAAGAATACAACTGATGTGCAATACAATTAGCTGGCTTCAACTTTTATGCTTTATGAGACCAGGTTTAAAATCACAGCTTGTTTGGAATCATTAAAGGTGCCCTGTGGAGTTTCCTTGTAAACAAAGTTTCTGTTTACAGTCAGTGTTACTCACCAAAACAAATTGTGTGTATCCTTGAGATTTAACAAATGTAGTGAATGCATTTCCTTCTTCAAAAAACATATGCAAAGAGATTTTTCTTAAATGTTTAAAATCTGCATTGTTTACATCCATGTTTACTTGTGAGCAGTCTCTTCTTCTCTGCCTTTGCCAGCGCACTGCTACATTTTTTGGCAAGGCAAGTCAGCTTTATTTATAGAGCACATTACAAAGAAACTCAATATGCTTTACATTTAAAAAGAGAGACATAAAAACATCAAGCATATGCAACACAGTGGTATAACAATAATAATAATAAAGAAACAACATACCCACAATACCCACACTAACACACACACACACCCTTACACTGTTCATAGGCCTGAGAAAAACAGGAAGGTTTTGAGATTAGCTTTAAATGTAAATATAGTTTTTTTAGATCGCAGCTTATCAGGCAGAGCATTCCAGAGGGCAGGTCCACAGTAACTAAATGCACCCTTCCCAGCTCCTGATCTTGTTCTGGGTACAACCAGAAAGCCACTGTCTGATACCTGAGAGGTCTGATTGGGGTATAGTCAGTGAGCAGATCAAAGATATACTGGGGAGCTGGACCATGTAGTGCCATAAAAACCAATAGGAGGATTTTAAAGTGAATTATCTGTTGAATGGGAAGCCAATGAAATGATTTAAGTATTGGAGTAATGTGATGATGTTTTCTTGTACTGGTAAGAACTCTGGCGGCTGAATTCTGTATGATTTGAAGTCTTCCTATTGAATGTTTTGATAATCCTATTAAAAAGAGCACTGCCGTAATCTGTTAAAAATGAACACATGAACCGGTCTCTCAGAATTGGATTGTGATATGAAACTTTTTACTTTTGATATATTTCTCAGGTAGTAGTATGATGATCTTGTAATATTTGATATGTGATTTTCAAAGTTAAGGTCAGCGTCCAGGATGACACCCAGTTTTTTTTTTAGGGTGTGTGATAAAAACTATGAAGTGATTTCCTGCCACTGTTTTTTGGGGACAATATGAATTTCAGTTTTACTCATGTCTAGCTGTAAGAAGTTTTCTACCATCCAATATTTCTTTAAGAGAGATATAGAGCTGTGTGTCATCTGCATACGAATGATAGGATATGTTATGATTCTTAATGATATTACTAAGTGGGCTCATGTATAGATTAAAAAGAAGTGGGCCGAGGATTGACCCTTGTGGGACTGCAGAGAGAATGTGAACTAGAATTAGAATTTGTGATTTAAAACTGTGAATGGACACAACGTAAGACACAATAACCAAAGTAAGGCACAATAATTTGGGTTGAAAAAGTAGACATTGTTCCAAAAAATTACCATGTAAGTATTCAACGTCTGACTGTCCATTCAGGAAACTGCCGGAGGTATGACTTGTTTTTGTTGTTTTTTTTTGAACCACCCCAGAATTGGCTCACAACTAAATAAGCATTTTTGATTGGCTGATGTCAGCTCTACCTGCTCGCTACTGCACTGGTTTTATTCCTGACCAGCATGTCTATAGCACTAATAAATCAACAATATGAACCAATGGTAGTGGCAGTAGGCCAAATAATATATTTATGCATATGGTAATTTTTCAGTATTTCAGTCTAGTCTACCTTTAGTCTTTTACTGAACATATATTTTAGATACTGTCAGTTTATAACCAGTCTCTAAAAATTAGTACTAGTAACTATTATAGCATGTAGTAAAAACAGAAAAATCAAAGTAAAGACCATAATAGAAACTAGACGTTATTTAAAAGATAAGAGCCCTAAAATGCTTCACTGCCTTCACTCACCAATGGAACCAACCAACCCTGTTACGTAGACAATTACGTCGTAGGCCATGACGTCACTTCAAAATGGTGGCTCGCTAACTAGATAGCTATAAATACAAAAAATAAATGTGTCATATCTGTGGTTTTAACAGCTTTTTAAAATATAATTTTCGGCAAGGTGTTTTTCAACATATTTGGGCACTTCCCCTTTAACTAGTGCTGTTTTGGTGCCATGATGTGATCTAAAACCTGATTAGTACATATCATATATATTGTTATAGCTTAGAAATTTGAATAACTGTTTGTATACAAAGATTTTACCTAAAAAGGAAGGTGTGACACTGGCCTTTAGTTACTTCTTACAGACACATCAATGTTGTTATTCTTTACTAGGAGGGAGTTGGCCACACACTCAAGAGAGGCTGGGAAAGTCCAGAATAGTAAAAATAAGTTTGTGATATTAACCAGGTCATCCAAAAAGCAATGAAAAATAGATTGAAACCATTTAGTGGGGATGCAGTCAACAGAGCAGGATTGAGGATTTGAGCTCTCATACTTCTTCAATAAAGTCATGAGAATTTATGGGCTGGAAGTTATACATTAAAATTTTTGCCATACATTGTTTCAGAGGTGAAGATGAAATGTGAGAATTTAAAGTAATATTTCTAATCTGAGAGACTTTGTCCTGAAAGAAAACTGCAAACTCCTATTTGTTTGAGGAAGCAAATTCTGAGGGAAGTGATCTTGTGGGATTAATCAGAAAATAAGTTCTATTTTGATTATTAGCAATTAACTGTGAAATGTAAGACTGTCTGGAACATTTTTAATGGAACATATTTAATTCTTATAAGAGTGCATTTTCATAAATTTCAAAATCAACCTGCAGATTGGTTTTTCACCACTTACACTCAGCTCTCCAACAGATTCTCTTCTACATCCTCACATTCTCAAAATTCCTCCAGGGTGATTTATGAAGCCTGCATATCCATTTAGTTTTGACTGGTGCAACTTGGTCCAAAATTTGAGATAACGTCTCACAAAAGGTATTTACCATGTCATCACATGAAGACATGGGGGGGTAAGGTACACTGGGAGTACAGCACAAGTTAAAAAAGATACAATAATGATCAGAGATAACAACATCAAGCATAGCTGTAATAGTGACGTGAGAACCTTTGGAAAGCACTAGGCTAAATCTATTGTATGACCCAATTTGTGAGTATAACAGGAGATGTGTTGTTTCAAATTAAAAGAATCAACCAATTTTAAAAACTATTTAGTTACATAGTTATTAAAGTCAGCTGTGATAACTATGCTGTTATAGTCAATTGTGATTTTAGATAGCAGCTCACCTAACTCTTCTAAAAAACCATGCCACAGTTTAGGAGGGTGGTAATACCGTGAGAATGAGAGTTACAGGAGATGTAGAATTTACTGCCAGTGCAAGATATTCAAAGGACCAAAAGAAAGAGGTTTACATTTGCATTATATAAAACTGCAACCCCTCCACCTTTCCCAGTTGACCTACAGCAATGCAGGAAGCTGAGTTAGGGGGCGAGACCCCTAACTCAGCTTCCTGCTTCCTTAGACCCAGTTTGATTGAGCAAGTTTCTGTTAGTATGACACAATCCAATTTTTGAGAGATAATCATATCATTCATAATGAAAGTTTTTTTTTAGCTAATGATCTAATATTTAATAAGGCCATCTTTAAAGTTGAAGGAGAAGTCAGAGTGGCGGGCTGAAATCTAGAGGGCTTCATGTCTATAAGACATCTGGCAGGTCTCTTAGGTTTAATTATATGTGTCGTGCTGTAACTAGATCTATGATTCACTACTACACAAATGGGAAGCGTTAATGAGCTTTTGATATCAATAGGGGTTGAACTCAGTCTGTCAGGAGATGATGCCTTTGCAGGATTGAAGAGTCAGTTCAATGTTCATGGATAATAGGCGTGATCCCACAATGTTTGGATAAAGAAGGTCATCCCTGAAAACTTCATTCCTCTTCAGGGAGGTCACACAGTTGTCTACAAAGGGGATGTCCTTTAAGCCAGATGTGAAGTTGTCTCACACAGCTGAATTTGACGTCATCAAAACGAGGGTGAGGAAGAGGTCCTGGCATGATGACCTGCTTGCCAGTATCAAGTAGTGTGTCCACAAGATTGATGAAATCACTCTTCAATCTTTCTGATTCCTAGTATTTTAAATTGTTTATTCCTGCATGTAAGACCACAGCATAAGCTGCATGACTGTGTTCCAGTAGTTTTGTCCACAATTCTTAATGTCCTTAACATCTGCACTGGGATAGCAAGCAGTGTGTCCATTGGTTACCGCAATGTGTCTGACCATGAAAGCTGGCTCTGGGCCCGCGTGGACCACAGCGGAGGGCCTTTGGTTTCATTCCCATCTGAGGCTCCAGTGATGGTAAACTGGAGCTGGGGGAGACCTTAGGCCTAGCACCTAGATGAAGCCAGGGATCGTCCAGCTATGTCTGAACCACGCCATAGCAGGGGACAGTGGCATACAGGACTCCACTACTGGCAGCCAGCACTGGGCAAAATGTCACCAGTGAGTCAATGTGCCTCTCTCCCTCTTGGATCTGGTGTAGAATGGAGATTCTCTTCTGGTGCTCAGAGATCTCTTGACTGCACCATTTGCAGTTTACACAGTCAGATGGCGAGGTAAGTGGAGCCATGCTTAAAAAAACTGGCTAGCTTAGCCAATAGGCTAAAAACAAGCCAACTAAGCTGGCAAGCAGCTGTCAAAGCAAAGTAGTTAAGATCAATCTAAAACCAGTTTCTTAAAAAGTAAAATCGATCATATAGCCAAAACTACTTAAAACACACACATAACACTGCCCAATGGATCCATATTAGCGTGCCAACACATGCCGCCGTGTGCCATAGAATTTTGGTGCATTACTGCCACCTGTAGATCAGTGGAATAGTGTGAAAAAAATGGTAGGAATGTGTATTGCATCATGAATGTGTATCCTTGCATACATGGACAAGAACATACAAAACAGGGGACCCACTCAAAAGCACAGATCCATAGCAGTACGACTGGTCAAAAACTCAACAGAAAGTCACTAAACAATACTGTCACCATGTAAAATTGTCAATGTCTCTGCACAGATGGTACTAAGGTAAACAAAGCATTGGGGCATTGTTATAAAGTGTGTTGTTAATAATTTATATGATTCTCAATCCAGTTTGCTATTTAGCTACAAATAATGAACAAAGTTTCACTGTATCTAGTGGTAAGGCATCATGACCAGTGTTTATTCTTCTCTAAGTGATGATTTGAGCTAAGTGCTGGTGTCATTAGCAGACGTTTGCTCATAGCTGGGAGGCACTGGTGATGCTTAGCGGTTAGCATTAAACTGCTAACGAAGCGCATGTGAAGCCATGCATACATGACATTTATTACATTAAACAACAACACCCGGCTGCTGCTTAGAGCAAGACACTGATCCCTTGTAGGATAATGCATAATTACCCCAGACGTTGTAAAACTGGTACAGACACACACACACACACACACACACACACACGCAGGCAGAGACACCTTAACACAAGCACAGAGACACATGCATACACACAGCAAATGACATATACTGCATTTGAATCATTTATAAACAAAACATATGTCACATTGTGCCACACATACACACACACACACTCAGTTGGAGAAAAGATTAAGTCATAGAGGGACACTGATTTAAAACACATTTTTCATACTGTGCATGTTTTTTGTTTTTTTTAATGCCATTCGGTTGGTATTTTTATCCGAATCACCTCACAAGGCAGTCACCTTAGGGATTCCTTAGGAGAAATACACCCTAACCCTCCCTCATTTTTTTGATATATTTGCAAAAACATTTTAGTTAATTGCATTTAACTAAATTATGTTTCTCATGTTTGCAGTTTTTGTAAAAAAGCTGGTTCAATATTTATTAATAAATATTTAAATTGATCTTTTTTTTCTCCATATGTTATTAAAGCACACATGAAAATACATCATTCTTTATTGTACAAGATGTAGTATGTAAATTATTAAAAAGGTAAGAAATAATGTGTTTAACTGAGAAAATAAATGGCTGAGGTACATTTTTATTGTTTTGTATGTTGGGATGTTTATAATGGCTTTCGAGGAAAATTGTTGGCAACTAAATATGATGTTTTTATGTCCTCAACTTTTTATTGTCCCCATTCATCTTCAAAACAGCATTTGACATGTAGATAGATTTGCATGTTGCTGAGCAGTGAGCACTGATTGGTTATCAAAAGGATCCAAAGCCAGCATCCATCCAAAGAGTTAAGGAGATCCCTATTTCTTTGTATGCCTTTGGGCTACAGTGATAGTGATCTCCTGCTGAGATGGAATTAGCCATAAACTCATTTGCAGTGCCATAACCCGGATTATGGGAAAGGTGGGTCATGGCAGATATGACATTGTCCTTATTAATATTCAATAAAACAATGGAGGATGATACGCTAGAAAATCAAAGGCTCAGCAGGTGGGGACTCGTCTAAGTTCTGTTAGCATTGAGAAAGATAAAGGATTACTGTGGTGATTATTACTATGTCCGCCAGAAAAACTACTTAAGAAAAAACCCATTCAATGTATTTATGAAAATATGAACAATAAAAGTTAAAACTGGTGGTAACAGAAATAAGTCAGTTGGAGTATAGTAAATAATATATTTTTGGTATAAGTTTCTTCCATCCTATGAGGAAAAACAAACTTTCTAGGGAGAAAAAAAAAAGTCTCTTTTATATTCATTGTTCCATTTCACATGCAAAACAACAAATCCAAAAGCTTAGCAGTATACCTTTCGAAAATGACAGTTACATGTGCCATTTCTTAAATGAGACAGCTTAAATGACTCTGAGAAGCAGATTGCTTCCAGTCAAGTCCTGCCAACAATATATTTGCAATGCTGCATTTTCATTATTAAAGAATCACCGGATGTTTACGTGACACAGAGGATGGGAAATAAAGAGAGAGGGTAGGGGAAACAGAGAAAAGACTGTGCATAGCATGTGGAGGCCATTATTTTTGGCGTGCTCCAAGGCTGGGAGAATTAGAAAATATCATTCTGTCAAGGTGATTTGATAGTGCGATGAAAAATGTCAGAAGTGGAGATGACAAATCATGGTGCTGAGGAGAGGGGACTGGGAGACAGGGGATGTCATTTGTCATGAGTGCCATTTGACTGCACCCCCACCCACCCACCCACCCCCCTCCGCCCCCTCCCGTCTGCCTCCTCTTCCACATCTCACCCTTTTTCTCGCCCCCCCCTCACTCCTCAACTTCCTCCTCTTCTACCTCCTTGGTTGTCTGCCTGTCTCTCCTTTCTTTTCTCTTTTCATTGTAATGATCTATTTGAACACATTCTACCATCTCTCATCTTTCTTCATCCTCCTTCTCAGGCACCCTTACTCTGCCTGTCTCTCCCCAATATTACCTCAGTTTTCCACCTACTTACATTAACAGCAGTACAGTACTTCTAACTTCATAAAAAAGAAAAAAAAAAATCAACAATTTCTGACTCAGCGCACAAGAAGAAAGGAATCAGATTTATTTATATGTTTTGTTTTCTCCTCCTCATCTCCACTTCATCTTTTCCTCACCCCTCCCACTTCTTCCTCTTCTTCTTTCCCCTCCTCCTCCTCCTCCCATAAATCTCTGTTCTCAGTGAATGGAAAGGATTAGACTGGCATTCGGTGCAAAACAAACACACACATACACTCACACACACACACACACACACACACACACATGCACGAATGCACAGATACAGACATGAAACGCAAAGCCACCCACTTCATATAAATACATACATGCACACACATGCACGGTCAAAATGTCAAGCCTGGTGACATTTAAGCATTTTATCTTCTGTGCTGTCTGCTTCTAATCTCGAAATAGAGGTTAGTAATGCAAGTTGTGCTGCAAACATTGCAATCATGTATTTGTTTGTTTTGAATTTTTTATTGCTTTTAGAAAGCAAGATAAAAATCGCAAAAATTAAAAACACATGATGCACAGTAACTTAACCCAAAACCCTTTTTGGAACTGATCAGAAAACACAAAGCCCCACTTTCTACATATTCTTCCACCATCATTCACAGAAAGGTGCTATGACAATTCACTCATACTCCTTTTTCTCTTGCTGATTGTCTCTGTGTCTCCCTCATTGCCCTCAATTCACCCTTTCTCTCCTGCAGCATCTCCTGCCCTCCTCCTCCTCCTCCTCTTCTATCTCTAACCCACCCCCCTCCCCCCTTTTCCCCTTTTTGGCCCATCAAACCCCTCCTACCACTGTAGCCTCAAGGTGCTATGTATCTGTGTGTGTGTGTGTGTGTGTGTGTGTGTGTGTGTGTGTGTGTGTAAGAGAGAGAGAGAGAGAAAAAAAAAAAAGGAGCAAAGGAGCATACTTGAGTGCATGCAAGTGTATATATTCTTGTGTGTGTGCCTGAATGTGCATGTATGTATGTATATCTGTGTGCATTTTTGCATCTGATGCAGGAAGGCGGGGGGGGTTTGGGAGGGGTGGTGGGGTAGTGGTGATGGTGAGGAGGGGGGGTTGCTTTGTTGGGTCTGGCCATCTTCAGTGTAGCGTGGTCTGTAGCGCCGTCCAGGGCCTTAATGCTGGGGTAATTAAGGAACAGCTTCAAGGTTGCATGGACACAAGACAATCCAGGCCTAATGAAGTATCGATCGGCCGCATTGGGGCCCATGCTTGGACTAAGGCAAGCTGACATTCATTTAGAGCAGGGCCACTGCAGGGAGAGCAAACACACACACACACACACACACACACACATACATACATACAGCACACATCACAAAAGCAGGCTGATGACAATATAAGAGACTCAACGGCACTCGGTTTTAGTCACATGGGAAACAATGAAGAGCCTCGTTTAATGCCGCTGGGTTTATTTATGTGTGCGTATATGTGAGTGTGCATACGTATGTGTGTGTGTGTGTGTGCGTGCGTGTGTGTGTCTGCCCTTCCATCTCCCTATCACACTCTGAACAACCAATAGGAGGCTCAAAGCAATCTCCCACTGAAAACAGTACTGATTATACCAATGATGATTATGGTGATAATGATCGTCTGCCATCAGCCCGGTCATTACTGTCTGTTGTATATAAAGTAAATGTGTCACACCTTACAATCAATGTCATCACCATTTTGTTTCAACAGGAGGGTAATAACCCAATCTACATTATCTCAACCTATTATATTTACATTTTAATTTTCTCACATTTAGCAAAGTCTGACAACCTCATCCAATGCAATTTAAGCTCAGACGGCACAACATGAGATCCATATAGATTTTTTTTTAATTAAATATAGCTATAGACTTATATAGATATGCTTCCGAGTGTGACTTGATGTCATCATCTTAAGTGTTATCTTAACCTCAAACCTAAAACAGTGAATACATTTTTATCTTGTGTTGTAGGCAGTTAGCAGACAGTGTTAGTGAATCAGGCTGAGCGAGCGGGTACGTTTGAGGTTTCAGAGTCCTGCTCAGGAACATTCTGACATGACACATGGCAGCTGACGGCACAGTGGCCAGAAAACAGACTGGTGACTGTTTTTTGTTGTTGTTGTTATATTATGTCATGAAATAGGATCCAATGATATCTGCTATTTCAAAAATATGACATCTGCTAATGAAACTTTTTCTGTGAAAACTTAATGTGTGCTGCAGCAGGGTAATATACACTATGTTCTTTGGAGTCCAACTTTCATTCACTACTATACTCCATTAAAAAAGTTATAGCTGTCAAGTGTGACTTCACTACAGTTGATGATTGTCTAATCACTGTCAATAAGACTAGTGTAAGGAAACTTACTCTGTGCGATATAGGTGTAAAGACAATCAGAAATCTATCATCACACGTCAGGCTTGCTGACCCTAACTGACTCTGACTGTGTGCGCGTGCACGCTTCTGCGCACATACGTATATGAATGGGTGAGTGTGTGTGTGTGTGTGTGTGTGTATTTGTGCATCCATAGGGTCCACTGTTACAGTTCCCACCTCAGCCAGAGGCTTGGTGATTATGTCTCTGATTGACATATGCTTGAATTCACATGTATTGGCCTACTTCTGCGCTGATTGAAGACTTGACTTCTCATCTCCAGACAACTTTATCAAGTCGGTAATGGTCAGACAATCAGACTGACAGACAGAGACAAAAGAATAAAGAGGAGAGAGAGAGACAGAGACACAGAAAGGACAGGCTGAACATGAATGATCTTGATTGTAATGGGTATAAGTGCTGTTTTTCTTAAAAAAAAAAAAAAAAAAAAAAAAAAAAAAAACGTGATGCAAAGACCCTAAATCACTCTGTCTCTCTTTTCCCCTCTTTTTCTCGTTCACACACACACACACACTCACAAACTCACACATGTTCCTAAACCATGCCAAAAAAAAAAAAAAAAACCTATGTGCATAACTTTGTCATTAAAACATTTATAATTGCGCAAAAACTGCATGGCTTGCACTCTTTACACCCACGACCATAGAGCTACATGTTCAGCACCTATTATTTCTCGTCCTTGTATTCAAATGTATTTAAATAAGAGATGTTTAGATCCACTCTGCGCAAAACATACTAAACCCTGAGAGCTGTGCAAAGATGGGATGCTGCTGTCCGACTTAGGCTATATCTGTAACCATGATTCTGAGGACGTAACCCCACTCTCACCCCCGCAGTCCAAGCAACTTTTAAACCTGCAGTTAAAGCGCTGACTTCACATTACTATGCCTCCCCCCCCTCCCTTGATCTGGCGGCGTACTGTGAATTTTTGAGCAGCGCCAAAATGCTCTCATTTTAACTGATCGCTCCAATCATATGCAAATGTGGCAGGCAGGTGGGGGGATATCTTTCAGCGGTAATTGGTGGTTTTCTAATGGAGACTTCGGGTGTCAGTTGGAAATATGTTTTAAGCCTTAATGAGTTTTGACGGGTCAGATCAGAAAGCGCCTGGTGCGCAACTGTGTGTAGGTGTGTGTATGTGCATGCTGGTGTGTCTGCGCTGCCATGCCGAACCAGATGCATTTTTAAACAGTGGCAATTACCCCACATAGTGAGTTTTACTGAAACATTTTTATTGTGTAATACCCGTCACATATAGAGACATCAGCATTCATTAAACTCACAGTCACAGCCAGGTGATATCCAAGGTAATCCAGAACAAAAGGGGAGAGCGGCTCAAAATGGATGCTAAATGCAACTGACTCGTGAGGGTCAAATATAACCTTTCATATGATAATCACACGCACTCACACCAACTGCGTAAAACTCATTTCAGATGTTTCATGAAAATGTAAAATGAAAATCACAAAGAATACTGGATCAGAGTGTTTTGAAAAGTGAGTTTTATGGGTTTTTTTTTTTTTTTTAAAGGATGTGTTAAGAAAAAATGCTTTACAGTTTCACATATGATGTGCACATCATGTGAGCATTTCAAAAACATGTGACAAATAAGCTGAATGTCATGAATACTTTGTACATGAGAGTTGTATCAATAAGTCACAAACCAGGGTGATATATATTTATTCTGATATATGTGTCTCTGTCCCTAAAGTTAAATAGCCATAACCTAACCATGATATAAGTTTTGCTACAAAACATTTAGCAATTATTCATTTTGCATTGGTCAAAATGCAGGGACATTGGAAATCTCCCATTAATATGCATGTGTCACCATCCCTGCAATTTACAAAGCAACTTATCATTTTGCCCGGCAATAAAAGTGCAGCAGAGGCAACAGATTGCTTTGACACTCCAAGTGGTTTTAGATTTATTGTGCATAATAAACACATGAGCAGGTTTTGAATGAAATCATCCAATGCATCTACATCTAGTTTTACTTTATCTGTAGTGGGTGCATGTATAAACGAATGGCTGAGTAGACGGAGGCACTTCAGCACTCTGATAGATCATAAATCATGTGAATTATAAATCATGGTTTGTTTGGACGTACAGGAGGGGAGCTGAGGAGTGAAACTGCTGTCCAGTTTATAAAAGTGTGCATTAATAAGAGATGCCCTCCTGGGTGGTCGTAAATACAGAAACATGAGGTGGCAGCTGATGATTTGGGTTTGGAGGTACAGATGATGACTGATTCAGCAAAGACAGAATGGCTTCTAAGGTTTCCTCTACTGGCATCACTTAAAAGGAAAATCTAAAACATTATCGTCTTGGAGGCAAAATCAGTATTTGTGACCGGTTCGTTCACAAAAAACGACTCCTGGGGGAGCATAAAGAATGACAAGGTGACTTGTAGATTGTTACGTGTCATTGTATTGTGAGAGTTGTAAACCAGAATGTCACGTGATGTGTCCAGTGTGTTCGTTACCCCTTTTCGTTCACTTCCAGTTTATAGTCCTGTGTGTTATATTTCCATCTTTAAGACAGACCTATTTGAATCATGAGGTAATAAGGTTTTCTTTATGCTTGCGATGTGTTACGTGCAAAAAACAGCAAGGATGTTCACACATCAAGCTTCAGTTTGGTTAATCTAATTCAACCTTCATGACTTCTCTGAAATGTTCTATTTCTTTTAAATTATGGATTTGCTAAAACCCCCTGCATTGAAGCCTGAACTTCACCATGACATAGTTGTCATGATTTGAATTGCACAGTACTGACTGTGAATTAATAACTGGTGAAAGATTATCCTGAAAGTTGCAGAGGAACGCAATATCACTGAATGCTGCAGCTTGCAATCAAGGCTCTCTGTGCTACTAAAGAGTTAAAGAATGTATTTAGCGGTACTTTGCTAAACAAACCTCCAAGTCAATTTATGCCATGTAAAAAAGTAGGACAGCATAATCCTGTAGCACAAACCCAATCTGGGAGATCTGAAGAGTACGTGATTAATTCTTTGGTATTAATCATGTAATTCTTTCATATAAAACAAAGCTTAAGCCTTATTTGCTAAGATATTTGACCTTGGCGGAGAGTTAAGACATTACAGCTTGGATTTAAAATGCATCTAAAGATTAAAAATGATGGTTGACTATTACTGAGGATTATAAACCCAAGGAAAATTGCTTTTCTATTTTGAAACAAAACTGATTTTAGAAGGGAGCTACAGGGTCAGGTGGTACATGAGGTGACAACTTGAACTAGGATACAGCATTTTCTGATAGAAGGTCAGATGGAAGATGTGTTACATACCTGTGTGTGTGTGTGTGTGTGTGGTTATTTATTTATTTTTTTTATTTTTCCATAATTTGCTCCCCGCATTTTCCTTTTTTACCCAAGCATAGAAATTAAAGTAATACCCTTGTAAGAGAAACAAGATTTGTTCTAAATTTATGCTTCACTGCTTGAGGCTACGCGGCACCTCAGACACACAGAGTTTATTTGATCTCTGCTCGTTGAGGGGAAAAAATCCTTTATGACTATCAAATGTGTCTCACTCTTTCCCCGTGAATCTTGTTTACCAATGCTGCCGTGTGTTTATCTGTGAATGAAAATGACTCTGGAGACACCATGCACTCCTTTGCCCCAACAACAACACATATTTCTTTCATTTCATGGTCTTTACAGAGAGTGGGAAAAAAGTAAAGTGAAAGTACAAGGTCGTTTTCAAAGACATCGGTTTTATAATTCATGCTGAAGTTAGATGCGGGTCTTCAACTTGAACCAGGGGCCTCACCAAATGTTTTATTTAAATTCATTGGTCAAATACTTTATATATTGGGGAGGGCTTTCAATAAGAACCGTGTTTGCTATTCATATAAGTACAATAATCAGACTAATCATCAAATAAGTAAAACAACTTCCCTCAGAACAAGAAATAGAAAAGCTTTTGTGCAGGTTATGCAACAGTCAATAATTTTATTGCTGTTGAACGCCCACACGCTGCACCACAAACCCATCATAACCTGCCTGTGATCAGCCCTACGTTGCATAATCCTCACACACACACACACACATATAAACCATTTCATGTCAATAACATCTTCACTGAAACTTTAATAAAATGGCCAACAGCAGCCTGGTTTTATAAAATTGGATAGAAATGTTTGAATTTATCAGTCATAACATTATACTTCAAAAACTTTTTACAAAAACTCAAACATCAACTTAATTTGCCTTTAACCTAATTTGACTCAAACATGTTTTATGAAAATGTTGCAAATAATAGATTGTGACAAATATGTGGACAAATATTGATACAGTACTGTGCTAGCTGAAGCAAACTGACACATACAGCCACAAAGTTAAGAAAGATTAAGGAAATGCAGAAGTTTGGCATCTAAACAATGACAGCCTTTATGAAAATTAACGTAACTAAGTCTGAAAAAGATAAGCCCGGATATGACTGAAATACAGCCAGAATTATGCAGCTTAAATTAAAAAACAAGGCAACGCAATTAGTGAAAATGTATTAATGTGTTTTGGGTATTATAAAACATAAAGGATCGAGGGAGACGGCTGGCAAAAAGATAATTTATTTAGTTTCATTTGCCTCGATTCATGTGGGACCTTTGGCTTGATGCACTATTAAATAATTGTTAGATTAGGGCAGCAGAGGATGATTATTGTTACTTATTATTTGGATTGAAGATTAAATATCTGCATCTTAATATGAAGATGTTAAATTTGGCTCAGCATTCAGTTGATGAGTTCGGTAATGATGGATGAACCGAAGAATATTGTCATTATCGTAGTGGACTGTCCATGTTCCTCCGTCTCTTAGGAAGCAGTGCTGTAAATCGCAGGATTAAAGATTATGTTGGCTAATAATAAGGTTATACTTAAAGATATCGCTGTAAACCATCCAGTGCTTAACCTATAAGTTACAAAATTTTCCATTAAGATAATCAAACCTGTGTTTTGTTTAAAAAATTCAGGTTTGTCAATTAATTTCCGCTGATCATAAACTTTACCTCTCAAAGTCTTGTTTCTCTCAGATGTTTGGGGTTGACTTTGAAGGATGGGGCATTTGCGGTGTAAAAAAGCGGGGGCCTGGCCTCTGAAGCAGCTGAGCCCAGGGGACAGCTCGACACGACACGCACAAACAACTTGTGTTGACCTTGGGGCTCTGGGCAAAAGGCCTTCAAGGTGTATGCAAAAGCAGCGCAGACAGCTCAAAAAGAAGGGTCGGCTTTTGAAGTGAAGTTTGTGAGTGTGGGTGTTTGTTAGTGTGTGTGTGTGCGTGCGTGCGTGTGTGTGTGTGTGCATGTGTGTGTGTGTGTGTGTGGGGGGGGGGGGGGGGGCAGTGTGCATTTTTCAAAAGCAACCAAGGATACCCATAGGCCTGAATTCTATGAAGCTCTTTGATATGGGCGTCTCAGAGTGTTTATAATTACAAACAAACCCGATCATGATTAAAACATTGCTACAGAGCACAGAGGTGGCCAGGGAGAACTGATCTGACCCAGTGTGTGTGTGTGTATGTGTATGTTTGTGTGTGCACATGTACCTACAGTATGTATGTGTGTATGTGTGTACGTGAGCACGAGCTTGGCGTCGCGGCGGCAGCAGCAGCAGGGGTGGCCTTAAATCTCACGTTGACATCATCAACCGTAATGACACGCGATCAGCATGTCACACCTGGAGGGCAGACAGCCAACAGCGCTCATGTCTCTCAGCATGTACATTATGTGTGTGCGTGCATGTGTGTCTATGTGTGTTTTCATCATTGGGCCATGTTTCAAACTGAGCATGTTTCAAAGGGAAGACTAATCCTCAGAAATGAGGCATGAGATCAATATTCCCATGTTTAATTGGATGCCAACTGATTTGCTTCAGAAATAGTCGGCACGACATCCCTCTGTCACGGCAATATAGGCCCGCATGTCTGCCAATTTGACTCTTGAGGGAAGCGTGTAAGAAAAAGGGAGACAGACAGACAGACAGAGAAAGTAAAAAGAGTGGAATTGGGACTTGACTTCAAAGTGTTAGGACGTTATGATTGCTCCAGCCATTTAAGGAGTGGTTGGGGAAAGAGGAAAACCTCAGGGGGTCGTCCCATCATCATATGCCCCACTTGCCGCTGTGATTTGGTGATTTTTGTCCGGAAGCCATGTTTTGAGAGGAGCAGGAGGGAGTTTGGGGGGTGTAGGGGGAGGCGGAGGGGCTGAAGAGAAAGGAGGGGAGGAAGAAAAAGGACAGAAGGGAAGAAGGAGTCAGGAAAAGAAGATGGGTGGGTGGGTGGGTGGGTGGGGAGGAGTGTCCCGGACCACTGTCAAATGGTTGAGGTGTTACCATGGCGACAGTAATGAAGGGTCTCAGGACACCCTGGGGGGATGGAGGAAGAGGAGGGGCCTGGGCCGGGGTGGAAGAGGGAGAAGGGAGAGTGATGGTGAAGAGGATGGGGGGGTCAGAAACTGAAAGCTGGAGAGGGAGAAAATATAAGAAGCCTGCAGGGGTTTTTTTTTTTTTTTTTTGGTTTTTTTTTTTTACGCTCAGACAAACGGACTATGTTGACACACATTATGCTACAATGCAGTCATAGAAATGCACTCTATGATGTGTTAACATTCACACATCACATAATTCTGTGTAAACTGTTCAGAAAAAGCACAACTCTAGTGGGCTTTCAGGGCTGTCTATATTGCATCTCTCGCATCAAACTGAATAAAATCTACTGAATAAAAGTGTTAGTTTGAATAAAAAGTAATCATGAATATGTATTTATATGTCAGTATGTTTGGATTTGGAGTAAGTGTTGATATACAAAACCATAAACATCAAAAACATTCAAGGTGACACAATTCCCAAGACTATAATGTAAATTAAGTTCATATAATTAACAATAATATTACCAACAAACTACTATGATAAATATGATGATACTCAGGTATATGTTTGTACATTTTCTGTTGTATGTCTCTTATACAGTATGTGTGTCTTATGCAGGTGAGCAGTAGAGAGAGCTGTCGAGTGAACATACCTGTGGATACTCACATGCACGCATAAACAGACACATACATACATTAAAGCAGATCTTAAACAGAATCAGCTACAGTATGTACAGTATGTTAATTATGCATGGAAGCTGTCCATCAGCTTCTTGAACTCTGGCCTGGGAGTTAAATGGTCCGTGGTCCAACTGCTGGTGAGCTCCCCCCCATGCCATGAGCAGTAATATGTTTTAATGAGCCCGCTTCTCAGGGTGAGAGACTAAACTTCTAATTTTGGGCGTGGGCTGAAAAAGATGGAGAACCTTTGGCTTAAAATACATATGACTTCTCCGCAGCGGTTCTCAAATTAAACCTACAGAGCAGCACATGTCTGGAAAAATTGACCCTTTGTTAAAAAACATGGCCTATTTGTTAGATCAACCAGCGTATAGTTTGGTTACAACCGCCATCATTTCTTTACCACATGGTTTGTATTTGTGGCCAACAAAGATCAATAATTATAAATTGCTTATTTTGTTCTTTCAGCAAAGACAATTATATCAAATATCCCCCTTTGTCAGTCACCAAAAAGTTTAACTCTCTGTCTCTATCTACAGTTTTATATGCAAAATAGCAAAACAAAGACCAAATAAGCTGATGATCACAATACGCATACTGTGGTTGTGTGATGAATGAATACAACTCTGATTTATAATTTACACTTTTAGCTGTCACAAACTTTTGATCAATACACTTGCAGATGGACATTAGCCCCTCTAGCTTATCAACATTACATCTAATGATTAGTAATATATACAAGTATCTCCGTCCAGAGAATAAATCTAAAAAAAAAAAACAAGATTTTTAAAGAAACACATTTCTCTTCTTTTGAAAAACAAACACATGAAATAACATGCCTTTTTATTTGATATACTATGATCAGATGTGCATTTAATGCTGCCTGTAAAGCTGTCTAAGAGCCAATAATCTTGCCCTGGAGGTGATCTTTAGCTGAACTTGAGCTGATCTCACTGTGGTCTCAGTAAAAGTCTAAACAGATCCACAAGGCTCTCTGCAGCCTGAGATCCCTCATCACTCATCGATAAAGTGATCAATACGTGGACATGTGGGTATTGACTAGGGTAATGATGATAGCTGCACAACCGCACAGCCACACGCGCACGTCGAGTCACACACACACACGTATGGAAATACAGTACGTACACACACACACACACACAAACACATACCTCGTACGCACTTACAAAACTGATCTCAAAAGGCAACTTGGGAGCTGAGACGGATTAAAGCTGAATGAAGGTACTTAGCATGTGTGTGAGTGAGTGTGTATGTGGTGTGCATGTACAGGTACAGTATGTTGGCTAGCCCATGTGCGTGTGCGTGTGTGTGTGTGTGTCATGACAGCACTCCTCTTGTCAATGGTTATTATAGACTTTCCAAGGCAGCGCTTTATTTGCTCTATAGTGACCCTGACATGGCAGTGAGTGACATTCATCGACTAGCTGACCCGGACTGACTCAGACCATAAGACAGACAATTTGACTCCATCACTCACTTTTTTTTCCTGCTTTGATTTATTTCCGTTGCAATTGTGACAATAGAATCTCCTAAACAGAAACAAATAAGATTGCTGCTTTTTAAAGAGCTCATTTCAGTTGGATTCAGCTGTGAGTTTTGACCAAAAAAATGGGTCATGGGTCTGTTTCTGGCAGGTGCCCACTGGACATAAGAAGCAATATATTTTAATGAGCCCCAGCCCCGTGATAAAAGATTAAATTACTCATTTGTGGTGTGAAAAAAAAGTTTAGGGACCTCTACTTACAATTGGGTTAAATAGGATGGAGTTTTAGAGCATTGTTTTATCCTACTTGGGGCAATGGACTAAAATAACTAAACCTTTTGGTAATGTCTAGTAAAGACAAATCAAAATCACTTTTCCCATTCAGTTTTTAAAAAAATGAGTTGTGTTTCACCCGGCAGTGAAAAAAAATCTAAATTAGAAGAAAAATACAGCAGATCTGGCAATTAAATATATTTGTAAGTTGTGAAAGGTGGGCATAGATCACCAATCAGAAAATTCCCTCAAAGCGAAGAGGAGGGCACATTAATTCATTAAAATAATCTCAGCTTGTCTCGATGTTGGTTTGAGCCGTGACACACATCAAGGCATTGTTCAGGGAGGCCCAATAAAAGCAACACTGACTTAACAGGCAATTGTGTCTGTCTTGCTGCGAGCGCACTCTTAGTCACGGACAGTGAGTTTATTGGGCGGATCAGTGTCAGGAGCGCACACACACACACACACACACACACAGGCTTTAATAAGCCCACACTTTAATTTAGGCCCCGTCACTACAATGAGGCTTCCAACATCAGACAGCAAATTGTTCTTGTTCAATGAAAAAAAAAAAAAAAAAACATCCTGTCTTCTTGTCTGGACAGAAAGACTGGCGGACAAAACAAAAGGAGAAGGGGAGAGGGAGGGGGAGGACAGTGTGTGTGCAGCCATGTGTGTGTGTATGTGTGTGTGTGTGTGTGCATGTGGGCACAGATTTGTATGTCTGTGTGTGTGTGTGTAGAGGGGTAGAGACAGAGAGTTGTGTATACATCCACCACCTTGCACACCTGGTGTTTTCACATATTTATATAAGCATGTGTGTCTCTGAGTGCAAATGCATGTGTGTGTACTTGTGCATGTTTCCAACTATCAGGCGGGTGTGAAAGAGTACTCCAGGCAGGAGTGTGTGTGTGTGGGTGTGTGTGTGTGTGTGTGTGTGTGTGTGGGAGGTGGTGGTGGTGGTGGGGGGGTGTTCAATGTCTCTACAGCCTCTTGAATATGTTCAGTTAAATAAGCCGATTGTTCTTTAAAAGCTTAATCAAACCCTAATTAGCATAGCTGTAATTGCACTTGCCTCGTGGCTGTGGCCCATTGACATGGATTCCCATGTTAATTATTGTAATTGCCTCGCTAATGCTATGAATACTTCAAAGTTATGCAAATGGTGATGATGAGTAATCCACCAAGTGTTTGAAATGGCTGTCATTATACACACATGAGCACACACACACGCCGTGGACAAGCTGATTGTGAATTGTTGGATATGTTTCTTTCTGATGGTAACACTCATAGAGACACGCAGGTGAAGATATAACACACACATAGACATTCATACACAGTTATGGAATGGGAGCACACTAACACACGTACACGCTAGTTAATACAAAGGGACACACACACACACACACGAACATTAACTAACATCACCCCCGCCCACACACAATCAAACTCTCAGATCAAAGTGTTAAATCATAAAGATGAGAAGCTCTCAAAGAGTCTAACACTTCAAGCAGGGTGGTGGTTGTATTAGTACAAAGAATTAATGAGGGCGCACAAATACACTCGCCCTCTCACTCACAGACTCTCTCACACACACACACACACACACGCACACAAACACACTCCATGGCAGAGACGCAGCATGTCGGACTATTCTATGGACTAATTACCCTTGGTTCATCTTTCTCATCTCTCTCCTCACTCCCTCACACACTCATACACACACACACACATACACACGCACACATCAGTGAAGGCCTGTTGACTGCTGTAATCCCATGCTAATACTCCAGGGAGTCAAATCAATGTGACCCCACAGTCTTTGTGCATAAAGCGGTGCTATAATGA
Organism: Thunnus thynnus; assembly: GCF_963924715.1. Lineage (NCBI taxonomy): Eukaryota > Metazoa > Chordata > Actinopteri > Scombriformes > Scombridae > Thunnus > Thunnus thynnus. The sequence continues at coordinate 16,920,511 of NC_089537.1, forward strand.
GGTTGGTGTTGGAACGCTCATGCACACACACACACTCTCACACACACACACACACACATAGACAAACACTTGTTTTGTGTAAAGGTTGATCTCTCTCTCTCAAAGTGAAGATTAATGACTCAGTAAATGAAGGGTCTATGTGAAAGTGTGTATAAAACTCTACTTGCAAAATATAACAAATGTCAAGTCGAGTTTCTGGCCGAAGACAGAAATAATCAAACCTATTTAAGAAGGTATGCGTGAAGGGGGGGGTAAGCGGGGTCCTTTGTCATCTTTTGAAATAATTTCTGTGATCAAAGATTTTTATTTTCAAGTAACAATTGCTGCATATATGACTCAATGCAAGATCAGTGTTGCACAAGCTAACATCCACCTACCCACATCTCCAAGATCTCTTTATAGAGCTTGCAGAACATGAAATAGCTAAATGTGTTCACTTTAATAGCTCACACTAAATTTCTCTAATTGATACTTGTTGAATGGAGACTAAATTGTACAGGTAATAGTCATGTAAAGAGTTGAGTGGCAAGTGAGAAACTCTGAAACCTAGACCAGTGTTTTCTTCACATAATAGACAGTGTGAGTGGGCTATTTCAGTATAAAATATAGTCCGGTTTAAACTAAAAACACATTCACCGCACAATCATGAAAGCTCTGTTTTATATACATTCACGTTCAAATGTGATTTTTCACAGGTGCATGCATGCTTTTAATAAGCGTACATTCAATTGGGCCAAGGCTAGTCGAGAATATTTGCATAATGTGTACCGTACAATGCTGCAGCCATTTAGGTACTCGCTACAGTGCAATAACCCAGACATGCTTAGAATAAAGGGTGAAATTAGGGATCAAAGGGCAGATTGTTTCATTCTTACCCTTATACACATAAATTAAATTAAATTGCGGTAAGAGTGGAGTTTGTGCCCAGATTTCTTACATAGCTTCCCTGATCCGTCTTTAGAAAAAAAAAAAAAAGTAGAATCACTGTCTGAAACACTGCTATCCTCTAGTCAAATGTGACCTGCTGCCACACTCAGTGATTTCTAACACTGACAGGCAAGTGTTTACTGGCGTCACAGTAAATGGCTTATTATTTTTATTTTTTTCTGTCAGTCTGAGTGCATTGATCCTTGCAGTACATACATGGTGTTTCCATAGTGTGAAAAATGTCAATACATCATATTTTTACAGCAAATTTGTTATTCTTATTTTACTGGATTTATTTAATATAATACAGCAGATGAGAAGAAACATAGCAAAAGCACTTCTTTTTCACTACACTGCGAGAAATCTTTGCGATTACGCAGTCTTACGTGTTAATCTGATGCCATTAATGTTGCTCTAAATAACAGCAGAAGCAGCAAACAGTCTAAAATGTGTAATTGTATGAAATGTGTTTCGATGTGAGTGAGTTTTGATGTGGACAGCAAAAAAAAAGAGGGCACACAGATAAATCCACTACATAGACAATCATATACATACATAGACACATGCAGACGTGCACCCTCACCCATCCACATACGTACACACACACACACACACACACACACACACACACACACACACACACACACACACACACACAACACACAGTGACACAGTCCACACAGACAGCTCCCAGGAGAGTGCCACTACAACTTCCACCACTTTATTATTGGTCAATTTAGAGGCTTCTTTCACAGGGGTGACATGGCTTAGGAGATGTCACAGCCCAACCAATCAATACCACTCTGAAAGCTCAGGACCCACAGCAAGTGTGTGTGGTTGTGCATGCATGCGTGCGCGCGCGTGTGTGTGTGTGTGTGTGTATGTGTGTGAGTTGCTGAAAGCTGCAGCAGCTGGACTCTACCCTTCTGACCTGTTTACCGGACAGTAATTACATGGGAAGAGACGTCGTCCAGCTCCTGCTGACCAGCTCGACTAATGAAGTAAAACACAGACAGATAGGCAAAGATAAGGGCTGTCAGGGAGACAGGACAGACAGATAGAGAGATACATCAATAGATAGATAGATATCTGTGTCCTTGTGCTACTGATGCTGTGTATTTATTTGTTTTCATACATCCATCCGGGCCTGTATGTTTGCATATACCTGTGTGAACGTGTGCGTGAGCGTTCGTGTACGACCTGCGCATACCCATGTGCGTGTTGTTTTGCTGTTGCCTGTGGCAGGATAGGCCTGACTAGTGGATGAACAAGCCTCACAGCGTGTAAGCAATCCCAGGCGTGAGTTTCCCTGACAAACCTATTGATTCTATGGATTTCCACCCAAAGTTGTGATAATGATACATCATGGGCGGATTTGGCAGGACAGACTGCTGGGGGAAGAGGTGGCAAAGCAATTTGCAGCTGTAAAGACTAAGGGGGGCTCTGATTATTAATACCCCCAACGAAACAAAAAGAGAAGGAGAAATATATCCTTCCATCTCTCTGTCCATCCCTCGATCCCTCTCTCCTTGGGTGTCTTGTTTCCTGGTGTGTCGATATGGATGTATGAATTTGTTACAGATGGATCCGGCACAATGGATTGGCTTTGCTGCTTTGTTAAGGATAAGGGGTGCACAGGCATCATAGACTTTGCTGTGTTTAGCGTGTGAACAGCAAGAATGAAGCTCATAGATAAACCCATTGTACGTATGTGTGCGCCGTTTTTCTTTTCCAGGCTCAGAGCATCTTATCTTAGCGGCTGAATCCCGAGGTGTTTTGTAATATTAAAACTATCTTTCACTTTCTGGCTGAAAGGCATTTTAAATAAATGTATGAGTTTTTCTTTTCACACTACACTGCTGTACAGTGCCGTACATCAGTGGTAAGATTTAACAGCGCATACTTTTATGAGTTGTAGATTCCAGAGTGATGCAATACGTTCAGTGTTGCAAAGCGCACTCCTTAAGGATATTTAGATGAAGGTTTCCAGGTATTACACAATGTGAGCTGCAAGTTAAATGTTCATGTATTTTATGTTTGTATCTCAGTTGGCTGGCAATGTATTGAAACACTGGCAGTTGTGCTGCAGTGAGGGCAGGTTATTTTGAGTTTATAATGTAAGAAAAACCTTACAGTATGGAACATAATCCCCACGAGTGAAAGTATACCCGAACGATTTTTAATTCAGAGTTCCTGAACAAAAATAACTGTCTTTTAAGCCTCTTAAAAATGCTGAAAAATTAGATTTGTGATGCGCCGGTGCATAAACACAAGTTTGCATGAAAGGCAATAATTTATGGCCCATATTTCACTCTGATTAAAAACCTAAGCAGCGATTATAGTGACTACTCAGCAATCTTCTCTGACATCAAGGCATGTTTTTTCCTCATTCTAATCCACTACATTATAATTATTCAGTCATTTCAACTTCCATAGGGGAAAAATAATCATCTTTTGGTTATGCAAATGATTGGGCCGCCGAAAAGGCCCTCCTTGGCAGATGGCTGGTATTTAAAATGGGGTATGTGGTCATTTGGGTATTTTCTGTCATGAGATAGATCTTTGATTTAATGAAATAGGGGCTTAGGCTCATTCTTAAGAATATACAATACAATTACTTTATAACCACCATCTCTGATTATAGTAAGTATATTGTCTGTGTATGTGTGTGTGTGTATCCCTGTGGCTGTAATGTTCTTGTATGTGTTAACACTTTTATTCAAACACTTGGTGACCCACATACACATGTTTAATCACAAATTGCTCAGTATCTGATTGCAATTATTGATGTAGCTTGTTATTCATTAATCCTAAATTACTTTGGCAGTGTCTTCTGCAATTTACTGTAAAACTGATTGTATTGAAGATTTACTAAACACTGCAACACAGCAGTTATATCTTTCAAAAAAGCTGTGTGCCAGACCACAAATTTTTAATTTTCATAGTGATATCCTTTTAAATTATGAAACAAAAATGGTTATGGACATTAAACTAAGGTAAGTTAGATTTCTGTAAGGTGCTAAAATGTGAGCAGGTTTTTAGTATCTGTCTAACAGTCAGTGATACTCTCCTGTCTAGCTGGTTTTACACCCTTTTATTTATTCTTCAGTCATAAAAGAACACACAGTCTCCAGCCCCTTTGTCTTTTAAGGAGAGTGTCTAGCTGCCAGTTGGGTATCCAATCCCCAGCCGTTACGGCCAAATCAGGATAATAACACCTCCCTTTAAACCAAATGACCGCAGCGTGGGACTGCCAGCTAAAATTAATTCCACCTCTGACCAGAGGCGAGAATACCCCAGTGCTTAACCCCCCCCCCCAACCCCTCACCACCCCCCACACACACACTCGCACACCCACAAACACACACTTAAGCTCTTACACACACACACAAACACACACACTTCAACACTTACACGCACACGCAGGCTGATGCATGCATGCACACAAGCACACATACTGAATATGGAGCAGTCCTTATTTGCTCTCCCTGCTCACTATTCAGTCTTGATCACAAGCCTGTCAGCAGACACCAAGCTGCAGCATTTGGCCAAAACTCTTACGCATTTAGGCAAACTATTTTCTTTTTCTTATCTGGCTCCTTAAAATGCTGAACTTTGAAATTACATGACCGATTCCCCAAAAAGTTACAAATTGCATGCAAATTTAGCGGAGAGAGAGCTAAATTTAGTTCTCTTTTGTTCTCTTGGACAAACATCAAAAGATCGAGATGAGCCACAAAAAGGTAGCTTGTCATCACAGGCCTTCATTTGCTTTCACTTAAGACTGTTTTACGGTGACAATCACCAGAACGGAAACTTTTAACTGTCCCAGAAGCTACACATTTGAATACAATAGGTTTTATACTTAACATAGACTGTGTATTCTGTGGGAAGGTATGCTGCTGCTGCTCAGCACATAGCAAGTCAAAATGTGTAAGTTTCGAATGGAACACTTGATACCACAGCATTAGCTCCCCTCTCCAGCTATATTGATTTACAACATCGATATAGGCTGGCTCCCTCTTAATACATTTAGACTCTAAAAACAGCAGTATGTCACAGCTACTTGACTGTGATTCTTCAAAATAAACACTATGTTCTAAAAACACTGCATGATGAGTGTCTTTTAACACCCTTGGGTTTCGTTTTTTTTTTTTTTTTTCTGCCTTGTTGTTAAGTGACCTTTTGTTAACTCATATTTAAGTGACATTCGTTCTGCTGTCTCAGGGCACACTTTGTCTTTGTTACCAAGGGTTGCGACTATTCAAATTTCTGTGTTCTTCATGCTTCACGCAATCATCGAACCCATAGAGGCTCTGCCTTCTGTAGCCTTTAAGGTGTTTACCGTATGTGTGGAGAGAGGTAGCGAAATGATAAAGATTCATTGCTGTTCATTTGTCCTCACAAAAACCAGAGGAAAGAAGTCCAGCTGCTGCCAAATTTGATTCAGGGTTCAGTGATTTACTGATGAAGATATAGGTGCTGTGAGCGGTGTGAGGTGATTTTTAAGACTCAAACTTGTTATTTATATGTAAGCCTGTGTATATTTAGATGCAGGAAGCAGCTAACAGAAATATTCTACTGCACGTTGTTTAGGAGCATGACTCGAAACTAAGTGTGACGTTATCGCAGGTTGTGAGTGTGTGTGTGTGTGTGTGTGTGTGAGAACATGGATGTGTGTGCCCCCCCGTGTGGGTGTGTGTATGTGTTGTTTCTAGGGCAAGTCTAAACTCTGTCATGTTGATTAGCTGTAGGTGTTAACACACTAGATACTGCCTCAGCTCATTCTCTTCCTGACTGATCAATGTCACTCTCTGTCTCTCTTCCCTTTTCTCTTCATCACTCCCTCCACTTTCTCTTTGTCTCTCCGTTCTGCGTTTAATACATTAAGCTGTTATGTTAAGCTATACTGTATAATATGTATACATATTTTCAGGGCAGAGAATTTGTGATGGGATTTCAGCTTGTTGCTAATTGTTCCTTTTCAGCTGCCAGTGGGTTGTAAGCATCAACAGATTGCAGGCTCTCAGCTGCCAGCCTCCCACCAACTGCCTTTGTGCCTCTGCCACTTGACATCTCCATTCGCTGTGTGTGATGATGTAAATAATTACACTCAATTAGCACTTAATTAACGATGCTGAAACAAAAGGACAAGTCCCTGGGCACAGCTCGTCTCCTCTCTGTGCTCTCTCTCTCTCTCTCTCCTCGCGCACACACACACACACACACGCACACACACACATCAGGGAAAACAAAACATGTCAGCTTTTGACAATGTGCCATCTGTCCTTGAGCCAACAGATAGGCTTAGACACATGCACACATAGATACAGCCCCTCTGCGCCCATAAGACATGCAGAAACACTAATCGGGTCCTTAGGCGAACATAATTACAGCTTGCCATGTTAATTACCTAACAATTAGCAGCCGTCTCTTCCAAGGGGCAATCAATGAATTAGCTTGTGATTCCCATGTTGAGTTGCCAGCCGAGCCCTCCCATTCACGCTCTCCTCACTTCTCCCCCTTTTTCTCCCACTTACACTTTAACACTCTTTCTGCACACACACACACACATATATTGTATATGTTTAATGTGTATAGAATAAGCACCTACATGGAAAAGAAAATGGGAATTAATTCACACTTTGCCCAATTAGCTTATTTTATATCCCAAGGTGGAATGTAAAACCGTTTTGCACCTTCAGTAAGCAAAGTGGTCAAGAATTTCATTTTTCCTTCTCTATACGCACCTAATGCCTTAGGGCAACAGTTTAAAATTCAATGTAAAATAGGCTGAGGAAAAAAAAAAAAACATTAAAAAATAATCACAATAGAGGAAATTGAACAAATTGGGTGTCTTGTATTGCTCTTTGTCTTTGTAATTCCTGCTCGTTATCGAATGAATAATGAGAAAATTTTGCTGCTGTGATGCCAAATATGAATCTTAATGCCAATTTTGATTGGAAACAAATTGGTGAAGCAGGTGCAGTCCTGAGACTAATGATCAATAAAAAAAAAACTCATATTTCATCATTTTTAGAGGACCCAAAAAGCTATCAGTATGAAAAATGTGCACCCTTTACCAGAGAAATCATCCATCACTGCTCCTATTGAATTTCCCATATTAAAACTCCAATATGGAAGTCATATAGGCTGATAACACAATCAGATTGAAAATTGAGAAAAATTCACCTCCTGCCGATAAATGTATATCACGGATTAGTGCACTTGGATGGTTGCTTCCTTTGGGGAAAAAAAAAAAAAAACTGAATTTGTTGACCTCTTGGAAGGTGAACAAACCTTGTGCTTTCTCTTGTTGCGTTCAAGCCAAGTCGAACAGTTTGAGTACAACTAAAAACACACGACGCGCTACCAAGCTCCCATATATGCAAACAGCACATTTATAGAACCTGGCATTATTTGATGTATATAATTCAATTGCACCTCTTTCCCTCACCCTTATAGAAATTTTTATTCCTCTCATTACTCTTCATATTGCAGTGGATATTGCTGTGGATATTAGAGCGGTACAGATTGGCCTTTAGCTTCTTTTATTACTGAAATCCTGAGGCTGGCCACAAGCGTAGATAATTCATTCATCCTGATTGCCTTGTGTTATATTTATACGTCAATGCTTTACTTCTGCCAGCCACACTCAAGAGATGAGTGGCATGTGCTTATTTACTGTATACACATCATGCTAAGTAAGGTTAAAAACATAAGTAGACAACAGTCCAAAATGGATACACATTCTTTCTTTTTTTGCTCTCTCTCTCTCTCTCTCCCTCTCTCTCACTCTCTTAGCATCACCATCACAGACCGCAGTGGCCATGCTAGTCCTAGCCACAGACAGCTCTCTAATAGGCCCGGCTGTCTCCTTCTTAATTTGCTGAAATTGCAAAATCAATAGGTGTAGTCGTAGCCGCCCGCTCCCTGTTTTAGTGGGAAAAGATAAAGTCTATGGGAAGGCAATCTTCACTTTCAATTTGCTCCCTGTTCCGCATCGAGGCCGAAGTGCTTATCACTCTACTTAAAGAGACCGTATGCCTGTCTCATGGTGGGTAGAACTGGTGGACAGGCAAAGGTTTCCTTCAGTGTACTGGACACATGCACATACACATCTTTTTTTTTATTTTAACGGTTGTGGAGCCCAAATAATAGTCAGCATTTGTAAATTATTGTTTGCTCAGTCTCTTGTTATCCACCTTGGAAGCAGAATTCTGTCCTCTTGCTTTTGTCTTATTTGCCATGTCAGTAGATTTTTGGTTTTGTGGATTAAACTGCTTCTTCTTTGCTATTGATATAACTTCGCCACCTACAAGTATTGCTCTCTGGATGTGAAAACTTTAATGCTTAGTATCTCAAGACTCTTCTGAACTCAGGGGGGGGTCTTCTAATTCCGAGCTCATGAGGATTATGTGACAACATCTTGGCTAAATCCTTTACTGTAGGATCTGTACGTTGCTGTGTGTCACCGGAATTGTAGTTTTCCATAAGAGAGCAATCCCGAAATTCACCACGCAGTCGACACCTGCACATCTGGCCTGGTTTAAAACAGTCAACTGTTTTTATGCATGTCTATACATTAAGAGTCTGCTGTCACGCATGTGTTTGAAGATATGGCTCTGTGGATGGATACATGTGAATGTACATTTGCAAGAGTTTGTAGATAGTGTGTGTTTGTGACTGTGTGTGTGTGTTTGAGATATGTGTGCTAAGCAGCTCTTGTCAGTAGGATCTTTTGTCTCAGAGAGCCTGTTCGTCCTTTCCTAATCTCCCCTTGATGCTGCCTTTACCCATAATCCTTTCTTTCATTAACTGCCCTCCTCGTACAGCGCCACCTTTATTGCAGTCTTTCACTTTCTAATTGCAAAGAGACAAGAGCAGGGGGAGGTGTGTGTGTGTGTATGTGTGTGTGTGTGTGTGTTGTGGAGACAGAGGCTGGGTGGGTGGTGGGTACATTCAGAGCATCTGCATAAGAAGTTGTGTTTGTAGAGGCCAGACCACAATCGCAGGCAGAGGGAAGGACAGAGGGTGTGGGCGGGGTTGGCTTTGTGGTTGATTGCAGAAATAATTTCACATGTTGTTGAAAAGAGCTTAAAGAAAAAATTTTAATCTGGATATTAAGAACATTATATGTCCGAGTTAAGGGGGTCATCGCCATGGCTGCTCTTGGCAGGAAATCCATAGAAATTAGAAACAGGATTTTGATGATGAAGATGAGAAAGGAAGAGAGAGAGAGAAAAAGAGAGAGAGAGAGAGGGACAGAGAGAGAGAGAGAGGGAGAGGGAGAGAGAGAGAGAGAGTGTGTGTGAGAGTGAGAGAGAGAGAGAGCAGTTAATGTGTGTACTTGTAGTACCACCATCATAAGTACAATCGTACCAATTGGAATTTTCTAATTATTTTGCAACTTCAAAACCTTTTTCGAATCGTCCCACATTATAATACAATAAGCAGATTTACCGGAAGAGAGGAGGAGAGATAGACAGAGACAGAAAGAGCAGCTACAAGAGAGGAGAGGAGAGAGGAGAGGAGAGAGGAGAGGAGAGGGGAGGGAATAGGAAATGTTTCCAAAACATCCACTGGTGGGTTGCATTTTAAAAATGTTGTTTTTGTGTTGTTAGCACGAAGTGAAAAGAAGGAGGGAGGGTGGAAGGGAGAAAAGGGGGAGAAAGGAGGGGAGGAGAGGGGAGAGGCTCAATTTTGAAAACACTCGTACTGATGCATATTTATGACCGTGCGTCATAAATGCACTTTATGATAAGGCAAATAATTCACACAGCGCATCACAGACATCACTTTAACATATTCTATAAGCAGAGTTAAAGACCGCCTTGTTTGCCATTGCCTATTTCACAATAACCCCTCCAACAATAGCCCCCCCCCCCCTCTCTCTCTCCATCCTCCCCACCTGCTCCCCCCAGCCTGTCTCTCTCTTCCACCAATGAACACCGGCCTCAGTGAGGCCCAATACTTGGTTACACACTGGCCCCTATTGGCAGTCTTACCACTTGGACAAATCCATAGTGATGCATGCAAATGGGCAGAAATGCATTTCTACAAATAGTTGAGCTATTTTTATTTCTATTTTTTTTTTTAATAAGCTGTTCTGAAATGCATGTATATGTTTTGTGATGTTATTCTTGTATTTCTTTTCATATTTCATGTCAAAAAATGAGAAAAATAAAAGAAAATGGCACAAAATAGATCACACTTGAATTATTTAATTTACAGTATAAGTATTCATAATTGTACATTTATTTCGTTTACAGGAATTTTCAAATCTGTCTTTAATGATGGAATAGTTTTCATATTGATTTTTCTTTCTTGTTCTGTCATTTTCTCTTTTTTGCACCCAGACATAAATATTTGTTCAGGTCTGAGGGTATGAATATCACTGTCAGAAACATGGAAATTGATCTCAACAGTAATATCCCTCAATTAATGTTGGGAGTTTTCTTTTTCCAGGGAGGAACAGTGCGTCAGTACATTTCTGCAGCTAAATACATGATTATACTTAAGCCCCTGTAGTTAGGTGTGCCCAATTTCCACACACTAACACAGAAGGAACACAAGGTCACACACTGAGAGAGTTGAAGAGAGACGGGCAGAAATGGAGGACAGAGTGAGGGGCGAAGAAATGAAGACACAGGGAAGGTGTAGCATGACCACGTTTTTTTTTGTTACACTTTTTGAAAGACATTCTAGAGATTGGGTGAAAGCCATTTTACAAACCGGATAACGGATAACCAGCGTACAGCCTCAGTGTCACTTATAATTTGTCAAAGATGAAGATTGATCACAAAGTGGAAAACTGGATCTCTTTGTATTAACATACATTCTAAACTGATTCAGTAGGTACCCATGAAAACAAGCGAGACTTTAAGTTGGGGGAACGTTTTGAGACAAATTTCAGCCATCAAAGATTTACAGGATTTTTGCATCAAAGTGATACAGTATCTTAATTTTTTTTTAGGTACTTAATTCACCAGATTAGACAAAATTAGACATTGAATTTGCTGAAATATACACTGTATCATGATATATATATTTCTATGACATAATCTAACATATACTATGATAGCATATTTTATTCCTATCCTCCACCCCTAATAAATAGTAAAATAGTAAAATACTAAATAGCTTAAGTTAAAAAAAAAGGGCAGTGATTTCAGAATTGTGCTGAGTTATAGCATCACTATTCGTAAAAAAAACCAAACAAACAAAAAAAAATTTCTGGCGTTGTACTATTTACACATAACTTTATGGACTTAAAAGTAATAGTATTTTTTGAGTCTACTCCCATAATAATTTAAAATGATGCAGAACAATTTCTCTTCTCCTGAATTTTCATAATTTTTAGAAGTCTTGTGTGACACTGTTCATACACTACTGTGGCATGGGGAAGCAGGTGTAAAGCAACTAAGAAATGCAACAAAAGCAATGCAGGAGTTGTCAAAAAGGCCTTTTTTTCATGCACGGCAGTGAGATTGCATCTGTCACCACACACGCAAAACGGCGCATGCACATTTATCCTCAGCCCCTCACATTGAACAAAAACACCAAATGTACACATCAATACAGCCATATATTTTGTTTGCTCTGACAGCTTTTCAACAGTTACTCTTCCTATGCAAATGAGCCGACTCTCTCCCACTCCCAATCGCGGTGAAGTGATATGAGCCGCTGAATATAAATGATTGGGAATGATTGATAGACCCTCCCACTCGCCGCCCTCCACAGACAGATAGAAATCCAGACAGACATATGCATCTCTGTTTCCCTGCATTTCTCTTCGTCTCTCTTTAACCCACTCACTCACTAATCCACTCAGTCACACAGCTATACACATAAAAACGTGTTAATTGTCAACAAGTTATAAACCATTAATAGTGCTTTAATTCAACACTGTAACCCAGGTTGACTAGTCAAAAGAAGAAAGAAAAAAACATCCAATATGAACCTCAGTTTAGGTCTCATGCATATACGTAAGGCCTCAACTAAAAGCACTCTGCTAAAACTACCATGCTAGCAGCATAATAAATGTACAATCTTTATGTACATGCTTTAATTAGTGTATTATTTTAATACTTTAATTCATGAGAGTAGCTGCCAAGTAAAACAAAGATATTTTGACAACTAGCTTCCTGAGAAGTTGAACGTCAACTCTGTAGACTACAGGACATGACCGGTATACATGAATAAATCAACTCAATGGACCATGAGAGTTTTCAATACTGTAAGTCACACCAGCCATTTTAAATTCCTCAAGGTGTCAACTTTCCTCCGCATCGAGCTTTAATGCCTGGCAAGTAACTGCTGAAAAATCCATCTAACTGGTGCTGCAACATCCCGATTGACAGCACAACTCACCTCACTGTTCAGTGTATTAAATTTGACTGCGGCTCTACCATACCTGTGCGTGCACTTACTGGGCTCTTTCCCTGACAAAGCAAAGCACTATGAAGAAACAAGACCCATACTCACCAGGGCCAAACTCGAGCAGTGGCCTCTTTAAACACACACAAGAATGAGAGCACGTTTACAACCAGAAACTAACAAAACCCCCACAGCTAAGACTGGAAATATACAACGCTGTGGACAATGTAGAGTGAAAAAATAATAAGAGATAAGGCTACACGGTATAACGGCATGCCGACGCAGACAAACACCAAATATCTACAAAAGAATGTATTTACCCGACTGTTTCCATCCGTTCCCTTTCCCCAGTGCCCGACTGGCCAGGTGTGTGTATGTCAGTGTGTGTGAGCTACTGTTGGAGGGTCTGTGTGTGATTTCTTTCAGACAGGAGACTGGAAATGGGGTAGAAGCCATTACGCTGGGAGAATCACCCAGAGCACCCCGAAATGAGGGGCAGGGGCCTGTCAGCACGCGTGGATGTGTGTGTGCGCGTGTGTGTGTGTGTGTGTGTATATGTGTGTGCAGACAGGGTCCAGCCGGTGACCTTCTTCCAATGAGCCCCCCATGATTTATTTACTGTGCCCTTCACCAACCTCTCCCTGCGCGCACACACACATACACACACACACACGCATACACACACATCCACGGACAAACACATGATTTCTAGTATTTTAGTGATAAGGTAGAATCTGCAAATGTGGCTTTTTTTCCACTCGGGACAGGACAGGCCGGAGAAAATGGTGTTTGGTACGAGGAGAACAGATCTGTCACCCTATCTCACACTGCAGTAGCATCTTATTTTCCCCTCCATTTCTCTGCTCTCTCTGTCCTCTTCTCATTTTAGCTCCTTCTCCAGAGCCAATGTCTGCCTCTCACCCTTATTCTCCCATCTTCGCCCTCCCTGCGCCTTCCCCTCTCACATTTTGTACCGCCCAGACTGGCGAGTCTAGATGCCATCTCCCTCTTTCACTCTCTCTCTCTCTCTCTCTCTCTCTCTCTCTCTCTCCCCCTCTGTCTAACTCTTTCCTTCTTCTTTTCTATTTTTCTCTCATTCATTCGTTTCCTGTCTCCCTCACTTTCCCCTTCTCTCTGTCTCTCTCTGTGAGGGGGGTGGGGTTTAGCTGTCGTGGAGCGAGATGAATTTCTGATTGCTGTCTGGCAGCACAGAGCGCTCTCATTGGTCAGAAAAGCCAGGGAGGAGAGGCAAGGGCTGGAGAAAAAAGAAAGAAAATGACCATTTTTTTTCATTGGCTGCATATGACCATAATTGCACCCCTCCCTTTTTCTCCCCCTGTGTTTCCCTCTCTCAGCAGAGCAGCAGCAGGCTATAATTTGAACCACCGGAGCCAATTATGCAGATTAGCTTGCCCCAGGTTGACCAATGACCTTCTCCCCCCCGTTTACATTTGTTTACAATATGCAAATTACCTCTCGGTTCAAAAACGCCTTAGAGGGTGTCAAAACACCTTTAGACTAACATTGTAATGCCACCAAAAAAAAAAAAAAAAATGCCTTGCCCCCCTACTAGTAGCTCCCCCATGCTCACACACGTGAGTGAACATGTGCAAATGAAACTGAAACAAAATAGCAGGGGATGTTGTTTGATGAAGTGTTTGATGAAGTGTTTGGGGCGTTTTGTACAATGAGGACTTAATAATATCGTAGGGTTTTGTTCTTAACTTCTGACACCAAGTTAACCCTCCAAAATGTAAAAAGGACACTTGTGATTTTGCTTTTTTTCAGTTTTTCTCCCCTTTAGTTCTTCCTAACACCATTCATTCTTTCTCTCTACATCCTCTCCTCCTCCCTTCCTTCCTTTCCCACTTACTCTATCCCTCTCTCTTCTTCCTTTCCTTCCTTTATCCTCCTCCCTCCATCCATGTGTCTCTCTCCATTCCATTCATGCCCCCCCCACTCCTCCCCCATACCCCTCCACCACCACCCCCCACCCACCTCCCCCGTTGGTACAGAGATGGAAGCTGGTCTGTCTAATTAGCTGTATGGTTTACCTTGGCTCAGTGGGGCCTGGCTGCCTTAGCCGGGTTTAAACAGGGAGATGGACGGGCTGAAACGCTGAAACCCTAGACTGTAATTAGAGACAGGCTCACTGAGGGCACACCACTGCTGACACAGAGCCTCTGTTCCACCACGCACACACACACACACACACACACATGTTGACACACACACACACACACACACACACTTGGGAAAGCTTGGGAGGCACAGAAGCTCGTGGCAAACATACACACAAAATGCATGAAAACAAAAGGTGTGGGCTTTAAGTGCACCCATCCATCCAGGCACGGTCACTGGCATAAACACACACACACAGAGCTGGCATGCACTCACGGCCGCAAACACACTCATGAGGCTCATGAGACACACACACACACACACACTGTACTGTATAGTCCGAAATATACATGAGCGCTCAATTTGGTTCCATCTCTCTTATTCCAACTCATATTTTTGCGGTTTATTTTACTGTGTTGCAGCAAGATGTCCCCAAACACAGTACCAATTATGTCTTTTCCCCTCACCTCATCTATTCTAGCCTGCTCTCCGCCACTCGTTCCTTTTTTTAACACTGTCTCTTGCTTCCCACCCCCCATCTCGTCCCATGATTTATTACTTCTTTCTCCTGATTTTAATTCTCCCTCTCTCTGTTACGATTGTATGCTTTGTGGTAGGGCCTATTTCTATTTTCTCCAGTTGGACAGATTAAAAAGACACGCCACCACAAATCGGCCAAAGACAACACACACACACAGCCGATGCCACACACATGAGTGCACATGCACGTTTGCAGCTGGTCTGATTGCGCTGGAAGTGTTGTGTTTATTCCCCTCAAAGTTAACTTCATCAAAACAAGGAACAAAGAGACAGAGCCAATCAATGAAATTCATTAATGAAAACTGAAATGCATTTTATTCTTTCTAATTACACGCATTGTAGCTCATAATTGAGCGGGGTGTATCAGACTTGAGATTACTTCACACTTCTGTGTGTGTGTGTGTGTGTGTACGCATGTGTGTATGCATTATTGTGATGTATGTGTATTTGCGTGCGTGCGTGCAGGGAAGAGCAGTCAGAGGCATACAAAGAGAAAGAGATGGAGCTGAATGTGGAGAAAAAAGTGATATCAAGAGAGGAGGACAGAGGGAGAGGGTAAAATGAGAGACAGACAGAGAGAAATATGAAGCAATGGGTTGTATTGAATCTATCTTTCTCTGGTATTATACTGCCCCCTTCTGTTCAGGCACAGATCAGCATTTACTGTCAGTCAGCTGAGCTTGTGTGTGTACTGTATGATGAGACCTTCTGCCCCACATCTTTTCAACAAACAGCCTTCACACAAACTTAACAGGCGCGCCGCATCAAGACGACATGTACGACTTTGATTTGAGTTCATAGTTTGACAGTATAAACTACATTTGGTTGAGTTTATTGACTTCCCAAGGGAAAGATCTTGGCAGTGAGCTCAACGGCGAAGACAAGAGTCATCACAGAGGAAAAAATGTGTGAAGCCAAAGCAAAATTGATTAGATTTTATTGTTCCTCTATACTTCTTTCCTTTTTATCTGTCTAAAAATGTGGTGTTTTGTCACAAATTCATGTCAGTACAACAACCCTGCTGTTACATTTCATTGCTAAATTGTGATTGTTGTTCTTGAGATTAAAGTGGACCGTTACAAAGAGAGCATGTACTTACAGGTGTCACAGCGTTTTAATGTGTTGTGACAACAGGAAGGCACTGTCATCAACATTGTACATACGGAAAGTACAGACATCTCGTATTCTTTCAGGCATTGTTCACCCCCAATCAAAGTAACGATGATTAAAGAAAGGTAGATGCTGCATGTGTGTGTGTGTGTGTGTATATATGTGTGTGTGTGTGTGATTTGCCATCTGGCCCTAACTGCCCCACAATAACAAATGTTCCAGCTTTCTGATTGGGCAATTAAAAGCAGCAGGGGCACTGTGTTGACGGGTGAGAGTGTGACATCCATCATCTGAAACAATCGGCCCCTACCAAGCAGAGGTGTGTGTGTTTGTGTGTGCGCATGCTATAGGCTCCTCAAACTACCTCAAGCCCCCTGTGTCTCTATAATAACTCCATGAAATCAAACACACAACTCCTTATTCCCAGGTGATGCTCAGTAGCCAGTGGCATCAAAAAAAAAAAAAGGAAAAGAAAAAAAGAAATCAATAATGACCACTTGACCAAACCAGGAAATGCTTGGACCGAGGGCCAAGTAGGGAAGCAAACATATGTAGAAACCTCATGAAAAGACATCATTGGAGTCTGCTGGTTGCTGAACGGTCTTGTTTGCAAACGGGTGACATTCGGTTGCCAAAAAGGAAGCTCGGTCATCCAAATAAGATTTTGTACCGCAGTTACTTGATTTAACAAACTGGAATCCAAACAAATCAGAGAAACATGTCAAAAGAAACATTTCTATCTCTGACATAATCATAATTAAAACACTTAAACCTTGTCAAAAGTGTTCATTGTTATTGTTGTAAGTCTTACTGTTCATCGTAATGATGTTAGTCATTGAAATGTAAATCAAAAAGCTCAGAATTATACTTCCAACCTGGCTGAAAGAGTCAAAATCACTGTAAGGCAGTTTTTTTTCTGTTTAGTTTTCTTCATGATTCTACATATTTGTTTTATGTCTTTCAATGAAACATTTTGTAACAATTCTCCCTCTACCCCCTCATACTGTATTAAGGCATGTTGTTTGAAACCAGATTCAATTATTGACAGATTCTGTCAATTACAGTGCAGAGTGAGCTAGCACTATGTGTCGAACCTGATCCCAGGACACATGAGCGACAATCATTACTCAGCGATCTGACAGGGTGACACTAAATAATGTACAACCAGTGACTGACATTCTACAGTTACCTACATAACCAACTGGCTCATCAGTTGAAATTAGCTTACCAATCAAGTTGAAAAGAACAGTAGACAACTCTGAGTCTGGTTTGAAAGGTCCCAGCTCTCCCCCCCATTGCAGTAAATGCAGCTCAACATTCTTTTTTGCTGGGTTCTTATTTTATACTTTCAAAACATGTATTTTTCTGTTGGATTTTGTTTGACTGCTTCCTGACAAGTTTTTTTTCATTCAATACATTAATCACAGACTGAACCTGGCAACATCCAAACCTGAATCTTAATGGCACTAAAATGCCCAATGTGACGGTGAAAAAATGTCCGGTTAGCCAACAGCCTCTGGACTGCTGGCACAGAATCCCTTTCCGTGTCAATAGTCGGTAAATCATTGCAGCAGTTCTGTAGCCATGGCCGGTGTCTATTAATAAATGCATTTTCGGGAAACCGATATCATTACTTCGTATTTTTATGGTAATTGTATAAATCAGTCAGATTAGGATTTTTTCTTGGCACTTTTTACAGATTTTTGGCCCTGATCATTTCTGTCTTGTGTATGGCAGTGTGTGAATATGCCATTTTTATTAACATATAAAAAATATATGTTGAGACATGTTCTCTAATATACACACTGTTGGCACAGTCTAGTAGAAAAGACAGACATGTTAAAAAATGCTTTCAATACAAAACCTTCCAGAGGTTGAGTATTAAAGAAAAACGAATTAAGTCCACTTGATCATGCCAACCACTATGACATAAAAAACAAACCGTCACTGTAAGTTGATGTGTACTTATTATGGAAACTGTGAGTGAAGAGAAGTGCTTCCAGAGAAATAAACAGAAATAAGTCATATAAGCCAATATTATTAATTTGACAAGTTTTATGTGTCTCTTTGGTATGCAAAAGATGTACTATATTTAAAAAAGAAAAAAAAAATACCAGTGCTTCTGGTTCAGTGCATATCCAAGCAAGACTTATACTTTCTGCAATGCAGAAATGAAGCTCAGTATCAAAGTGGAGCCTTAGTCTTAGCTGTTGATTGTCTAAGAGCATAATTAATACAGCAACTAATCCAACATGCCATCTTGCCAACCCAGAAATGTCCAATCACATTTACTGTTTCAGCTTGGGTTTGAAGCCGCTCAAAGCCTGAGTCCACAGCTGAGGAGCTTTGAGACCACTGAGTGAGGCACTAATCATGACACCATTAACTAAGAAAACACTGGGAATTAGTCAGATGAGGAAAAGTTGTGCTTTTCCTCAGAGCTTTTGTTTAGTTAATTCCCTGTTGACAGCCAAGTGCTCCACTTGCCTGGAGAAAACTTCCTTGAGCAGGAAAGATTACTTTTTATCCCTAATTAAGGCAGCTTATTTGCATAGCTCACCAAGTCATAATATATGCTAATGTGCATTTACATTGGAGAGTGCTGCTTGCAGTTAATGTGGCCTAAATATGTCCATAAATATTATTTTTTATGTTATTTTAAGCCTTATCATGCATCTTTTATATATTTTATGTTTACTATTTCTCCTCATTGTGTTCTGACTGTTAGGTCTTGCTCAATTACACTTCAGTATAGATTACTTACAGCAAGTCACATGACATCTGCAATCAGAACATAACTCAAAACATAACTGAAATAATTGATGTTTTAGATTTGAGGTCGATGTGGTTCGGGCAAAATGTAAATGCTGTTGAGTGTTTGGGATGAGGAGGATAGTCAGGCCAAAATGTGTGTGCGTGTGTGCATGTGTGTGTGTGTGTGTGTGTGTTTACTTTGCCAGCAGACCATCCTGCAGACCAATCAACCTCTGTAGAGAGAAGTCCCAAATGATACCATGAAATGAGAGGAAAAATATCACAATGTGTTGTGCCAAAGGGAATGAACATATCCTTATGATCAACGAATGCGGCAGTAGAGTGGTGTTCGTCGGAGGAGGACGTGCCTCATGTCAGCAGGTATCTGCACTCGCACACGAACAATTTGTGGTGAAGACACTAAATCCCTACCAGCTGACCTGTGGAAGGGGGCAGTTCAAGCCTTTTATTAATGTAAAATATTATGAATTACACAGTTAATGCAGGTGAATATTGTAAAATTGCAAATAAAATCCTGTTTACCTATCGTTTCAGCCAAAAAATTAATAAATCTATTCTTTGCATTATTTTTTTGGTCAGAATGATGTCACAGCTCATCAAATTCACACTTGAGTTTAGAAGTTAAAGACAACAGCCAATGAAATCTTGCATTGGCATATAAAAAAAATTTCTCTGTGGTTTCATTGTCCATAAAATACTAGCCAAATTTCAAATCCTAAAAAATATTTAAACAAATCATTATCCTTGATATAGGTATAGATATAGGTAACATTTGTAAGTGACATTTTAGGTGAAGCGATTGTATTTTTAAAATATAAATCAGGTCAAAAGGTCGTATATAAGCAGGTAAATATCTCATCTCTTTATTTTGGTTCATTTTAAATGTATGAAAAATATATGACTCTTTTTAGCCTTCCAAAGGACATGTTTTCAATCACTGAAGTCTCGCTCAAGTCTTCTCTCTTGAACATAAATTCATCACAAACAAAATGGGATGTACAGGTGGCAAAATGGTAAAGTCCCCCAGATCCATCGCGTCAGAGTCCCGGCACTCAGATCCTGGTAGCAGCACCTCATGCGATTCAACAAACACATCACATTGGTAACACATGGCTGCCTACACCCTTCCAGAGCCAACAGTCCAGCTAGCTGTGATAAGGACTGCAATACTTGTAGAAAAAGGTGGAAAATCTATAAAAATAGACACAATTTTAAAAGAAAAGGGGGGAGCACAGAACGGGTTGCTGATAGTAATTGACTCATCCTATTCATTCCTATGTCTCGATTCTAGCTGAAGTGAAGTGGATGTAAGGTCTATGATCTTTCCCTTCTCTTTGGTCATTTGCAAACCTCACTTATCTTTCCCTGAGTGATTTCATTTGGCTTTGAGTGGTTTTGAGAGGAGAATAACACCAGATGAGGCCAGCTTAAAAATTAGGTATCTCAGAATTTCATGTCCTTCTTATGGATATTAAGTGTAGTGATCTCAAACAAGCAATGCTCTCTTCAGCTATTGAAAATGGTAAAAAGCTGGGGCCTACGGTTCTGTTTTTTACAGAAAGAAAGAGGAAAAAAAAAAGAGGAGGAGACATAGAGAGCAGCAAATGCGGTACATGAAAACAATAAGCAATTTCCTTTCAATCTGAGGCCGTGTTAGAGCGGTTTTCTGGTAATTGGGTTTGCCTAAAAGATGGAGAGATTGAAGAATGCAGCAAAGATGATGGCGAGAGAAGAACAGGCCTTCATTTTAGAAGACGGGGAGAGCAGCGCTAGGTTAGAAACTTTATTGTCCACAATGTGGAAAATTGTCTTTGGCTTCACCACAATCAACATGGATTACAAATAAGACAATAGTAAAAAACAGTGAATTGGGAGCGCTTGGAGTTCAATCATAGGCAATTCAAATACAATTCAATAGGCCTATTACAAAAACTACAAAGTGCAAAATTCGCAAACATAAGACAAATGTACAAATTTAGCAAGGGGTGAGGTAAGGGAGTGGCCCTATACAATTGACTATATTTAATAATTTAACAATTTAACTTGGGACAAGTGATTTGCCATTTTTGGTGGCCTGTGGCAGTCTAAAGTGCCTTCCTGAGGGAAGCAATTCAAATTGTGGGCACAATGGATAGGACAGATAACTTGTTATGTCAAGAGCTTTCTTTTTGGTATGCAGTACATGCCTGCCTCTTAGTTGCATCTGTGGTTTCCCTATTTTTTACTGGTCGTATTAACCACTCTTGACAGTTGCCCTTTACATTTGACATCCAAGCGTCCGTACCATGTGACCATGTTAAAAGACAAGATGCTTTCCACCAGATTCTTGCAACCACTTCAAGAATATTCTGGCTCACCCCGAAGTCATTAAGCTTCCTGAGTAGGTATAACCTCTGCATATCTTTTTTAGAAAAATAATCTGTGTTATCTATAAATTTAGGTGGCTATCTATATAAGTTCCTAAGTATTTAAAACAACTAACCTTTTCAACAGGGTGCCGTGGTTACTGCATTACCACGGTAACGTAATCATGTCACGCCCACTGCAGAGTCAAGCTGATCACCACTTCACTGCTGAGTGAGCAGCTCAAGTGATGCAAGGCTTGACATAAAGAATGACGTACCGAATGACGTGCTTGCCGAATGCTGACCAATATTCCTGCTGCAAAGTCAGCTTCTTAATGACAACACTGGAATAAAGACAGATATTTAGACTATAGACGCTATAAAGAACAGACTACTACTACTAATGCATTTGAAAAGTTTACCATATTGGTCCAAATGTAAGACAGGATTTGTTTTTTTTTTCCTGGACATACGTCTGAAAAAGTTTTGTCTTATATTTGGGGACAATTATTTGTTCAATCTACATATGTCTCAGTTAGGGACAAGGAGTTTTTTTTTTTTTTTGTACAGAGTGGTACATCCTGTCGGCCGAAGTGTTTCCTATCTGTGCAGCCAAACATAGCAGCTCCTCAACGGAATGTATCACCCTGACGGTCCCGGTGCTTCCTCCGCAGGCTCCACTTCACTCAGCTGCCCGTCAGACCCACTGCTTCTTCTCACTTTAACCTAAATAACAAACCGGGCTAGCTGAGAGGCTAGCAAAGCGTTAGCCGCAGCATGACCAGAGGGAAGCACAGCCAGCTAGCCTCCCAGTTAACGTTAACCCGGCTCTCTATGTGGATCCAACCGGAGCACCGAGCCCCGGTTTATTATTCAGGTTAAAGTAGGCAAAAGCAGCGGGTCTGATCGGCAGCTTGAGTAAAAGTGGAGCCTGCAGAGGAAGCACCAGGACTGCCAGGGTGACACAGTCAGTCGAGGGAAGCGCAGTCAGGCGGCGGAGGAGAAGGCAACATAACGGCTTCTCAAAATCGGCAGAATTTGCCGATGCCGATATTTCATTTTAGAGCTATTATCGGCTGATACCGATGACGTGCCAATAATATCATCCATCCCTTTTTAATGGCAGTTACTTTAACAGTTTGAAAGGCTTTGCCAATTTGTGCAGTAAAAAAATCAGTACCTTGGCAGCTCTACCTATGATTGTTAGGGGTTGACATAAGTCTGAAATGTAGTGTTTACTGGATATGACCATTTCTTGGTTTTACTAATGTTTATCTCAAGAGTACTAAATTTACACCATTTATGGAGGGACGTTACCCTTCATGTGATAGGCTGACGAGAGCCATATCATCAGCGTATTTAAGTAAGCTAAAATCTGAGTCTTGGATTCTGAACTCATTGATGTACACTGAAAATAATAAAGTTGATAGAATGGTACCTTGGGGCGCGCCTGTATTTAAAATGGTCAGTTCTGATACATTACCATTAGAGGACACTCTTTGTGGACGGTCAGACAAAAAAAACTCGCTGATCCACAATATTAGACTACCATTCACCCCTAGATCCAAAAGCCTTTGAATGAGGATATGTGTCAGTTGGAGATGTTTGGTCACTGTATAAAATTATAACCAGATATGCAAATTGGAGGGGGTCAAGACGACAAGCCACAGATGATGTTGGGTGCTTAGATAGAACCCTTTCCATACAATTACACAGGATGGAGGTAAACACTATTGGTCTAAAATCGTTTAAAAGGCTAGCTCCTGATTTCCTGGTACAGGCACTATATTTGGCAGTTTCTAGGAGCTAGGTAAAGTGCTCTTGTCCAGCAGGAGCTAAAATAGTTGAGTGATAACACTTGTCATCTGGGGCGCACAATCTTTAAGCACTCATCCGATCAGGCCATCAGGGCCCGGGGTCTTGTTTAGTTTAGTGCAGGCAAGGCTAACTGCAATTCTGTGCTCTGTAAGAACTAATGGAGCATATACAGGCATTTTGGTGCACACCATGTCACATTCTGTATTGAAGTCCCCTGTGTCATACCTAGTATAAAAAAGATTCATCTCATTTGAGAAGGAAGGACTGTTCAGATAGTATATTTCTGTTTCCTGCTCTCTTTGCCCATCATAGCTTAACATTACCCATGCAAAATGCTCTCAACCTTGTCTTGGTATTTTAATTTTGCTTTCTTTGTTTTAGATTTGAATTCAATCCTTCTCTCCTGTTCTCTGACCAAATCAGTATCACAGAAAAACACATTTTTTCTTATTAAGACACATTTTGAGATCTTTAGATTCATGTACAGTGTCACAACAATTAAAAAATAGTTGCCAGTCTGTATCATTGAAACAGTCTGTCTGCTCCTCTTTGCTTTGCTCAGTCCAAAGTTTGATCTCCTCAGTCATCGGTTTCTCTTGCTTCACCTTAGCTTGATACTTGGGAAGCAGGTGTACAACATTTCGGTCTAACTTAACCAGCAGAGGACAGCACACAGCCTTGTAAGCATCAGCTACATTTCCGTAGCACTTATCCAACACGGGTGGATCGAGTAGGGCAGTTCACAAACTGTTGTAAGGCGAGTAAATGACTTGAAAGATCACAAGGGCTACCATCTCCAAGAATAAACAGCGGCTGATCTGAAGAGCGGACAAGCACGTTATTGTAGCTTTCCGTTATTTTGGTCACTGCCTTCTCATTGTCTGGTCCGGGAACATAGATTAAAATTATGATGACCTGGCCAAATTCCCTCGGTAAATAGAATGGTCTAAAAAAATACAGATAAAGTTCATAGTGGGGGTGCATATTTGCTCGTGAATATGGAATTGTATTGCCCAACTGTTATCCACAAAAATACATAGTCCACCTCCTATAGACTTATGAGTGAGTTCACTCCTGTCGGCCCTAATTGTGGTGTATGCCCTTAAAACAACATTTGTTGTGTCCATTTCAAGCCATGATTCAGTTAAACATATTAGATTGCTGCGTCTAAAGTCGCAGTCATAATCAACTTTTGCCATTAATTCATCAATTTTGTTGTTCAGCGACTGCATTTGACAGAGTAATCACTGGCAAAGGAGGTCGACAGCTGCATGTCGTGGGAATTTCCAAAATAGAGATAGATTTCACAAAGAGAGAATTGTCTTTTAAGAGTTTATTCCACAATCACACAGTGTACGCATACGGACTCAAAGTCTGTCTGAGTCAAAGGGCCAAGAATTCAGTGAAAACAGTCATCTTTACAGTGAAAGCTGCACACTACCAATGTTAAATCACTGAGCCCCCTGTATTCAACAGTTGCCCTATTGTTCATTCATAACTTTTATCAATGTTTCTTCCCTGGGGGGTTTATTCCTCTGCACCTGTCTGCTGGGAGTGTTTCTTCCTATCTGCTGAGAACTGCAAGTTGATCGCTTTCTCAGACATGGACATTACAATAGCATTGGAACTGCAACATACAATTATGCACAGGCACCAGATGCACTGTGTTTAGTGTTTGTAGCAAAAAGCTAAATTACAACTAAAGAGATGGTTAGACAGAACAAGAGAGAGTTACACATCACATGCACAACACGTGAATAGTAAAAAATTCCATTACACCACGTCTTCGGAGTTCTTCTCTTACACTTCCTCTCGTTTTTTTGGTTTAATCCATATTCTCGTCCTGGGATTCTTGATCAGCCCAGTGCAGTCATCTGGTAGGTTAAATTTGAAAGCAGGCCACCGATTTTTGCGTGAGGTTGGAGAGATAACAGGTGCTCCCGGGTATAGGTGACCATGCCAATCTTTGCATTTAGTCCGAAACTCGCCTCGAGTAAGACGGCTACAAGACATACAGTCGTCCAAAGAGTGGGAAATCTCATTTCCAAGCGGCTCCGAGTAAATACTCAAGTTTACTTTGAACAGAAACATACGCAAAAACATACAAAACACGCTCGACGACGTGGAGTGTGAAGCGCAGGGTCAGCAGCAGAGCCGCGCCCCCGGAAGGAGGTGTGTAGTGTAGAACAACAGCTTACCGTTTTCTCTTCGAATGCTCTCTCGTTTCATTACCCCTCCTGTCCTCCTCCACTTCTCTTTCTGCCTACAAGCAGTGATTTGTGTGCATTCCTGTAGCTTTTTGGTTTCAACACCAGGGGGTCTGAGCCACAGAGGGCAATGTGCGTGGATCTGTGTATGCGCATGTCCATATCTACAACCAAGAGCATATGCGTGCACTCATGCCTGTGCATGCTTACACAGAAGCGTGACCGTGTGTCTATAAACTTTTCTGTTTTCACCCATGTGGCCGAGTTAGAGACCATATTCCATCTTCAAAACACACGGCAGCACCATCGAATGAGTCACCCCTTTCATCTGCTTCCATTGCTCTCGGTTACTCCAGCTTCCACGCCTTGCCTAATGGATTTTCAAATGCAGGTACACGATTTCTTTCAAGACTTGACAGGCATTTTCCTTTGTGTTTAGAGATGGGGATCAGGCACTGAGTGGTTCTCTGGTGATGGTGTTGTTGAAAGATTCTGCATACAGAGTAGAAACATTTTCCCTGAACTTGTTTGAAAAGGCCAAATGTGAGACTTCATGCACATTTTTGCATCTTGCCAAACAAAGGTAATAAAAGCAACTCTGAAATACTCTCTTTCTCTTTTGTGCAGTTTTTGTTTTTGTTTGTTTGGAGTATATTCTCATATTGAACAGTACAATATGTATAAAGGTGTGTCAGATGGGACTGGAGGATACTGTTAGGGATCTTAGGATGGTCCTGATGTCTCATCTCAAAATTTACTTTCTCAAAATGTAAATCAGTTAAAAAAAAAAAAACATGGGAAAAAAAGCACAAAAACATTACTAATGGGTAAAAAAAAATGTTTCAAAATGTGGACTCAAAGGCTTACAGATCCAAACAACAACATGCAACAAAACTGACCTTTAAGATATTATATAAAATAACTGTAAGGATTTTCTCATTTCAGATTTAGATTGGACTGACTTCAAAAAATTAAAAAAAAAAAAAAAGAAAATCACATTATGCTGGATTTTTTTCAGAATGACAACCAAAAACTTAATTTTGCATTATCATACAGTAACATCGAGAATATGTGCAGACATGCCATCATTGACTGTGAGTATATCGTAGGAGGCCATTATGGTCAGCACCAGACAAGCTGTGACAAGCTGACTTGCGGTGCCAAACTCATGTTATAACCTGGATGTAATTGACTGTGATTTCCAACTGCCCTCTCTGTGCCAGAACGGCAATGTCTTCTAATTAACTAGAGAGCCCTTACAGCCTGGTGCCACCTCCATTTGGTCCCCACTTGAAACGAGTGCCATGTCCTGAGGGTTCCTGTCAGACCTAGTGCTCTGTGAATGGTATGACATGTCCCTTCATATCTCCATTCATTCTCTCTCTCTCTCTCCCTCTCTCTCTGTCTCTCTCTCTCTCCCTCTTTGTCTCTCTGACAACTATTTTCTTCTAATCATGCTCAGGAAGAAAACGAGAGTGTTTGGCTGGAAGGGAGAAACAGGCTGCGTCTACTGTACGCGTG
The DNA here is from genome assembly GCF_963924715.1 of Thunnus thynnus. Lineage (NCBI taxonomy): Eukaryota > Metazoa > Chordata > Actinopteri > Scombriformes > Scombridae > Thunnus > Thunnus thynnus. Next base: position 16,947,254 of record NC_089537.1, read on the forward strand.
CGTGTGACGAGACGGAGAGAAAGCGAGCGAGGGAGCATGAGAGAGTGACCAAGTGAGCAAATGAGAGTGAGGGGGCAGAGAGAAAGAAAAAGAGAGAGTAAGAGAGGAGAAGACAGAGAGATGTTCGTAAGTCTGTCGTCTTATCTGTCTTGCTCTACACTCTGCTTCATTATCTGCCTGGCCTGAAGAGTGATGTCTTCCTACACCAGCGCCAGAGCCTGGAAGCTGCCACCACTGCTTTCACACTGCAGCACACACATCCACTACATTGTTTATGACACACACATATAAACACACATACACACTGAGACAATTAAAACCTTCGGAGCTTCTTAATGCACACAGATAAAAATGAAACATTAAAAAAAAAATATTACAATATACGCCTCCCATACAGACTACAGTAAGGCTTACCCTCACTGAAGGACAAAAGGCAGGGAGCTGTCACCCTGATGGAGGGCTTGTGATAGAGCAAAGAAAAAGAAAAATGAAGAAAATGCACAGTACAGTATGTATAGTGAAGTGGCCATCTAGCAGATAGGAGCGAGTCATTGTAATGAAATAACTAGATGGCAAAACCCCATTAATTGTGCGGAGGGCGAAGGGGTTTAATTGAGAACAAGGCCCAGGTCACTCTGAGAAAGGCTGTTCAACATTTTTATGAAGCCGGGGGGGGGGAGATATTACAGAGATAGACAGTGGCGCTTTGCCTCGTTTAAATGGCAAGTCAAACCTTATACAGCATTTATGAAGTCCGGCTGTTAGATGAATACCTTTAAAGCTTCCAAAGCCTTTGAATGTCCTGATCTGGGTTTAATAAATTTCACTTTGAGATTACAAGTGACTCAGTAGCAATGACTTTTATTAGCTGTAGTCTGGCAACACTGAGTTGACCCTTATTAGATGTACTGCTCCACAGAATTGGCTTGGACTATAATATTTAGAATATTTAGACTACAAAAGACTACAAATACATGTAATTTTACCCTGTTGTTGATACACCACATGAATATAATTTGGACCTGTCCCGAATCTGGTCTCAGATGGATCTTGGACAGTAGGAACCAAGTTGACAAGTCCATGTGACAAATTATGCACAGAACAAGGGGTGCAGGTGTAATAAATCTAATGTGGGCAGATGTAAATAAATCTAATGTGTGTCAGAGACAGCGGAGTAAGATGTGGTGAAAGAAAAAGCTAAGGAAACCCATGAATGGTGAGGAAGAAAAAATAAAATTATCCACCCCCTGTTCTGACAAAAACACTGGCCTGTATTATGAAGAGTCGTGCAGTCTGCTATGTTCAATGACAGTAACGACAGAAAAAAGCACCTGTACTTTCTTTGTAAACAAAAGTAAGAGCACAAATTTGTCCAACCAAATGAAACATCACAAGAAAATTTCAGCAAAAAATCTCTGCCGCCCAACCACTCAAACATCCAGTGGGGCATTAAAGAGACTACTTATTGTAGGACTTAGCTAAAGATATGGTTCTGTTCACCACTGCAAAACAAAAGGACTGATGCTTTGCGAAACAAATGCTACTCAATGCTTTCCCCCCCAACCTTTCACCATGCACAGTAGTCTATGTACTTCACGTGTCTAGCGGCACAACTTAGCATGGATCATATAACAAGGAAAGAAAATATGAATAAGAGGAATTTGGCATAGATCATGATATTTATGTTAGTATTGTGTGGTTAAGGGAGCAAAGCTACAACATAGAACCAATACAGTTATAAAATGTTGGGCTTGACTGGGTTGTCAAAAACTTCTTTAAAGTATGTAATGTATAAATTCTTAGTGTAAATAGAGTGAGGGTCTGTTACAGAATGTCTTATTGTCAGTCTCTTCTTTTCATGTCACCTCTCTTTTAGCTACTCTCTCATAGAACACAAACACCTTTAAGCCAGTGCATTACCTTTATGTTTAGACATGTTTGAATTCAACTCTGCAAAATTTTGGGTTGTTTTTTTTGTTTTTTTAAACCATCACATAAATCTTGGATAACCTATAATTCTCGCCGATCTTGTGACACAGAGGAAACTGATGTTGGAACTTAAATTTAGCTGAAAGACTTTTGTCCTTTGCTGACAACTGACTCTTGGAAGTCCCCTCAATTACCCTTCACTAAACCTGGATTTAAAGAAAGACATTTGTCACAAAACTGCAAAAACATCCCTCTAGAGCAGAAGTATTTAGTGTGTTTTGCTAAATCTCCATGCCACACCGCAGGATCCGTCAGCTGGTTTGAGGTGCATCACAATCAGGCTAATTGGACAGGTGTTTGCAAGCCATTATGATACTAAACCGTTGTGTCAGTATAAGAGCCCCCAAAACAGCACGATACCCCTGAAAACCAGCTGCAGGATTAGCTCAGTGGTTTAGATGGGAGGGAAAAGCTTTTACATGTCAGAGTTGAGAGAAATTAAGATGGGGGAGAGAGAAACACAGAGGAAGAGAGGGAGGGAGATTAAAGAAGAGTAGCACTCTCAGTGTGTGGTAAGCCACAGTCATCTCTTGTCAGCCACCCCTGGTGGGAGTTATGTACCCCACACAGAGAAACAGAGACTGACATTAACACTCCACTCATCCTCAAACAACCCTCATTTACCCAAAGAAATTAAAAAATATATACAGAAAACAGAAGCAAACGAACACTTTTACTTTTAATGTTTACCAGAGAATGTTTGGCATTTTTGACTGGTACATGACTTCAATGATTAATCAATCAGCAAAATTTTCTGTTGAGCATTTAATTGATCAATCAACTAATTTATTCAGCACTACTTTGCTGTGGTGTACAACAGAAAATCTGAGGTCTGGTACAAAAATGTAATAATTAGTCAAATAGTGAATCACTGCATTTAGAAACAATGCCTCGTGATTTATTAGAACCTACAACTGAGGCCTCAAGTCATATAGCATTCAACCTCAAGGGGTGAAAGGTCAAACTAGAAGGTAGAAGTTCATTCCCAAGGGTTATAAGCTGATCAGCTACCTGTAAAGAGAGAGAGAGAGAGACACACACACACAATAATGCCTTTCCCCACCAGTTATTGGATGAGACACACAAGCCTGGAGTGAGGCACTCAATGAATAGATCCTTATTGATTTCACCTAAACGGCATGTACTGTAGGGCCAATTCAGCCTCTCAACAACTCACTCATGCTACATCTCCCCTACAAGCAACTAACCCCTACCACGAACACACACACACACACACACACACACACACACACAGTTTCAATCTTTAATGCACCACATGCACATACACACGCTGTGAAAAACCCTCTCGCTACCACTCCAAGCTCTCCTAAATGGCCGCATGAAGTAGGGTGAGGCTCTCCACACATCTAGCAACAGTGGTGGAAACAGCAAAATATCCCCTCATTGATCGGTTGACAGCACCCAAAGGTCAACAAGGCAGCGTTCTCTGCAGGCTGAATGGCCCACATCAAGTCCTGTTGGCAACCGATGTGCTAGTGAGAAACTCTCAGTACTTGAATGAGATGAGCTTATGGCTGGTGAGCAATTTCAGGCATTGGAGAGAGAGAGAGAGAGAGAGAGACTATTTTTCTGTCTTCCCTTACCCCTAATTCATGAGTCTAGTCTGTTTGCATAACTGCTCTCAGTATAAGTTTTGGCTTTTTTGATTTTACTTGAATTTTTCATTTTATGGACTAGCTTTTATTGGATTACTGATCACATGAATATAGTAGCCTCTGATTATGTCTTCCTGTTCAAGACCTACAGTACCTTAACATATTATACTGTATAATTATTTTCGATCAATTAATCTGGTGATTATTGTCTCGATTAGTTACTTAAAATGTCAGAAAAACGATGGTCACCGACTTCAAATATCTTGTTTAGTCCCTACCAACAGTCCGCCCTAACTCGTCCAACTATATTCAGTTTACTGTCATAGATTAAAGAAACTAGAAATACTCACATTTAAGAAGTTGGAACTTACAAAACAAGTTATTTGAACCAAAATATGCACTGACCCAAAACAGTAAACCCTTCATAGCCAAGTAAAACACAGAAATGTTGTACATCAAAAGTTTGCCTTTTTATATCTCATCTTTCTCACTTCTTTCTCAATTTCTTCTCCCGATTCATCTCTCCTTCTTTGTTTTCCTCTCAACATCTCTCTGCCCCCCACGGTCCGCAGTATCTGTGACTATACAGACTTTGCAGCAGGTAGAACGAGTCAGAGGATAATTTTGCATTGCTTTTATGATGGCTAGTCTGTACAAATCAAAGGAATGTTTGTGATAGAGCTACCCAGCTTGAAATCAATCTAAAAATCACAGTGGGATTCCAGACTACCCAATCTTAGTCGGCGCACACTCCACCTGGTTTTGTGTTTGTAAGCTTATGCGTGCAAGTGCATGTAGAAAAACACTTTATGTGCACTCACAATTTTTCTTTTTTTTCTTTTCAGGGGACAGAATAATACCCCCAAACACAATTTCATGTATAACAAAGTTTACAATCTTCTTCTTCAGTATCAAGTCAAACCACAGTCACAAAATCAAGCGGTAATATTAGTGTAGGAGAGTTTACAAAGTGAGTAATACAATTTGGCTTATGTTTGAGGAATGAGTGATGCTGGAAATTTGTAATGATGTGTTTAGATATTGGCAGAGTAAGGACGTTGCCATCATATCACTTTTCTGCATGCGAGAGTCACTGCTTTGCTATTTCTTTTTTTTTTTTTGGCCTGGGAAATTAAGATGTTTTCATTTCAGACTACAGAAGACTCCAAATTGTGTCTATGTCTTACACACAGAGCTCATATTAATTTATGCTACCATGGTTACCGTTGTGTACGAGCCCTTATCATTAAAATGACTCAACGTGTAATATTTGCATCAGAGATGTCAAATTTTTTTGTGTTTGTGTGAGCGGAACCGTTTCCAGAGTCATTCACTTCACTTTCATGGCCACGTGACCAGAGTCAGTTTGTTATTGTTGTACTATCTACTGCTGGAATACAATGATATATACTTTTTCTGTATGCAACACAGCCCACACACACACACACACACTCACTCACATCAAGAATATACAGTATATATCAAGGAAAGAACAATGTAATTGATACTAAAAAAGGGATTGCACATGACTTCATGGAGTTTGTGAGAAAAAAAGATGCTGATCCAGGAGGCATGATGAGCTGGAAGCTAAGGATATCTTACAGCTCTATCAGCTCATGATTTTCTGCATATTTAAGGAAGGTAGTTATAATATCTTCATAATTTTCGAATGAGTAATGTGTAATCACGTGCCCTGCAAGCTGCTTTTGTTCAGGTTTTAGCAGATGAACATTTGACATCTAATTCACCATTTCTTCATGGATTTAGATTTCATGGATTCCCAGGATGCATTCATTTCTTTGTGTGCATGTGTGAGTACGTGCAAGGGTATCTGTGCATTGTGTACAGTGTGTGTGTGTGTGTGTGTGTGTGTATGCATGTATGTGTGTCACTAGGGTAATTAGGAATACGAGGGAGGGAGAGATCAAAGGAGGCGCTTTGTGTGTGTGTGGTTGTGTGTGTGTGTGTGTGTGTGTGAGAGAGAGAGCGCTTGTGTGTGTGTGATGATCTCCTCCAAGCTTTGATGCTGTAAGCTCCGCCGGTTAATGTACTACGGATAAAAATACTACACCATGTAATCTGGCATTTATCCCTCGAGAGCAGAAGCCCAAAATGTGACACATGTCAAGAGGAAGGAGGTAGGGAAGGGGAGAAGAAGAACAAGCGGGGGAGAAGAGGAGGAGTAATGGAGGTAAGAGACCTAGAGACTAAGTTTCTTCTTCTGCTCTGAGATGATTCAAAGATTGTCAGTGATTCATAACTGAAAGTGCGGAATGGTTTCCATTAATTATTAGAAATTAATTCAGGACAGTAAAATACAAAGCTCCTCAGAGATGCATGATAAGTGCACTGAAGTCTGCATCACAGGCGAGAAGGAGCCAGGCCCCAAATTTAGTGACAGTATTTCCACATTTTGTCTCTCTCTAATGTTAATTATAAGGCATGGCATTAGTTTTGCCATACCACTATTCAAGTATTCATTAAAAATAACACAGAAAACAGTTAACATCCCTCTAATTAAGCCAGTACAGGTAATGAATACTTGTGAATTCGACCACATTTTTTTACACAAAAAGACTTTGTCAGCAAGAAACAAGGATGAGAATGATCTTAATTTTACTTTCTGCTCATTTTTTTTCTACATTTTCTCTCAAAAACATTTTTTCAATAGCCCGTGTCTACCTTAACTGATGGTGGATGGTCATCAGATGCTTTTTTGCACCATTTTTAGTCCTAATGCAGCCTGATAAAACTATTTCTGCAGGTGTCTAGGGTGAAGCAGCCCCACAGAAACAGCAAACTGTTATGAAGACAAGCAGTCGTACTAGAGCATGGTAGAGAACAGGATGCTGAACAGACGCATTGCAGGCTGTGTCACCTGTGTAAACCTGCATCCTATCATTGCCTGTGTCAGTGGATGCAAGTGTATACTTCAGCAACATTTTCAACATTAACCAGGCTTCCAAATTGCTACAATAAGTTGAAAACCGCATTTGAATTTATGTATTTTGTTAAGAGGGTCCAAATCCTGTCTAGTCCCTCCTTCACACAGAAACTCTTCTATGGATATTACACAAAGAAATACAGAACACTACAGAAAATAGGAAACCTTTGAAGAAAAGCTATGTTGGAGGCTATATTTTCTTACCATAGAACAATTCAGCCGTCAGACATATAGGTCTAAACACTAAACTAGCTTTGGTCTAATTATTCCCACCTACACCAAACAAAATGTTATATTCCAAGAAGATCACAGAAAGCCAGTGCTATGTGAGTAGCCATAGATCCACACAGAAACAGTGATAACTGAGCTGAGAGACATCTGAGATGAGAAAGAAGCTCACTGTACTTGCTCTTAATAGCCACCACAGCACAACACAAGCATGCAAATGTGATCAAATGATCCTTCAAGGAAGAGTAACGTTAGCCAATAAACTAAGCTATGTCAAAAACAGTATGATGACAGTCTGGTCCTCCCCAGACAACCATATTAAACGAGTGAAAGATACACAGAGAAACAGCCAGTCAACTAAACTGAGGGGACAGAAAAAAAGAAGAAGACTGAAGGCATCATTACAAGCCAAGAAAACAGCAAAACTGACTAACAGTACTTGCCAAACAAGCTAACACACGCTTAGCTTAGTATATTGTAAACCTATTTAGCAACACGGCCTAGCAACGCACTTTATTAACTTATTATGAGGTAAATTTTTTTTTACAAGAAGGCTCCTTACCTTTTAGAAGTGTTGACTTCTGGATATTCCTCTTTCCAGGTCAGTAAAATCCAGCTTTCAGGTGAAACCACAGCCATAGTCACATGTTGTTTAGCTTGAATTTGGTGTTGACATCAGCTGAAGCATAATAGTTCCAGTAAGTGTTTGTATTTTTCGCGTGTTTTCCCGTTTATTTTTCTCCTCTTCGTGTTGTTGTTTGGTTTTTGTTGGCGCCCCTAACGTTAAAACATCTTTAATGTTCCGCAAAATTAAACTGAAAGGCCTTTTTCACGACAGACGTTTAGTTTTTTTGGTGTTTTTCAAGCTGGTGTAACTTAGTTACATAAATTACTGCTGCGAGCCATTAAATGTGCGTTATGCTAGTGGGCCAGCATGAAGGTCTGCAATAGGCCTTTTACACAGCAGGCATTTTAAAAATGCACAGGTGCAATTCATAACATTCATGATGGCTGAATCCCATTTAGTTTCTCCAAATTCAAGAACTTGGTGCATGATGGACCGCCAGTATTGCTTGCTTGCTTGGACACTTGAATGGAACTGTGCCATTGTGTTATCAGTTTTAACCCGGACCTTTCCTACTGTGACAATGGAATATGTAAATCCAATGCTGCTATAATTGGCTTAATTAATTACACCTGTGCTTTTCCTGCTATGACGTCAACATATGTGTTTTGAAATGGCCTATGAAGCAAAGCAACCAAGACAGATGTAAAACTAAAGAAATTCAGGTCTTCTTTTGCAGAAGAGATTTTGATCTTAACGAGATTACCTGGTTAAATAAAGGTAAAACCAGATTTAACTCTTTTTTTTAGGGTTTTATAATTTGTTCTATATTATGTTATATGCAGCTTTTGACTGTGGCCCTTGCTTGCCCATGCATAATATCCAAACATTATTATGATAAGTGAAGTTGAAGTTATACTTTTGTTAATCTCAGAAGGGAAATTCATTGTAATTCAACTATTTTTCTGTTTAAGAGCAGTGGGCAACCAAATGGTATCACCTGGGGAACCAATCCAGTTCTGAGGCCAGGGCCAGGATTATCCCCGCAATCTAACAAGCATGTCCTTTGGGGTGGACGGAAGCCAGGAGAAACCTTCACAAACATGGTGAGTAACATTCAGACTCTGCACAAAAAGGTCCTCGCAGGCTTCAAACTCAAACCCCTGTCAGGCAGCGTTAACCATGAACCACTGTGACGCCTAATGTAATTTTGTGAATTTTGTAGCAACTCATGAAAGATTTTAGAAACCGCACCTGCCTGAGCACAGCTGTTATTTTCATTCAGAAGCATTTAACTATATTACTCTAAGAAACGAATATAAATACTTCATAATAATTTTTGGGATTGCCTTCCAGTTTGCATACAATGAATCTTTTCCTCTGAGATGTAATGACAAAAACTTGTTAGCAATGTACATATTGTCATAAAGTCAGCAGCAACTATTACATCAAATTCAAACTGAGTGACAGTGTTGCTGAATAGATATTTCTCATTCAGCAGGGCAAAATAGGCCACGTTTAAAAAGGGTGGCAGGCAAATAAATGAGCATGGAAGTCTATCTACCTGAGATAGAGAGGACCTGCGCTAATGAATAAGAGGGAAATGAGTGAACGAGTGTGTGAGTGAGCGAGACAGCTAGTGTGTGGGTGTTTGAGGTAGCAAGTGTGTGACTGAGCGTGAAAAAGGGAGGGAGAGTGAGCCTCTTCAGAGCTACCTATCAGGGACGGGAGAAGAAGATAGTTAGGCGTGAAGAGTCAAGACCATAGTCAGTAGGCCCTAATTGAGCGCTTCTCCTTCATTCTCGGCTTGCTACTGACACATCACCCCGGGGTTTATTGGGAGAACGCCGGCTTCACGTCACGTTGAAAAGGAGAGCGATGGATGATAAGGGGGGCAGAGGGCGATGCTTGTCTTTTTTCCTTCCCTGGGTTCTTGCCCCCAGCCTTGTGACTTAGGGCTGATATTTCTAGAACTTTTGAAAAACTGAAGTTGCCATCTCAGCTTTTTCTTAAACACTGCAAATAGTCGTAGCCTGAAAGCTAGAGTGGCACACTTGTGACCACAAATCTGCTTGATCAAATACCTGGACATACTGGGAAAATCTGGGCTCCAGAGATGGAGGAATACTGCTCTTGAGGGAGGCAATCTCAAATGATATGAATGTGTAACACCTGAATGGAATCAAGACATATTTACCTGGTCCTTTCCCAGACTGCGATATTTATAGTTTCATCCTTTCTGTCTTGTGGCCATTTTTGTTATTACGAGGGATTAGGTCTAATGCTCATGTCTAAATATTTCTTTGTTAGCTCTTTGCTGGTCAGACCACCGGTGAAGATAAATACAGCCTTTGAGCCTAGTAATGTGGCATGACTTGTTTTAGGTCGCCAAAATAGACTTTATTTTGATTTTCCCATTTGGGTCCATGTAGCACATGTCATCAAAACTTTGAATGAACATCTTCTAAGTTGACCTTTGAATACTCAACTTGGAAGTGAAAAGAAAAGAGAAAAAAGATGCTGAAAGGATCTTGTCTCTTTCATTTATTCAAAATTATTCTGCAAAATAATGGTTGGGAATTAGGGTTGATTTAAATGGCAGTAAATCAGTTGATCATTGAAAAAGTAAAAATTTAACTTTAAGAGGAAATGAGAAGCTGAGAAGTGTGCTCTGTTATAAAAGTGAGAAAAAGGTATAATAAGCAGCACAGCCTCTTAAAGAAAAAAGACAAAAAGTGGCTCTTAATTGACTGAATTGATAATTTTCAATTCAAATTCAAAGAACTTTAATACTGTTCTGTCATTTTGCGCCCATGGAATAAAATCTGTGGAATACAAAAGCTAAATATATCAAAAAAACAGATTTTGTCAGACCATTTGGGCAATGAGAAGCAGGTGGAGTGCAGAGTAAGGTTGAGAGGTGTGCGCACATGCACACTCACACACCCACATACATACACACACACACACACACACACACACACGCACACAAACGGCTTTGTTCCCCCGGGTAGACCATGGAGCCGTCAAAACCACTCTGATTCTGAATTAGCTCTGATTGGCTGTCATTGCAGTGTGTCCCACACAGCTGAGACCACTCAAAACCACATACACACACACACACACATACACACACTCATACACAGTTTTATGGTCTGGGCATCATGTTTCACTAAACTGCTGAGTTCTCTAGGCTGTAACTAGGGCTGTTTTAGAGCTGTGGTTGAGTATAAATGTGCATGTGTGTGTGTCCGTGTGTATGTGTGTTCACATCTGTCTCTATGACTGCAGTGAATGTAGGTACCCCATGTATTCAAATTTTCAAATGGTGGGGGAATAGTTATTATTGTTTTGTTTATTTTTATTTGAAATATTGTCTAAAAGTGTACACTGTAGATATGTTGACATTTTGATATTCAAGGGTACAAAAATCTACAAATACATTCCCTGCTACATACAGTATATATTTTGTGAAAGAATCCCTTGTGTATTTTCCACCACAGATCGGTATTGTTATTCTATTCCTGGCATCCTTGTGGTCTGACTGAAAAGTCCAGTGCTATTTTCAATCATTTCAGTATCAAATGGGCTGAGTGTGACCCATGTGAACATAGTGTGAGAAACTGCTGCTACATGCAGAAATGTACAGTACATGAGTGTATGTATTAACAAAAGCCTGATTAAAACCAGCAGAATGTTCCAGTATTATCTCCAGAGTATATTTGCACTCATATGTTGCCAGAAAGATCAGTTTTACAAACTCTGACAAAGAATAAAGGGAAGTACTTGTTTCAACATTCTTCTATTCATCTATTTAATTAAGAAATTATACAGGTTTTGCATAAATGTCACTCTGATGCCACAAGCATGCATGCTAAGTAAAACGTGGGTCCAAAAAAAGCAGACCCACCCATCTCTAGAGGGAAACACAGTGCCAGAAAAGACTTGTGTGGCTAAATCAGTGGGGTTTTACCAGTCTTGCTAGCTCAGTTTGGGTTGGATGTCCATCCAACAAGCCTACGTCTCTGGTTACAAATGTGTCTCAGTAAGCATCATTCTTGTTCCCAAAACTCGAGTTGGTGGGAGCAGCAAAAATAAGCAAAAGAGAAAGCGGGAGGAGGTGTAAAAAGACGAATTATATTAAAATTTTCAGACCAAAGCTGGATTCCATCTATAGAGGCCTCGGGATCAAGTTTCTATGCTAACAGCAGCCCATTTAATCACAAGTATGTGGTTAAAAACAGAAAGCAGAATTCTCTCAGAAACAGACACTCATATGCACGCACACACAGTCACATGCATAAACACACACATGAACTCACTCGGACATGCATATGTATTTGTGTATATGTTGAGTACAGAATCCTACACATAGAGTCTCTGTGATCTCCGAGAGAGAAAAAACTCTCCAGTACAGTGTATCACTCACTCATTCTTTATTGGTGGTACGTGAGCCCTCTCCAGTGGTGACATACAAGACTGCACTGGTGATATCTAAGAAAACACTTTTCCTTAAATAGTCCTTACTGCACGAGTTGTGTAAGGATAGTTTGGCAATGTAATACACTTGTGCAGTAATAGGACGTTAGGGTGTATCTCTTAGATAAGGCATCTTTAAATTGAATACTTTCTGCAACATTTCCTGCCTCCCATGCATCTCCCATAAACCACTATAAAAAGTCTGAGGCTGAACAAGGACTCATATATTATTCTAGTTATTGAGGGGGTTCAAAAATTCTGCTTTTATGGTTGCTATCCGAGCTCTTTTTGACAGAATTATGATTTAAGCAAACATGTACAGTAACATCTTGGTTGGCACTTCAAGCTATTTTTCAGCCCTGAGAACTCAAGTTGAGCTGAGTGCCAACATCAACATATTAACCATGACCATGAAAACAGAAAGGAATCCCCATGGTGGACATGATGAACCATAGCAAATGGTTTAAACAGACAAATAAGGGACAAAGTAGCATCTCCATCAAAGTCCTGGGAAAATGTTGAGGAATGTGGAATTTGTGCTTATTTTTAGCCATGCTAGTGGCATAGCTCAGGGGATGGCAATGTCGGTCTGTTTGTCAGTCCACCACTTTGGCCCAGACTAAAATATAGTGCCTCAACAACTATCAGATGGATTGCCATGACATTTTGTACACACAATTCTGGTCCCTAGGGGATGAATCCTAGTGACTCTGGTGATCCTCTGACTTTTCCTCTAGCGCCACCATGAGGGTGACATTTGGGGTTGAGAGTGAAATATTTTGAACAACTATTTGATAGATGACTGTGAAATTTGCTACAGATATATACAAGTTCCCAAGAGGTTCTGTTAACAACTTTGGTGAGCCCTGGATTTTCCATCAGCGCCACCAACAGGTCAAAGTTTCTTTCATTGAAATATCTCAACATCTACCTAATGGATTGGCACCAAATTTTGCACAGATTTATGATTCTCAGACAACACACTTTAATGACTTTGATGATTGGTTGACTTTTCTTCTAGCGCCACCATGAGGCACAGTCAACAGGGAAAAAGTTCTGTTTGTCCTTTTGATCAAATATCTATAATAACATGGTGACGTTAGCATTTAGCTCAAAGCACCACTGCGCTTAAGTACAGCCTCACAGAGCCGCTATAACATGGCTGTATGGTCTTGTTAAAAACCCTGCTCCCCCTGCTCCAGTACTTAAAGTGATGGTTTAAATGTAATCAGCTATTGGACAGAGACTGTATGCTAGCATTTAAATGTATTGTAAGCCCCACTTAGTCTCGATTAACCTTAATTTGGGAAGGATGCAATACTTTGGATTGATAAGACTAGCAAGGGTAAAGTTTGGTCCTCTTGGTGGTGAAGACAAAATGCAACATCTTATTTGCTGTGTGGTCAAACAGAAACTAAACTGAAAACGTATTTGTTTTTCTTTTTAATTTTAGTTCCTTCAGCATAAAATTACTCAGTCATAAAACACAGTCTGGCATAGAAGAAATGACCTCACACAGATGACACCAGACTGCCATAGTTTCAGGTCTCTTTCCACCACACAAGCAACCCTTGCAAAATTGGAGACAAGGCTCTTTTAAGAAGCACTTTTTTGAGCAAAGCTTACCCAAGGCACCAATTATAGTTTAAACAACTAGTGTTTTTCATGTCAACTAGGACAACACTTGCATTCAAATGACAGATTGGTTAAAAAATCCAATCCACACTTCAAACCACCTTGGTTCATGAAATGTACAGAGCAGCACAGCCTCTAAAGGCACTCGCAATGATTTCCAACACTTAGAGGCTTGTGCTTTGTTATTAGGGTTGATGTAATTTACAGTTTAAGACACATAAAAATGTTTGTTCTCTGGAGAGAGAGAGTCACACAGTCTCTAAAACCTGATTACTTTGTTTTCAGAAGCTGTTGTTCACTTTGCAACTGTGAACCGAGTGTTTGTCTTGTTACTGTAAAATGACCTACATCCCACTAGAGGTCACTGTTGGTGAGGTTCAACATCAACCTGCTACACATTTGGTTTAAACCAATCATGTAGTGAAGTATAGTATGGGTGTAGTGGGACTCTTGTGGCCTTTCAGCAGTCATGGGTGGTTACCCACTGAACACAGCAAACAGATGTAGGCATTAAACATTTTAAAGCACCAGATTGCTCCTTCCCTGAATGACAGTGTCAACAAAGTCTTTTCAAAAACACATTCAGTATGCTGAGAGCAATATACTTCTTTACATGTCTGTGTATTAACATATGAAAATGAAGCCTATAAACTCATACTTCAGTCATTGGTGCATTTGTTTGTGTGTGTATGTATGATAGCTGACAGACATAAAAAGTCCATAATCTATGCCTCTCTAACCTCACGGCGTGCAGTGCAGCTTTGTGTGTAAAAGTAAAAGTAAAAGTAAAAGATTTCAGCTTAAAGTTCACTTCAGACTAATTTAGTTAATAGTTGATAGCCACTACTGACAGAATGTCTTGGAGAACAGAGATCTCATTGCTGCTTTGGAAAACATCTTTCACCACTTAAAACATACTTTTTTTTTATTTCGATAAGTAAGGAATTAAGCTTCATTTACTCTGACTCTGAGAGGAAGTCATTATCAAAGCAAAGAATTTGACCAGAGCGTTATAGTATTCTTCTGGTCAGCTGCTGCTTGGTTTTGGATAAGTTCTGCTCATTTTCTAACTTTATCTTGAGTCTGTTTATCTTGAAAAAACTGAAACAGTATGAGAATATAAATTATAATTATACGTTAATATAATCATATGATGTGTAGTTGTGTCATCTGATTATGAGGCCAAAGCATCATTGTTAAAAAACAAATGTATTTCTTGCATATTTTCTAAATGTTCTCCCTGCAAATTACATGCTATGAGGGATCCAAATGTACCCAACGAGCTGGAACTAACCATAGGATTAGGGACCATGCAAAGCAGAAAAAATTCCAATGGAAGAACCAGGCAAAATAGATTACTTCTGTCCTTCTGTCTCTGGCACACACATACATGCACTCAAAGTTGAACTTATTAGTTTGTTTTTAATGTGTGTGTGTGACCATATTTTTGCTCAAACTGTCATAACATATTTTCATACAGCCACGACAACCATTTCCTCTCACATTTCCTTCCTTCTCTTAACCACGCTCATAAAACTCTCGCCCACCCAGTTTCACACTACCTACAGCACTTCAATTTATGTTTAATCATTAGTTGACATTTTTATGCTTTGAAATGAACGTTGTGTGTCTTCATCAGTTATGGGTTTGTCACATGACATAAACACTGTCTGCTTTGTTTTCAGTGAGAAGCTTGTGCACTGATGTCACATGCATCTCCACACTGTAGATGCTGTGTCAACTTTATGAACACAGAACACTAGCATTTAATTGAACACTTACAAAATTGAGACAAGATGACTCTTTATAATTCATTTGTACTTTTAATAATATTTTGCATTAAAACTGAATTAAATCTTAACATATTTTGGCAAATCTTGGTTCTGGATTATTTTTGTCAGTTGTATAAAATATATGGATGTACAACAAGAAATTCTCCAGTTCAATATTGTATACAAAAGCTAACTCGTCTGACCCAGCTGTCTGTGGGGGTGGTGGACCTTTCATTCATGCTGAAACTGAAATACTTCCTCCATGTCACAGCACACGCTTTCAGTTGCTAAGTTTGTGAAATCTACCAATCTGCGTATAAAAACCATAAACCTATATGTATAAAAGCTTTTATGATTTATGTGAACTTTGAATATATCCATCACTTAACTGCATAGGCAGATTCGTATGGTTTCATTTTGTACTACAGATTCTTAACACACATTTCAAATATTTGTCTTATTCTGCCTAACCTGCCTCTGATGAACTGGATTATCACAATAATAGACATGAAATACCTACAGTAATATTTGCCAAGTGGAACACCTGAAACACATATTTCCAGTCAAGTTGGGTGTGTTCCATGTAAGTAACACCCTCGCTCTTTGTCTTCATTCACGTAGGACCAGTTTCCTCATTTGTCGATGGCACACCCCTAACTGCCCCAGCGACGAGTTCGTCTGCACATAAATAGGAAGTCAACTGCAGTGTAGGATACTTATCAGTTACATTCCAGAGGAGAAATTTGCTTCAGGCGGAAATAGCCACAGTCTTGTTCCACTTAAAAAGGGACAACCCCTGTCTTTCAAGCAGCAGTCTTTTAAAGGCCCGGTCCTTGTTTCAGCACCTTGATGATATCCCAGATTTGTAGAATCTGGCTGAGGATGTTTTTTTTCAGGGTTGGCAGCGTCTGCTTCTTTCTTTGAAGACTTCTTTAAAGGTTGTAGGTAACTTGCTGTTCTGTTAAGCTCTGTTAAGATCTGTTCAATTCGAGTAGTTAAGAGAATCAGCACCTTCAATCACACACCAGTAGAGGGCCCAGTTTGACAACATACCGGTAAGTATTATTCTTTCTCTACTATTTAAAATAGTAATACTGTATTTTTCAGTGACCATTTTAACCAACAATTAAGTCATTTCGTAGTACAAATCATTGTTTTGATGTTTTTTGTTTTGTTTTGCATACATCAACATCAGTATAAAAGCAATTGTGGATACTGTACAAATTAAAGGAGATAATATGATAGTATTGTAGATAAACTTACACAGTAATACACTGTCAACTTAATCAATGACATCATTCTGAGCCATTTAGGAGGGAACAAATTTTAAAAATCATGATGAATTATTCACAACAGGTGTGAGGCCCAACCTGATCATCTGACATGTACAAGGAAGCTGCTCAAAGAAAATAAAAACCAGTCTGGTTGCTCTTGTGTTTCGACACCTTTGACTTGCAAAGAGAAATGCAGGTATCGGAGCTGGAGGACAGGCGTTGAGTATACAGTACTCAGCTTCAAGGACAGCAAAAATGCTGAAAAAACTCTTTAACTTCCTGGCAATTTTTGCTTTCTTGAGTGTGGCATGTTTTGTTGTACTTTTGTTCTACAGTAAAGATAGCACTTTGGCTTTTCTTTCTAAACCATATCTTAAAGCAAATGGAAATAACACAATTTCCTGGCTGATAAAAGAACGTGTGAAAGAGCTATTGGAAACGAGGACTGAAGGACCAAGCACCAGCCAAGAGACGACACAGTTACCAGACACTACCAAGAAAAGTTTGGTACCCTGCCCTGATACCCCTCCAAATCTTTTGGGTCCTCTCAATGTGGAGTTTAATTACAAACGGACTATGGATGAGGTGAAAAAGGAGGTTGGTGCTCCTCTACAGGAGGGAGGACGTTACAAGCCACCAGACTGTATCTCACGACACAAGGTAGGTGAAAGAATGGAGAGACAAATGGACACATAAATAAATGAAGAGAATAAACAATTAATAGATAACTGGACTTGAAGAAGGGATTAATGTAATTTTGCAGTGGTCATGACATGTGTTTGCTTGGTATAAGGCCAATGATTCTCCAGAATGTAAAACCATTTAGACTATTTCTGCTACTTTAGAACACTGAAAACAGTGTGGAAAAACAGTAACTCTTAGAAACAGCATTTAACTTAGTATTTTTATTCACAGTCCAAATTATATTATTATTTATAATATAAGTATAGCTTATGAAAAGGTTTATTTTATTTCCTTTTGTTTTCTCTCATTGCATGTCCATGCTGGATTCAATCTGCCTTTTTTTTACATGTGAAAACAAAGAGGGTATATACAGTATTTTTACATTTGGTATCTATACAAGTATAGTATAGATGATAAAGTGTGTGCTTACATGAAATGCTTACTGTATTTCAGACGTTTTAATTATTTACTTGTTTGTTTAGGTGGCAATCATCATCCCATTTCGAAATCGGCATGAGCACCTGAAGCACTGGCTTTATTACCTCCATCCTATATTGATACGACAGCAGTTGGACTATGGTGTGTATGTTATCAACCAAGCTGGAGATGGAGTGTTCAACCGAGCTAAACTGATGAACGCAGGCTATGTTGAGGCATTGAAGGAATATGACTATGAGTGCTTTGTCTTCTCGGATGTTGACTTGGTTCCTATTGATGATCGTAACCTCTACAGATGTTTTGACAATCCCAGACACTTGGCTGTGGCTATGGACAAATTTAGCTATAGGCTACCCTATAACACCTACTTTGGAGGGGTTTCTTCATTGTCCAAGAGCCAATACATTAAGATTAATGGCTTCCCAAACTCTTACTGGGGCTGGGGTGGTGAGGATGACGATATCTATAGGCGAGTTATCTTCCGTGGGATGTCCATTTCCAGGCCTGACTTGAGGACGGGAAGGTACAAGATGATCAAACATGTAAGAGACTTGCACAATGAGCCTAATCCAAAGAATCCTGGTAAACTGGGCCAAACCCAGTGGGCCATGGGTAAAGATGGAATTAATTCCCTCAAATACACAGTCAAGGAGATTGTGAAGGATATACTGTACACTTTTATCACTGTGGATATTGAAGCTCCACCAAGCTGAATGAGGATGGAACCTGTGGATTCTGGACTGTTGTTGACTATTGTACAGTATCTGCGGGCCACATTGGTGATTCACTGGTTTTCCAGGCTCAGGACTCAAACAATAGAAGATGGTATTCTTCTTGCTCTACCTTGGGTGATTTTATGTTTATCTTCTTAAAATATCTGTGAATGCAGTCTGTCAAATTTCTTGTAATTGACCTGGGGCAGGTGTGGGTCTTGGTGTAGGGTTACGTTTGTAATCCTGCATGTATATATGTTGTGTCTCAGTGAACATATGTAATAGTATATCATTATTTGCATATTTGATACGTTTTTATGCATACTTGACAATATAGTGAATGTAAATATTTTGAATATGAAGTACAGGATAGTGCTTTGGCACAATCCTCAAATAACAATCATTATTCAGTCTGCTGTGCAAGAATATGAAGCCTGTTCTCATTCCCAGGGCATCAAATACTGACGCTGGGGTGTTGGTATTTGAAGACCTGGGATGAGAACATTTAAGAACATGTGCTGGTGTGGACAGGAGGACATAGGTTTATATGTTAAAGACGTCACAGAAGAGACATTCTGGGGATGGTTGCACCATGCTAGAAGATATTTGTGTATTGCAGGGGCAAATACCACTCAAAGTGGATGAAACACTGACGTCAGACTAGACAGGAGTGTCTGGATGGACAATGAAGTGGTTAAGGGGTTTTATATTTTGTTAGATCTAATCAGGTCCTGATTTAACTTAATTTATTGTATTGAGAAATTTATCTTTACAGTGCAATGCAACACCAGCTTTTATTTTTTGTGCTTTACATTACATTACTGTAGGTGTTCACTGTGAATGAAGGATAAATAGTACATAAGTAATGTGTGTACTGACAGTGAGAATGTGTACTGACTTTTTGAAACCTGTTGTTTGCTTGCAGTCTTTTTATAGATACTGTTTTGTTACAGAAACACAGTTTCAGTGGACTGTTATTTTGACTTTTGACTGTCTTGGGTTTAGAATGATAAAGGGAAAATTAGTTTTGGTGGCAGTGATGCACTGGTTGAAGTATCCTTTTCTTTTTGAATGTATTTTTTTACTTTACAGGTGTATAATACTTTATTTTATTGTATTTATAGCCTTTTCTAATAAAGTAGTGTTCCACACAATCCAAATTAAAATGATGATTGTCCTTTTTGGGTGAACATCTACTATGGTTTGGTGTTGAGCTTACCCTTGAACGAAGAAATTAAACTAAGCACATTGTATGTGTATGAGTAATGAACTACTTCAAGTTGTATGTTTGCTCAGTGGATTTGTGCTTTGTGTGCAAAAATGCCCGAGCAAGTCAGATAAAGGCAGGAAGTATAAATGCAGATTTAAAGGGTGAGTTCACAGTTTTTCAAGTCTGTCTTAGCCAGGTGCCCACATGAATTATGAAAGAGGTTTTCCTTGCTGTAATAATTCCACCAGCTAATACTGGCCATTAAAAGATCCCTTTCAAACAGGCTTTCAATGGAAGTGATGGGGGCCAAAATCCACACTCTTCATTTTGACCAAAAATGTACTTAAAAGATTATCTAAAGCTATTATGATGTGTCAGCAGTCCAAGCTAGTTAAATCAGGTGGATATCTTCCAACATTATTTTCTTTTTAGAATAAAATTCCCTCTTTTTATTTCCCCAGACAGAGTTTCGCTGTTGAGCTGCAGTGGAAGAATATTAACTAAAATTGGGAATTTAGCACTAAAAAGACTGTAACTTTGAAAGATATTCACTTTATTTGACAAACTGAGGTTGCTGAACATTCATATTAGCTACGGATAAACTTTTAATATATTTTTGCCATGTTTTTAGAGGAGCCCAAAGTAATTCCATCTTACTTTATAATCAAGGGAAGCTGAGTCTTGTATTTGTTCTTACTGAGGCAAAACTTTGGGTGAAATGTTGAAGATTAGTTAATTTTTCCAATAATTCCTGCTTTGTAGACTACTTCATTTTAAAAATATGTTTCTTGTTCCTTCACTCTGATAGAATGCAGAATAATGTACAGTATGTGCAGAGTTTGACACTACAAGGCTGTTTTCACATTCAACTGCTGAAAATGGAAATTTTCTCTGTGCTCATTGAAAATAGGAGTGTAAGGGGTGGTCCTGTGAGCATGATTTGTGACATCACAACTCATTTGGGAGCCAATTCTTGTCCAATATTCAACTTACACATGTGTGATGTGGACACTTGAAGCCTCCAGTACACTGAGAATGGACTTTACAGTGAAGTAGGAGACATCTTGTGTCCAGCAGTAAAAATTCTGAAATGAAATTTATCTGAAATTTAAAGATTCTGTAATCTGTAATGAGGGAGCAGGAGTAGATGCCATTTTAAGGATTTTAAAGTTGTAACAATAATAATAATATAATAATAATACTTTTTTCATCAATAATAACATGTGTCTAACCATATATACTCTATTTTAGTAAATAAGTAGTAGTAGTGAAAGTAAAACTATTATATCATATTATCTTACTGGTTTTGTTTCTTCCCCTATGCAGGGTACTTTTCTGGTAGCAGGTACAGTTGAAAGCCTCGGGGGTCAGAGAAATACAACCTGACAGGCCAGTCAAGCAGAAGATGCTTTAGAAAGTCTGTTCTATAGTCCTCTGCTCAGAATACACACCACATACTAACACAACCATGCATATACGGTGTATCCCCCCAGCCTGCCCAACCTCCTAATGAATTTTTCAGCATTGTTGCTCCAGTAAATGAGAGGCAACATAAGACACGACACAAGACACTGTGCAGGGGGGATCCACTGATATTGATGTTGAGTTCATGTCATTAAACCAGTTTTTACCAGGTATTCACAGTCAGGTGTTCAACAAGAGAGTTAATGTTGGAATTCAAGTTACATTATTATTATTGGTATTTCACAAAACTACCAGTTGTACTCTGCCAATTGTCCTTGGACAATACACAAACACATTTGATCACAAATTCACTTAAAATGTTGATGCAATATCGAGTAGTAATTTCAAACCATTGTACTGTGTATCATATTAATTCATCCTCTGACCTTAGATTCTAAAGGGAAATTTCACTCATTACTCACCTTGTGATTCATAATTCAATTCATATTTATGTTGCAACACAGGCTACAATTCAGTTTGGAGCTTAATTACATATCTTGACTCCTGTCAGTTTATCATTTCAAAGTCAGAATTTGTCACTGTGGAGGGAAACATGCTTGGTGTGTTTTTGACAGCCATGTTACTTTTAACATTTGTGAGAGATACAAGTGGTCTAGTTCCTCATCCTGTCAGACTATAGTCTTAACCATATTTACCTGATTTGCTGCTTGGTTCCAGTTTCACTCAGCGTCATAGTGAACTGCATGCTTTCATCTACATGGAGTAACAAACAGTTGCAGCCATTCATAGAGTCAAAAGCTTGTGTGTTGATGAATTATTGACAAGTGGGAGTATTACACAACATTGCCCTGAGAGGAACTGTGGCATCAAATACAAGAGGGTGAGAAGTAAGGGAAGGCAAATGCACAGCACAGGGAATAAAAAAATGGTGGTGGTAGTTGTAGTGGCGGGGGCTTCCCCGGAGGTTGCAGAAACGAAAGCCAGCAGTGCAGAGTGAAACCTTTACATGAGGAATTGGTGTGTTTAGAGGATGTGTGCTAAAGGTTGACGCATTGTTTCGAGAATGAAATCTTTATCACTGCTTTTCTACTTTTCTCAATGATCCCATTGATGGTTTATTAAGGGATGACAAGACAAGAGGGATTGTGTGTACAGTCTATTTGCATATGCACATCAACATGTAGGGTTGTGTGTTGTATGTATATTTGTATTTGTAAATGTTTGAATGCACCAGTTCAACTCTAATCACGTCTCTCACACACTGTGTCAGCAACCACCACAAGCACACCACCCCCCAGCCAACACCCCCCCCAAACACTCTCCCATCCTCCATCCTGCCCAGCCCCCTCTTTTCATTGGTTGACCTAGTGGAGTTACTATGGGAACGACTGTAGAGAGGCTGCCATGCAAAATGTGGGGTACAGCTTTTGAATGGTGCTTAAGTCTCCCATAATTCACACGCGCACACACACACACACACACACACACACACACACCTGTTCATCAGGGCAATGAAACCCTACCTATCATCAAGATATATTTTTTAGAAATATCAGGATGGTCTTCAATATATATTTTTCCGTGCTAGCATTTTGCTCCACTTAGCATCTATAATTTAATCAGTCTTTTAATAGAGGGTTTCTTTAATTGGTCTTTCTGAAAAGCTAAAATGTTTTCCTGTGGTTTTCTGTTTATATTCGAAGCTGTATAGTAAAAAATAAACACATCCTCCTTTTAACCAATATATAATAATGCTATACCATGACTGTAACCTATTGGAATGCTGTCATACTCTCATACACAGTGTAGGTTTTTGTAAGCATCGTTAAAATTATAATAGTTTTACTATATCACTATAAATCAGCAGTAGATACTGATTTAGCATGGACAGGAAATCTCAGTATCATGTTTGAGCTCTTCAGAGAGACTGCTGAAAGAAATCCACTAGTCAGAAACCAGTAACAACACTATGATAATTGATCATGCACACTGTATGTATAAGCACTCATACGCATGCCACATGCTTATATTAAAGCAAGGCTATGTAACTTTTGAAAGAAGAAATAGCACATTTGTCTTAAAAAATCAAAAGCTGAACATATAAGCATTAAAAAGAAAGATCTAAGTCAGACCATTAGGGGTTTTGCCACCACAGCCTTTCTTGGTCTGATATTACCAGTAGCTTATGGCAGCTAACCTAAACCTAAGATAGAATCTGTTGTGTAATTGACACTACTGAGTGACTTCACTGATTTAATGACTCTTCTTTTCTAGCGCTGCAGTTACACTACATTTTAGCGTTTACCATTATCCCATGATTGTCATTTGTGGCCACAGTGGTCGCTGTTCATCACAAGCTCATTTAACAGTGCTGAAGGCAAGCAAAACCCTAACTCACACTCACAATAAATCTCTTTCTTTGCATTTCTCCCTCACTCCCATCCTTATTCTCTTCTTCATCGGTTTGTGTAAGAATTGTGTTGTTCAGCACAGACTAAAACCTCCCTGTCATCCTCCTATACACAGATTTATGTACCAAAACAAACACACACTCACAGACACAAACATGGCTCACAATGACGATGAGTGTCCACATTCAGCACCCAAACAGCAGTAGATTAATGATGAGATCAGGCGATATACACACAGGGCGCACACCACCTCGCACCACTCTCACTGTCGGCATCACTAGCTTTGATCTGGTGGGCTGGCACAAGTGAGTGTTATGGTCTTACGTAAGGCTTTTACATAAACCTCAGCGTGCAGAAACAGAGAGAGAGTCGGATCGAGAGGGAGGGGGGGGGATTGCTGCACCATTACAAAGGGGATTCGCACTGCACCAAATCCTCCTCCCACTACACATGCATGCGCACCCATGCCACAACAACATATGAGCTTTTTCTTGCAACATGTGTTTCCTTCGAAACAATGAGACCCACCCTTTCATCTATATTCAGGACACACAAACGCACACACAGGTTCCACATCCACATGCATCAGCTGTGCATCAGCTGTGTCTCTTTGTCATCGTACAGGCCTCTACGCATCTTTTCCCACTGGAGACCAACAGCAGACAATGACACATCCATCAGGCTTTCATCTCAGTGATCAATAAAATGTATTGATAACCTATTACTCCCAAGCCAAGCAGACCTCTCTCCAAGTGTGACGGCACAACAAAAATGCCACACACGCTGAAAATCAACAAAAGCATCTCTGTCTCTCTCCCTCTTTCTCACTGAACCTACTCCTTGGGGACTTGAGCTACTGGGATGTGGGGGTGGAAAGGGGGAGTGGAGGAGAGAAGGGCTCTAATTATACAAGTAAATGAAGCCCCTGACATTGAAATGTATGAATTCTTGTGCAAATATGGTTACAAAGAGCCAGGAGTTCATATATCAGCGCAAACATAGTTTTATTCATTAAATATGAAAAGTGGAAAGATTTTCACACTGTGAGCAGACAGACGGTAACAAAAAGAAGGAAAACATTGCAACGAAAGATCACATAATGGCCTTGATTTGTAATCAGAAAGAAAAGAGAAGAAAAGTATCACTCTGGGGAAAAAAAAAAACACAAGGAACTGAGCCAAGTGGCAATATGGTGACCCCTGTGGTTCATGTCATTGCTGTTTGTATGCCAGTGCAATGGATCAAGGTAAACAACTTTGATTTTCACCATGTCATACGTGGAGGAAGTGGAGAAACAAGTGCTATTTACACACCAAACTGTGGCATGTGGGACAGAATGACATCAACTGAAGAGGACGTCATATTTGGAAAAAAAACCCAACAAAACAATGCATAACAATGCATCACAGTTCCCTACTCTCTCTTTCCTAATCTTAGCATTAATATATTTTGATTGGTGACAGCGTCATGTAGTAAAATTATGATTTTAGGACACTTTGGGGAACAATCCACAAGCATAAACACTGTTATTTGAAATAAATACTTAATACTTAATTAATTAATACATATTTATTAAATTTTACCAGGAATCCTTTGAATGTTAAAATTGTTCTCCATCACCCAAAAAAGTATGTCACCATCCTTTCCCAGTCCAATCTCTCCCTGCTCAAATAACACTCAAAGGAAGAAAGAATGAAAGTGATTGCATACTAAATAAAAAAACAAAAATAAAACAAGATCACAGTGTAGACAGAGAAAACATGGAACAGATATGATCATTCTCTGCTCCCCAAATGACCTTTCGCCTGCCCTTTTTATCTGGAGATCAGGTTACTCCATGTCTTGTCGTACACTACACCATCAGGAGGCTGAAAAGATATCTGAACCTTGAGTAGTGTTGTGGATCAATCATCACATCCTAAATGAGATGGAGAGCTATCATGAACTAGAATGACCCTCAAGTGTCATTGGCACCCTTGTGGTTAGGATTAGAGAAAACTTGCATCATCTCAAATGTCTTTGCGTATGAAAACCCCTCTCTTTAACTGAAGGGTAGAGAACACTTGCTGTAACTTGTCTCGCTGAATCATTGACAAAGGCCTTTTAGGACTGCAATACACCCCCTCATTCTTAAAACAAGTGGTGCTTTGCAAGGCTGCACACACTGTGCAGTAGTTTGTCTTCGTTTTTCAGAGCACGGGGGACTTGGAAAACGGTAAATCCCACCATTTGTCTTGCCCCGACAAAAGAGGGACAAAGAGGAAAACAGACTGACACAGAAAAATATATGCTGACCAACGATCTACAATTATGTCAAGCTACATTCAGATTCACACACAGCTGCGGTGGTTCCTAGAATAAGGTTGTACAATGTTCACTAGTACAACAGCCAGGAGAAAAAGGGTGAAGGACTCTGAACTGATATAGCTTTAGTCCTCAAATTTCACTTTTGTATTTGAAGCTGTGATCCAGTTAATAACATAACTCAAAAAAAGTTTCTCTCTTTATCTGAAACAGAATTTCCTTGTCCTTTTGGGGTCACAGCCTATTTAAACAGAACACTTGCAGGCATATTGTGACTCTCTAGAACTGGCTGACACACAGCAAGGATGCCTCCCTGTCAAGCACTCACATCAGCCTGTACAGTATGTTAGTTGAGAAGAACAGAAAGTACTGTATTAAGAGGCTGGTGCAATCACAGTTTAAGATCCGTGCAGTATGACTTAGGAAGGAGAAGCCTATAAAAACAGTATGAAATCCGTTGAAGAAGAAAGTAATAACTACAAAAAATTGGTTGTTTGTGCATGTGTCCTTAGAGGAGAAAGTCATCCAGTGTAGCTACAAAGACAGTGCCAAAAGTTGAACAGTGTGTGTGATGTCCTCCAGCGTCAGATGATGTTCCCTGACCTTTGTGCCTTGTATGTGTGGCACTGCATGCAGAGAGGGAGAGAAAATGTTTGTGTGCATGTAGATATATATATATATATGTGTGTGTGTGTCTGTGTGTGTTGTATGTTTGACTGTATTGAAGCATCAGTGCAAGGGATCCCTCCAGTTAGAATATTGCGATAGTTTTGCAGGTTTCCATTTGTAATTCAACAGTTGTAAATCCCAGAGATTGACATCCTATGGATGACTCCCAGTTATGCAGTAGGGTGCAAGTGAGATCCAAATGCAACAGGCTGAAACCGAACTTAGGTCATCCAGAATAAAAAATTGTGTGGTCTTCTGTAGGACAGCGTTGCCACATTTGTAGCTGCAAAGTATGTAAGTGAAAAAAACAGGTTAAAGTTGCCTTCAGATCTCTGTGTTCATTTTTACATTTGCGCATACAGTCGTATAATCAGTGTGCGGTCAGAAGAGGACCATCTTCAAAAAGCAAAAAACACATCAAACAAAAGTGGCGGGTTATTCCAGGTTGTGGATATTTTCTTTTTACTTTGGCTCTAACATCAGAGGATTAGGAGGTAATTTGTTACAGATTAGACAAGATGACAAACTCAGAAAAAAAAAACTTTGATTAGATTAGGTCCTTATGAGCAAATTGAGTTATGTCATGTGGAATTCCATAAGAAAAATGTAAAAGATAAAAAGGTGCTCTGCTTTTTCTTGCAGTGTGCAGTCATGAGCTGAAGCTTTGAACGTGGCTGTCAAACTCTCAGCAGGTCAGGAGCTTTTCCAGGAAGTTACAAGGCGAATGTGTCTATTGAAAGTCCGTGGATTGTCAGGAGTCAACCTCCAAAGTTCCAGTGAAGGCTGTGAAGTGTTAGCCCAGCTTTTTGGAGTCTCCTCGTGACTTTCTCAAGTGAACAAAACCACTTATTCTATTCTAGCCTGTCGTAAGCCAAAACACTTAAGGAATGAGAGCTTTTAAGATTTAAAAGGAATTCATAGGCTGTTAACTCTACAGCTCAACATTTTTCTTGGTCTGGGAAAACTTTTGGCTCTGCATAAACAGCACTGTAGTGATGTCCACTCAAGTCCATAAGTTAGTAGGAGGGAACCACCCCTTAGAGAGAAACTACTTCTTGGGGGCAGTTCCTCTAGTGGTGCTGCCAGTTTTGTTTCCAGAACGACGGACGGGCACCTTGGATACAGGGATTCTAGTGCGAGCTGGGGGAGGCGCTTGGGTCTTTGGCGGAGGGGATTCAGCCTCTAGGACAGACGACAGGGCTGACTGGCTTACAGAGTGTGGGGGTGTGGGTTGTCTGGCGCTTACCGGGATCTTAGATTCCCGGGGAAGGCTGGTACTGCCTTTCATTGATCGGAAGGAGGAAGAAGAGGAGGAGGAAGGAGGACTTGTTTGGGAGGTGGGGCTCAGTTTGTATTCAGTGGATGGAGAGGGAGTACTGTTAAGATCCTCATCTCCCTCCTGGTCATCGTTCTCTCCTTCCTCTTCAGGGTCGTTGTAGAGGTCGTACAGGTGGTCTCCAGAGCAACTGTCACGTGACAGGGCCATCCTCTGGTTACGCTGCAGCCCACTTTCATCAGGTGTCGCTGTGGGCGTTGCTGAGGGTGTGTCCCAGTAGCCCTCGTCACTAAGGGGCTCTTTTTCACCAGGTGATGTGGGATGACGGCTGTGCGTGTGAGGAAGGGGGGGTTTAGCTGCCCGGCCTCCTGCTGCACCAACCACTGGAATCTTACTGAGCCCCAATGCTTTCACCTGGGGTAGCTTACGGTCTGCACTCCTAGAGGCTGAGGGCAAGTGGCCACTGGCAGGGTTGGAGGTGGCGCGAGGGGGATAAGTGGAGGTGGGGGTAGTGGAGGAAGGTTGGTGTGATCGGGGCAAAGCAGGGGAATTGTCCCCCGTAGAAGGCAGCATATGCCAGAGCCCCTGCATGTCTGCATCGTCCACTCCTTCTGGACTTGCCATTTCCTCCCCACCGCCCATGTAGGCCACCACCCCACTACCGGCTGGGTGCTGCTGTGGTGTAGGTGGTGCCCTGGCCCGGGCAGGAAGGGAGGCAGGCACTGAGCTTGAGGAAACAGAGAACATGGGCTGGGTGAGCTGGGAAGGTAGAGGTTTGGATGGGGAGCAACGAGACGTGGCACTGGAGATGCCAACAGCTCTCCCAACCCCCGCTCCTACACTCCCTCCTCCTCCACCACTGCTGCTGCTGCTGGTGCCGCTGCCCCCATTGCCCGCTGGTCCCTCCTCATCTGCATCAGCAATTATGTCACCGCAGCCTGTCAGTGAATCAAAGCTCTTGAGGGATGTGACGTCGGTGAAGAGGAGAGAGCAGAGGCGGTCCACTGAAGGTTCCGAGGGCGGATCGCCTGTGCTGCAGCGATCCAAAGGGGGCGTAGCGAGGGAAGGGGTGAGGCTTGAAATTGAAGCTTTGGCTTTTGGGATGGGTGGGCGCAGTGGCGAGTCAGTGGGCGTGTAAGGAAAGGGGGAGTCTGGCTCACCAGATGGCCCTGGCATGGCAACACAGTGTGAGGGTGTCATGGTAACACTAGTAGTGGGAGTCTCTGCTGCTTGGAGGTTAGGTTCTGCCTCAGCATTCCCACAATCCTCTTGGTGATGATGCGGAGGTGGTTCAAGGGTGAGAGTAATATCCTTTACCTTTTCAGAGACAGCAATATCCCCATCCTTCTCCTTCCTCCCTTCTAATTCTTCCGCTTCTCCTTCAATTGTTTTTTCCTTACGTCTCCATCGCATGCTGCTAAAAAAGCCCTTTAGGCCCCTCCCTCTTCTGACAAGCCCCGCCCCTCCATTTTCACTCGACCTAAAACTCCCACGTCGGAGCAAAGAGAAGAAACTCAGCGATTTGCTAAGAGACCTCACCGGTCCCGCCTCCAGGCCAGTTAGCCCCTCCCCTCTCCGTCCATCGACTTCGTTGTTAGCGCTTGTTAGTCCATCGTGGGTTCTGCTCCTAACAAGCTCTGCCGATGCCGCCGAACCGTTCCCATTCACAGAATTCCCATTGTCAGAATTCCCGTTGTTCCCACTGTTTGTGGCCCCTTTGTTCCTGAAGGAGAAGAAGCTGGCCATTCCAGAGCCGGTGCGCCGCTTTCCAAAGAGTTTGAAGGCAGCTTTGTTGATCTTCCCAGTGGGCTGGGGGTCACACTGAGGGGCCATAGGAGGCTCCACACACTCCGACTGCACCTCCATTATCTAGTGCTCCCACTCAATCGTCTCCCTCTAGCTCTCTAGCTGCCTTTCTGTCCTCTCTCTCTCTCTCTCTCTGGCCACACATACACTCACCCTCTCTCTTTCTCTCTCTCCACCCTGCTGCCTAGTGCTCTTTCACTCCCACTCTGACTTGCTCTAACGCTTGCCTGCTGGTTTTCTCTCTCTGCCTCACTCCCCTCCCTCTCTTTCTCTCTCTCTCTCTCTCTCTCTCACACAGACACACACACACACACATGCTGGGTGCTGCTCCTCACTGTATCCATGGCAACTGGGTGGGCTAAGCAGCTTTCGTCAACGTTGGCGGGGCGCCAGTGTCTGTCCTCCACTCCCTCCCCCATCCTCTTCCTCCTCTCTTCCTCCACCTTCCTTGTCACCAATGCACTGTTTGCTCTTTTCTTTTAAGTGCTCATCAATTTTCAAGCCCTACATTCACTGCTCCCATGCCTATGTGTGTTTAACACATATCAAGTGTGTTTGCGCAAATAAGTAGACACACACCCCCACTGATGCATTATGACGGATTAGACATGAGTTCAATATGTTTATGTGAGCCTTCTCAGTGGATCATGAGACAGAGTGGAATGGCTAATTATAAAGACTGCTCGCATACTTGTTTGGATTTGATGTTCTTCATACATGTCTGGTGAACATAGGCCATGAAGGTGGTGAAAAATCGAACAAGTGAAAGCAGACTTCCAACAGCAAACATTACAGATGTGAATATTTTGAATAAATGTCTTTTGTGTGTGTGTTTTACTTTTTTCATCTGCGTAAGTAATTCCATGCAAACAGTAGCTTGACATTTCAAATTTATCAGCATTACTTACTGGTTGAGTTTGTATGTGTGTGCGTGTGTGTGTAGTCATGGAAAAGCTCAAAGTAAACAAAAATAAGCATTTCAGAAGCCTGAATTAGAGGACTCAAATACAAGACCTGCTGATAATCAGGGGCTTAAGCTGGGATATGGATTTGGAAAAACTATTTCAGTGCTGTTGGGTGCGCATACACACACACACACACACTCACACTCCAAAACAGTTTGGGCTAGACATATAGGCCATATGGCATTGAGCCCAACTCCATATGGACGCACAGTGCCAGGTGTCTGAGACCTATGACAACACATCTAACTGTCATCCTATCATCCTAAACAGGGGCATGAACACACAGTGGCTCAAGTGGCTTGAGCTGCTGCCCCTTTACCCTCTTTGGCTGAAATGCCCCTCTGGATAAATCTAATAAATGTATACTATCAGATTATTGTAGTTATTAAACAATTGTTATCGCAATTACACCAACTGCTCCGACTCCTAACTGTTGCTGCGTGCTTCAGTTACACACTGCTGTTGAACACACTCTGCCACGTGTGTGTGGTTGTGTGTGTGTGTGTAACCACGGAAAAGCTCAAAGTAAACAAAAATAAGCATGTCAGAAGCCTGAATTAGAGGACCAAAAAATTCAATATCCTGGCTTAATCTGGGATATGGATTTAGAAAAACTACTATTTCAATGCTGTTGGGTGTGTGTCTGTGTGTGTGTGTGTGTGTGTGTGTTTGTTTGTTACCACTCATGCAGTCAACAATTTTTCTTTCCACATTAGCTAAACTGTTGGCTCCTGCCTTGGCAACCAGCAGAGTTCCTGTGGGCATGTAGAACAATTAACTGAACACTAAGTGCAGGAAAAAGCAGTGTATATCCTCAACTTGTTGCCTTGTCATTGTCCCTTTCTGTATTTCTTAAATATATATAATATACATAAGTCATGATGTATATACAGTATGTAAAATGGTTCAAGTGTGTGTTGATGAAGTAAATGATTCTGGGAATTTTGCCAAGATAAACTGTGGGTTCATTGAGAAGACATTTTAAGTGGATGCTCCCCATCTCTCCTGTTGAGCTATTGTTTCTGTAGGTAGATGATAATTATGTGTATATCAGATATGTGGTTTCACCCAGTGTTCACCCCGTTTTTCATACTAAGCATGATCTACAATGGGTGCTCTTTTTACTGCCTATTCTATCCACCCAACCCCCCATGAATCTCCCTGATACCCCGACCCACTTACAAACCACCTCTCCCCTCCTTCCTTCCCTCCCTCCCCTCCTCCTTTTCTCCCTCTCCTCCTCCTCATCCTCCTCCTCAGTCACCGTGGGCACAGGCTCTCCTCTTCCAGCCCACTGCTATCAAACAATGTCTGCATTCATCTGCCCAAGGCAACACACACACACCCACACACACACACACACACACACACTCACTCACAGATCCACAGACACGCTCACACCCACACAAACACATTTTGAGGGCTTCCCCAGAGTGAAGCACTGAAGCATATCTTCCTTATGCTCTCCCCCAAAAAGAAAGATAATCTGTCTACTCAGAGTCAAGTCAGTCACCCAGGAAGTGTGCAGGTTTTTTCAGGTACGTCTTACCATTCCCAAGCAGAATGCCCCACAGCAATGCTAGCAGGTCAGCTGGCTATTGGACAGACTTGAAGCTGACACTGAGCAGCAGATGGCTGGTGGATTGATGAGTGGATAGTTATGAGTGGGCTCAGTTATCACATGATTAAACAAAGGATTTTGCTGAGTCCTTAGGGTGGAAACACACATTGTTATGCTGTTTAAATAATTTCAAAATCAGTCAATTAGTACACACAATATTACAATTTTAGTATATTTGATAAATCTGCCTATGTGAACCTTTATTTGGTGGGAAAGAAACAGGATTTAGAGAACAATACCAAGATCCTACAAACAATTAATAATGACATGTTGTTTTGACATTAACCTTTAAATGTTCAGGGAAATATTAGGCTAAACAATCATAGATAGTACCTTTCTCTGGGTATTTCTAGCTGAATTTAGTCAGTTTGATGTTTATAAAAAGTGCTTTCTTCATGACCTAATGATTCCTTTCTGTATCTGTGAAAGAGAAGGCAGACACACACCCTATTATCTTTACACACACACACCATCTCTTTCCACCCCATCTGTCTAAATAGGGTTCCCATTTCAGCCCCCTGAGTGAAGCTCAGCACTAAGTGGGACAGTTAGAGGACATTTTCTCCCTCAGTCTCTCTCGCTCTCCTTGTGTTTTCTAATAATATTGCTTGTCTGAGTGTGCATGCATAGTGTTTGCTTCCTTTGCATTATAGCTGCTGAATGTGCTTTAATACCCTCCATGCTCTGCTAGCGAAGAGCCTCAGGATGCAAATATTGATGTTTTTTTAAAAGTGTGTGTGAAAGATGGGTAGACAGATGGATGAATATGTTATTTGATAGGATGATGTGCATGATTAGTATCAGGGATCCTTCTGATAGTGTAATGGAGTTAACATCTTGCCCATCATGTCACTATGTTATTATTTGCATATAAAATAAAGGTCTGTAGTTCTTCCCTGTCTTGTAGAGATGCAAATAATTTCTAGTTTCCAAGAGTGGCTGTAGCTTCTGTAAAGCCTGCTCTATTCTACTATCTCATTTATTAAAGCTTGTGTGCTTTCAATCCAACTTAAATTATTTGACTATCATGAGATAGCTAATGGTAAACACAGTGGTGTTGAAACAGTCATAATCTCTTCTTTGTTCAATCCACTTCAGTCTATTTACACAATGGTGGCAACCTTAATAACCACAGCAAAACTATTACATACTTTGGCTCAACAATAAATCACTCACCCTAATGAGTATTGTTGGTAGGTATTTTGACCGTCACTAGTTGGGACGTGGCCACAAGTGCAATATTCCCGAAGTTTTAACCCATAGATAGCAGTGCTGCAGTAATTTTCAGCCTAACTGGCTTCGATGTGGATTTACTCTTTGAGGTACTGTTATCAAGATCAACTGAGATCAAGATCAATTGTACACTACATTTATGCATCTTTTGAAAGGTGAGAACAATGCAATCAACAATATATCCATATTTTACTCTTACCATCAATTCAGCCAGTACCAGGATGTGCAATAGGAGGGTTATAAAGCATTAGTATGACACAATGGTGCACATACAATGGGTTCGTAAAAGATTCATAATGCAAGCAAGGCACAGGTGTGTCTGGTTGTCTAACATTAGTCAGTGATACTGTACAAACAAACCCAGTCTGTTCTGGTTTTATTGTACAGGAACAGACCACATACCTACGCACATCAACATCATTACTGTAGGGGTCCTATTGGTCAAGCTGTTTCAGGGCAGGGGGTCTTCCAGTTCCAGATTAATTATATGTGTGTGCATTATTAAGCCCCCCTAGGATTACCCCCTGTGCTCTTTTGTTACTTTAGTAATCAACAGGGAGTGGTTCTAACTGTTATAAAGCCGTCTAAGAACTCCTCAAACACTTTTACATTCCAAAGACTGGAAACAATGTTCTTTATGAGAATCTGTAACCTTTGCACATATAGATCATAAAAACCCTACCTTGCCCTATAAATAACTAAAATAAAGTCAAATAAATAATAAAAGTAATCTGAATAATTGTGTAGGTCTGCTGTATTTATTCATTTCATGAAATAGTTCCAGTGCAAAGTTTTCCTGCACAGATTACTGACCTTTTTCACAGCAGACAATTTGAGTCTTTGTGGCACAAAAAGCCCAGGTGTAATTAATAAGGTTGGCTCTGTTCCATTTAGGTGTTCCAGTTGCAGGGTCCTGGTATTATGTATACTGGTTCACTGGCATGTCGCACTGGGACACATAAATAGAGCAGAGCTGGCATCAAGGTTTTTAGGTATACCTGTGCTTTTCCTACTGCAACAAGTCAAAATATCCACCATGAAATAGGTCTATACTTCTTTTAAGTACAGTACATGCTACACACTTACAGAGCAATAATTAACTATGGAGCAATATGCTATGGCTTTATTTTAAAACTGTAAAAGAAGAAAGATGTGTGTCATGTGATAGAGGAAGGCAGTAATGGATAATACAAGTGAGTAAATAGAGAAGTGCAATCACCAATTTCAAATATTTAAAAAATTGTGATAGTGTTACAAAATTAGTGAAATGCCTGCAGATAGAATTCTTACAACCTGCATGTGCACTATCTATGAATAGTGTGTGCATGTATACAGTATGAATATGTATGCGGGCTGCCTGTGTGTATATAGACATTTTGCATGATGTGTTTATGTTGAGTGTAAGTACAGTATTCCCTCCTTGTCCTCAGGAGTGTTCTACCAGCATGGCGTGCAGTACTCATCTGAATCATTCAGAGGCCTGAGAGAGACTTCGGCAGCTCGTCTCTGGATGAAACTTCTCAATGTTTCATGTGAGGTAATGTGCACAAGTAGGCTACAGGAAGACCTCTCTAACAGGAATAGCAGTGACACAGCGTTAGAGATGCGTTAACATTCCAAATGAGAGCATGTATCATGTGAGAAACGTAAAACCCCTATTTAACATATTTCTTCTGACTATATGCACCAATTGTGTCTTTTCCTTCCTTTAGACAGTACAGGGCTACACAAGCCACAATACACTGCCAGTCTATCTTTACTGCAAGTAGCTGTAGCTCAAGAATGATTTGTTTATTTGCTCTGAGGCTAATGGCCACTTTGTCTGATTGCTGTCTGAATGCGTTTATGTGTGTGTAAGCACAAAACACCATTTATTCCTGCAGTATCTGAGGATGGTGAAGAGAGTGGGTTTTTTTTTTTTTTTTACAGTGGAACTAGTTCACTGCCAATGCTGCGAGCACAAATTCCATAAAGTATTCAGAAGCACACAGGCTTAATAAAACACAGCAGAATGAACAGTGTTTGGAGTTGTGAACTTATGCTCAGTTGCCATGAGTGTCATGGGAAGCGCTATCCAAATAAAATATAACTAGATTATTATGAATTTGCATAACAGAGAGACACATTCACTTTGTATATCCCGACATCCTCCTGGATTTTACATCTTGCTCATCCACAGCAATCTGATTGAGGGAGATGTTTGCTTGTACAGCAAATCCAATCCGATGAGGATCAAATCCTTTCTGAGCTCGGATATGACGCAAAGATACAACCATAGTCTGGAATTAACACAGAATTATTATGCTTGCAAGAAATAAAATACCTCTCAAGCCAAAACACAGCCTGGCCCCAAAATATGTATATGTGAACTTCTGGCCCTCTGGCCTTAATTCACATGTTACATCCCCAGGACTTCCTCAGTAAAATACCCTGCGCCAAGATGTGGTGTCAACTAGCAACTGAAGCATTTTTTAAATAATTGAAGCTATCAAGCCATTCCAAAGGTGGTATTTAAGTTATTTTTACTGGTTCCTACAATACATACAATGACCTTTATTTGGTCAGGTCAAGTAACACAATCTGGGTTGGATTTCTATTTGTAGATCTTCAGAACTCCTAAAGAAGAATTAAATAAATATAGATAGTTTATGGACAGCGTTGTAAAATCTGAAGAATTGTGCAGTATAGTCATGTATTGCATTTTACAGTACTTTGACAAGCAGACTCATTGATCTTAGGCCTTGTCTGCTGCTGGCATAACTGTGAAAGTGACCCCTGCTCAGGGTCAGCTGTCATAAATAATAAGTCACTGGCATGGCAGACAGAGACAACCAATAGGATTTTGGGATCAATGCACATTAGTAAGTCTGATTATCTGATCAATGTGAGATGTAAAATAGGATTAAATGATCAATGAGGGCGACAGTTGACAGCTGAACCTCTTCAGAGATGTCTGAATGTCACAGTTCATTTGTCCAGAGCCACAGTAGAAGTTAAAGTCCCCCTCCGATCAGAAATGAGTTTTGCTTATTGTTACTTCACTCGGATGTTTGAACTTCACTGTGCAGAGTTTGACATTTTCTGAAAGTGGAAAGTTTCTCTGTGCTCACCTTAAATTAGTTGAAGGCGTGTAACTACAAGCATGATATGTGACAGTTAGTTCAGGACCTACTGTGGTCAAGTATGCAACTTACACAACTGTGATGTGGTAATTTGAAGCATCCGGTGCACATACACTGAGAATTGACTCTTCGGTGAAGTAGACATCTTGTGGCCAGGAATTAACCTTTCGAATTTATATTAAGATTTTTAATGAGGTAGTTGATTTCCCATATCAAACACAAATTATTATCCAGGGTAGAGTGTTTTTACATGTCCGTAGGGGAGCTTTACATAAGTGAAATTACCAGTGACTACTTGAGAAACAAATCAAACTGCATTTAGTCAGATGCAGTTAGTAGTACAACCCAATTTTAGGTCAGCATAATTTCCAGTTTCATGTTTTATTTTTTTCAATCAGTCAAATTGGAGCTAAATCAGATCAGGTCACCACTGACATTGAGATTAGGCTGGATGTGAGCCCTCAGAGAAGATGAAAATCCTTGATTTCTTGTGGGGTTTTATGTCAATAATTTAGGTTATCTGTTAATCTGATTAACATGACATTGACTATGAAATATCAGGACTGCACAGTGTTGAATTTTGTCCATTATGCACACAGTATATTTTTTTTAAGCACAGATACATTCATGCCTACACAAACATTATCAAGACATTGTAAAACTGAACAAAATAGAAAACTGACCAGGTTCTTGCGGATGAATTTATTCTCTTATTCTGTTCATTAATTCTCTATAGAGCTTTTCAACATTCATAAAAAACAATTTTTTTTCCTATAGGTGCAGTATATGACATAATAATGAAGCTTTCCATAGAGATTTTGACTATACAGACATACAACTTCATCCACTCAGCCCATTGAGGACCATTGCGTAATCAGCACATAATCACATACAGAACAACAGCTTCCCCCCGACACGCACGCACTCTCAGTAAGCCTTCAGATCGCGCCTGTCCCTCAGTATCCCACAATCCTCCTGTTTGGTCTCAGCAGGTCATGCGTGCCACTCCAAACTCCAGACTGACAACAGCTGGCTCTTCCTTGGCCAGCTCGCTGTTGTATGTCCCTTCCAGCTCTCCATAGCTCTGCTTCCTGCTCTCGGTGCCGCTGCTGCCCTCTACTGTCCGCTCGGTGTCGGTGCTCTCGGTGGCCTCCTCGCCCACTTCCTCCTGCTCGTCCTCCTCCTCCTGCCGCTGCACCTCTTTGTGGTTGATGGGCGCCCCCAGAATGAGGGAGTCGGGACGTGGCGGGAGGGTGTTGGTGTTGGAGCGTTGATCT
This sequence comes from Thunnus thynnus, assembly GCF_963924715.1. Classification (NCBI taxonomy): domain Eukaryota; kingdom Metazoa; phylum Chordata; class Actinopteri; order Scombriformes; family Scombridae; genus Thunnus; species Thunnus thynnus. The sequence goes on from NC_089537.1 coordinate 16,984,910, forward strand.
CTGGTGGGAGGAGGTGCAGGCGGGTCAGAGGTCGCAATGGGGGTCACGCCGAGCTGGTGGAGCCTCTGGATGCAGAGGGAAGGATGAGACAACACAGAGAAAGTCGTTTTTATTCAGAAATGTACATCACGCACATTTACCCCTTCATCTTTTGACCATTTTCATATTTCTCAAAGCCCACTGCAGTATAAAAAATACCACATGCTCTAAATATGATGGCATATTATGAGGTGATTATCTGTTTTAATGCTGAAAAATGTTTCGATATGTAAATTCTGTGATGGTACTGTAGATTAGTTTTTATGTACTGTATATCCACAAAGATGTTTTTGGAAAGAAAAAATTATGTACAGTATCTGAGAGCAGCTGGTTGCAATTATTTTCTCTCAAGATAAAACTATTCATCATAATGGATAATTATCTTGTCATCTCAAAGCAATGGTGGTGCTTTTTTCTCCACCAGTTGTTTCTGGGATATCATAAAAAACAACTTTCTCATCCACACATGATAATTAATCATGATCTTAAAAAAAAAAAAAAACTGCAATCACAGCAGCTCTAGGCTTAAAAAATAAATAATAAAATAAAATAATAATAAATAAAAAAGACAACAGTGTATATCCACACTGAATGTATAAAACCACAAGATATCTTCAGTGTCCCAACTTCAACATATTGGCTACATAGTGAGAATTTGTGTGTATGAACTCACATTCTCCAGTGCTTGCAGGGTGCTCTCTGCCTTGCGGCTGTTCTCTCGCAGTGTCAAAATGGTTTTGAGGATGGACTGACGTGGGTGCATGGACCGATCAAACTGATGGTACATGTTTCTCCAGAACCTTGGAAACAGAGTTGCACACAAACACACAGTAAAATAAGTCTCCTAGTGTAACCAAAACAATTCATGTGTTACAGGGCAGGGAGGTGAGGAAGGATGTACTGACTTGAAATGGTAGGGCAGGGTGGAGGGCTCCAGCACAGGGTGTGCTTCAGAGTAGGCCGGGCTGTAGAACGGATTAACGTAGTTCTGTTTTTCGCTCATTAGATATGCCCACAGTGAATGAGTCCGCTCTCTCAGCCTGGAACACAACATACAACACATAAACTCAAAACAGAGTCCAATGGGACGTTTGTTCAGGCGTTTAAAAACTCAACAATCCAGCCTTTCTATCATCTGTCATTTCTAACCCCGTGTCGAGACAGCAAGCGTGTCAGATATGTTTTTCACACGCAATGGATACACTCTCATTTTTTAAAATCTATGCAGCTGGCTGTACCAGCTCCGTGAAGGCTCGCATCTCAGTTGCGTCTCACGGGCATAACCACGACCTGAAGAGTTCATTTATGCTTCAAGTCTATTTTCCTCTGTTTTACACGCATCGCTACAGTCATGCGTATTGGGCTCTGAGCGCCCTCCAACACGCAGGTGACCTACACTCAACGCTGCACCTGAACACCTCCAGTGTAGACACACAGGACGGAGCACTTGCTGCTGCTCTGCTGACATGCTGCTCGCACTACGTTTGCTGTCTAGACACAAGGTAAGAGAAATACAGCCAATAAAACTAATTAAAAGAATTGTTTGCAACCCTCTCTTATTTAGGTGTAAAATTGTTATTTTTCTTAACCATTTTGATGTACTGAAAACTAAAAGAAAAGAGTGGGTAGGTAGTGTGGTGGTATGTTTGTCAGACCTGTGAGAATTACCACATGCAATTAAAAGTGTTTGTATTAGCCTGGTAAAACATGAGGATGTTACCCACACAGGACAATGAGTACTGGAAGGTCTGACCAACCAGAGAGAGTGGCAGTGCTCTCAACAGCAACTTGCAATACTAGTTAACCCAGGTCTTGTGTAGGTGTGTTTGTTTGTGTGTCTTTAGACCTATTGTTGTGTGTAAGAATAAGATTATTATAGGTATGTTTTAGGTTTGGGATTTCTGTGCTGGTGGTTACAGGTGCAGCCACACAGCCCACTGAGTATGTTTTTCAATGAGGAGTGTCTCTTTTGATTTAGGGAGCTAATAAAGCATCTGTCATCAGAGGTGTGTTTGTTCTAATGGTCAAAAAAGTTTAAAGAGATTATCCCTTTAGAATTAATGGATATTTTTTTCAAAGTCGTCATCTGTTTGGCAAATAGAAACCAGGGGGCAGAGAGGACTGACACATAAAACAGCGACTCTATACAAACAATGTGTGTCTGACTCACTGCAGCTCCTCTCTCTGTCTCTGATTGTTGCCGAGGAAGTTGCCGTATTGACATGAGTGGACGTGTTCGTGGATCTGCAGCAGGAACCACTCGCTGAACTCAAACGCCTGATAAAAAGACGGTTATCATTAAATAAATACAATAAAACACACAGTGTTGCAAGTCAAAATATATAATAGTACACGTATCATGCAGCTGACACACTCCCACACACACCTGTGGGAACTGCTCAGTCAGCTGCCAGACACACTCCAGGAACTGAGTGAAGATTGGAGACACTTCTTTTGGATCTCCGTCCAACTGGTCACACCTACAGGTACACAATTCAAAAATATGTAGACTTTACTTGAACACATACACAATAACTATTATGTGTATACATTGTATATGATAGTATATGTAACTAACAAATGAATTATGTAGTATGAATAGTAAATATGTAGTATATATGTCAAGCAATATTATAAAATTGGGGCATAAACAATTACAGTATGATCCAGATGAAAGCTCACCTGTCTGCAAACTTATGGCCAAAGGAGATCCAGTCTTTCTCTATCAGTACCTAAAAAAAACAGAAGCAAAAAAAAGCAAGTATGAAGCAAACGATACAAATTCTACCAAAATCATCTGACAAAAGAGCAAGTTTGCAGCTGGTACCATGAAGCCCTTGATGGTGCGGTAGTAGGGGTCCATGAGCAGTGACCCCAGGGAGCAGACCTGGGCTGTTCTGTCCCAACCATCTGAACAATGAACCAACACGCTGGCTCCTTCCACGGTCACCGCCTAGAGTCAAGAGTTTAGATGGATGGCAGAGGTTAGTGAGTAAGGGATAAATGAATAAGGGTTAAATGTTATCACGGTGAGTCATTTAGTGATATAATTAAAAAAACAAAGCAGCTCTTTGGCTGTCATTATCCCTGACAGGACTGATGAAGATGAAGCAATGACGAGCACAGAGGTTTAAGTTGAAGGTGGAGAGCCAAGTTTTAAAGACGGAAGAGAGTTTGCCTTTGACATCATGTTTATAACTGCATACTATAAACTGTATTTATACGTAATTTAACTTATTACTTCCAGAAAACACTTCAGTGTTAATGTGCAATAAAACACACCTCTACAGAAACAGACGTCAAGAAGCAGGAAGTGGATATTTACCTTGGCAAGAAAGATGGCTGCATCTACAATAGCCTTGATATGCCGCAGCCAGCCACAGCTCTCTAGACCCACCAGATAGTCACTCATGGAGAGAGACCTGGTTCCTATCACTGAGAAACACAACCAAAGACAGAAAATGACTTCAGAATGACTTTGGTGTTTTGTCTGAATTGTTATAAAAGAGCCCTTCATGATCTGAAAGCATATTATCTTGAAACAATTAATATAAACAAAGCTCATTATGTAACATTACTTGCAGATACAATCTTATCTTTCCACGTCTGCCCTTGATAACGTCCCTTTGAAGAAATACAATGACATTTTTGTATACTATATGTGCCAGTGTGTGAAGCAGCATGTGTTTAACCTTCCAGCAATTTCTGCAGGCTGGTCCTCATTACGTGGATGTTTTCGATGCCGACGAACTGGAAGCGGATGTTTGAATAGTTGTCCTCATTCTCATAGCCTTTACCTGCTGCTCGGTTAGCCAGCGCGTTCAACTGCAGGACAGGAAAATAAGATGAGGACAAAATAATTGAAAATCTTCTTACTTTGTTTTCAAACAGTGTTTATCTAGTGTAGTGTTGAACCCAGTTATGCATTTAAAGCCTTACAATTTGAACTTATTGAATGAAAAAAAAGGACTTCTCATGCTAAACAAACTTAGGAGTGTTAACAGAAGAAAGGCTTTGTTTGACTGTCATCACTTTACCTTTGGCCTAGTATCCATGACGTAGACAAATCGGCTGTTGTGATTGGCTTTGCTGATGGCCTGCAGCATGCTCTCATCCTCCAAGCATCGTGCACTGAACCCAGAGAGAGGCTGGCTGCACCGACACACTGCCGCCTGTGTTGAGTGAACACACAACACTGATCAGAACAAGGATAGATACAAAAAAAAACCGCAAAACACTGCTGCTGAATTATCAACTAAAACTAGGACACCTATTATTACCTCCCCACATGGCTCACTTAGAACGTAACTATTAAAGGTTCCACAAGTCTGCCAAAGCCTCATGTGGATTCTCAGTGGATGACTGATAATGATTAACCCATTTTGTAGTGCAGTATATAGGCTGTGTTTATATCCACCCTATGGAAACCTCAGGTTAAGTCCCTCTGCCAAACATGTATTGATTGAATAAAGTGCAGTTTGTTTTGCCAAGTTAACACATGAGAGAGAGTGATAGTGACAGATGTACAATAAAAAGCAGGCAGGACCTCTGCTCACTACTGAAAGTAGTTTGACTGGAAAGTCAGGAATCAAAATGTTTGCTGTGGTGTGTGTGTGTGTTGGACATTGTAGTGAATTCATACCTTTTCAATTAGTATGAGTATACATAGATCATGCTAATTATAATCTTATCATGTCCTTACAGTGATGTAAAATGTTGTTTTATTCAGTTTTTGTTTTGCAGGGCACAATGATAGTCATGTCTGTCCATCAGTCCTTCTGATATTTCAGTACAGAAGAAGATATCTTGTCAACTGTTGTCCAGACTTCCCTAAAATTTCATGGCCCCCCCGACACTGTTTCCAAATGATTTTGTCAATCCTCTCTGTCACTTCATCTAACATCAATGAAAGGTCAAAATTTCCATCTGTACACAAGATATATCAAATTCTAATACACAGATTTCAAAGAGGACAAATCCTTTCGACCCACAGGCAAACATCTCAACTTTGCATGTTATTTCATATTCACAGATACGGTCCCATGAAATTTGCTTAGCACATTTATAAATACAAATGAATAAACCTTTATGCTTTCAGTAACCCTATAGCCATTCATCTAGCGCCACCTTCTGGAAAACCTCAATATGGAAACTTGTATGATCCTACCACTGAAACAGCAGTTTTTATTACTCTCCAAGTAGAACATTTTTTCCTGACACTCCCTTCATAAACTACCATAACATACAACAAGACCAAACGAATGATGAAGTGTGAACTGTGTGTAGGTTATCACAGTTTATTAAGTACCTTCTTCTCCTGGTAGAAGTATGTAAGTACAGGAAAACGTCCTTTGCTTCTGAACTTGGAACTCCCCACAATGATAGGCTTACTGGCTGTGATGGGAACATACAGGTCACGTGGATATGTCTCACACACCTGGAAAAAAAAAAAAGCATACACACATCACATACATAAACACACACAGACACAAACGATATTGGCAAACATCTCCTAGTTTGTGAGCATTAGTATTAATAATACTAACCCTGACCGGTGAAATAATGCACTGATATCATTATTCATTACTCAGTAGTTCAAAACAACGGATGATTCTACCCTAAAAAATATGTAATATTATAATATAATCTGTTCTATATGTAAACATGTTGTGTTAACTCAAAATGTTAACAGTAATAAGACAAAACTATAGTTAATATTCTGCACTTTCCTTTATTTAGAGATATATTAGATCTCATTGTGGAATGAAACCAGTATATTTTGGTTTCTCCAATATACTGTAGCAACTGATTTCATAAAATACCACCACACCCTCAGTGACCTTATTAAAACATACCCTGCCTCCCATTAGAGCAGGCAAGCCTGGGCAATGTTTACCCAAAACAAACTAAAGAATACTATACAAGTAAATCAGAACAACTACACAAAAAATCATGCAGCTTGCATGCTGGCAGCCCCCGATGACTTTATTGCTCAGTAATCAGGTGACATCATCAAACTCCTACTCCTGTCTTTCTCAATAGCGGGTTTATGGCACACAGTAGCAGTACCAAGGTCCAGTCACTCTCAGCAAGTGTCAATCTTGGTGTTTGAAGAAGGTGTAATGTTACATAAAAGTCTGGCGTACCGCAGGATGTGGCACCTTAGATCAAGAACACTCACAGTTTATGAGATGCAATCAATCATCTACCTTAAAGTCTCTGTTGACGTCGGTGAGCTGCCATTGGTCGCAGGGGACGCCCATCCTCTCAAACTCGGCCCCCAGGTCGATGAGCTGCCATCCTTCCTCTCGCTGCTGGTCGTTCTGTTTGGGGTTGTAGGAGAACGCGTAGAGCTCCTCATAGGATACTGCCCAAAGGAGGAGAAAGTCCGCGAAAACACAGGAAAATATGAGAACACTGTGTATCTATGTAAATACACAGTATCTATCACATGTATAAAAATGATAAAATGTATATATATATATGGGTAAGAACGGGGAGGAAGAGGTTGGGATGGATGGGAGGTCAAAGATGCTTTGTTAATGAACGGATGAGAACACAGACAGACAGACTGACACCCACCGGGCCGCAGAAGACGCAGCAGCGAGCTGTAGATGTCGTGGCAGTCTCTTTCTCTCTGTACCACAAAATGAACCAATCTGAAGTTCCGACACTGAATGACCAGAGGACAGCCCGTGGTGGTCAGGGAGAGCTTCTCCACAGAGGCTATATGGTGGTGCAAAATCTGCAGAGAGGAGAGGAAAGAGAGAGTGAATGGCTGTTTTTTTTTTCTTTAAGTTGCCTGAATTATTTAACAAATACAGGAGCACACTGCTAAAAATGTACAGTATGTGAGGTGCTGCCCTGTATTCCTCCACATTTACTATAGGTTGGGATTCAATTCATGCACAACCGGTATATAAAAAGGCACAATGAGACGGTCGAAATGAAGCCCTGTATCAGCAAGGATCCAAAAACAAATAGTAGATTGAAAACTCGTTCACCCGTTGCAATTCTCATTATTCTCTAAAAACAGCATGTAGGTCAGGCTTAACAAACGTTACACTCTTTAACATCTCTGCAGTAACTTCATCAACAGTTTACTACAAGTGGCCCAAAACATTAAGTTACAAACCAAAGAAAGAATAATATTTTTGACAATATAAAAAAGGGCACAATTATAATGTGTATTCTGGCACTGGTCAACCTCCTGTACACACAAATACGGTTATTCCACCAGCGGAAGCACTTGAAACTCCTTGTAGATATTTACATGATAAAATTTAAGAATGAATAAGATGTAGATGCCATGTTGTCAAGAACATCTACTGTGAATTCTTGAGCTTTGGACAGAAGAAAGTTTCGACAGTCTTTGTACTGTTCATGATCATAAAGAACAGAGGGCGAAAGGGACAAATGCAGCACATCACCATATTCAATGAGCACAGATCGAATTCCTCAGGGATCCCAACTATGGTATATACGCTAATAAAGATGCACATTCATCAGCATTGGTAATGACTGGTGACACACACACACACAGCCTAAATGCTGATCACACCAGCTGTTGAGCCAGACAGCAACTCAACTGCTGTTTAATATTTTATAAGGTACAATAACATTCTCAGAAACTAACAGTCTAAATTGACACCGAAAATGCTCACACATATGCTGCTGCACTTGGCAGATGCGTACAAGGTACCTAAACACAGAAACGGGACCAAATACACAAACACTGAACATTAGTGGGAGTATATTTGCTGCTACACCAGAAAAGGCTGGAAAAAAAGGGAGGAAAAGAAAATTTGCCCTTTTCTCAGCACCTAAGGCAGGAAGGATGGCGGGGGTGAGGTCATGGCCCGAGTGCTGCTGTGCAAAGCATTTTGAGACAAACAATCTTATCCCATAATACAGACCAGCCATTGTAACATTCTAACTACTAGATTAATAATTCACCATACATATATAACAAGACTTCAAATATATAGTTCTAGTGTGCACAGCAAAAAAAATGCATTAATGCAAAAGTATCCTGAAGCTTAATTAAGAGTAGATCAAGAGCTGTAAGGGAGACAATACTGGCTGCTAAAACTTCTGAGAAAAAAGATGCAAGTTTCTGACAGCGACAGCAACAATTTTGCAAGTAGCTACTGCAACATCACACTGCATAGGTTATTCTAATGTGGGAGTGAATAAATAATACATTGCATACTAATGAAAGATAACCACTAGACTAAAAACAGGTCAGTTTTGTCAGTTGATCGCCCTCGATTACCTGCAGTAATTAGCACGCATGAAGTTGTACCATCTCAGTCCAGCAGGTGGAAATTCTGGGGTGAATAATCCGTGGAAAATCCCACACATAGACTGACATCATCACTACTTTGAGCAATTGTCTTACTGTGGAAGTCGTGTGGTTTACAACACTCAGATATGCAGAAGTTAGGCCGACTGTTTTCTGGGTTTCGTCAAAGAAAATACCAGCAGTGGTCACATCCATATGCAGTCTACTCGGTGAAAAAAGGGGAACTGTGAATTATCCCTGTAATACTGACAAGAACGCATCCACTACTACAACTACTCACCCAGATCTCCTGTCCTGCAGATGTTGAGTTGTTGGAGCTGCTCTCCACAAAGATGAGATGTGTAGCTGTGAGATACAATGTGCCATTTGTGGATTTGTTGCTGAAGCGATCCAACAGCCGCACCTGCTCCACCTGCAAACACGTGCCAAGAATAACACTATTAATCAGCAGTAGCTAGTAGTCAAAACATATAAAAAGTTTTACGCAGGCAGTAGTGAAATGAAGATGGGATTTTGCTAACAGGAATGACACCTGTCACAAAATTACTGCGTGTGGTTCCAGCTGGCACACTGCCTAATCCCGACCAGCTGGTCCTCACCATTAGCTGGCAATTCCATTATAATGAGACTCACAAATGATTTCTGGATTATGGGAGAGGAAAATCTGGTAGTGACTGAACAATGTAACAAATGTGGTGTTTTTCACAGTTATTAAAAATGTATTCTGTTATACAGCTAAGGCGTAGACTTGCTAAATTCTTACAGCACCCCCGTTCCCAACTCCACACATATAAACAGTCCATAGTCTGAGTAGAACATTTACCCACATCACAAGTTTTTACACAGGAAGAAGGTTGTGGTCCACTAGCTATAATAAACAACAGGTTTTATAAGCCCTGGTGGTCAGAACGCCCATTCATGACTCCCTTAAAGAAAGTTTGGCAGGGATGACAAGCATGTATATAAGAAACTGTTGGAAAATACTGCTGATGGACAATATGTTACTTTTACACATATGTACAGCCTGCTCTATTGCATTCTTCTAACATCCCTTTCTAGCATTAAGATCCATTAGAATAAGGCTACTCCTCTTATTAAATAATAGCACACCGATTGCTACTAGCAACCTACAGTCTGACCAAAAGGCTACTGGACAATTGGATTTGGACTGTAAGCTGCTGTCGCTGCTAACTGTCCAAATTCATGATTCATCACATTAGCGGTTCTTGTTGACTCAGACATCCTCTCTCTCCCTTTGTTTCCTTTTTCCTGTCGTTCTCAGATATGATGAAATGATCTCCGTCTCCCGGCAACTGGCGGGACACAGCACTGACAGGCTTAGTACATACAGGAAGTCAGTGGTGTGAGTGAGTGAGTGAGAGAGAGAGAGAGAGAGAGAGAGCGGGCATCACATAAGAAAATTGGTGATGTGAATGTTTATATTTCTTCGTAAACCAATGATGCAGTCTAAGCCATGTCTCAAAGTGCCAGATTGCCCTGAAACTGTGCTCATTTTTCTAAATGAACTGGAAATAAAAGTCCAGATGACACCATCTGACACCATGTGCATGAAGAAATAATAAAGTTAAAACAATAGAATTGTTGTTATTTTAAAGGCGCTTCATCTTTTTTTCTGGCTCAGGTTGACCACAATGTTAATAACTCATAACAAGGCCATCCAACAAAATGCCCTCATAACATTATAGTAGCAAGTTTACTTACTCAAGGTGGAAACATGTTCTGATAGCAATAAAAATCTTCTCTGCGAAGTTCAAGCAAACAACCAGGCTTAAGACAGGGGAGCCACACCCAGTCTAGGTGCAGTTACACCCACTAGAAACCCAGCAGGTCTTTACTCCATAGGCAATTATGTTGCCTAAGAACTATTTGTACGTTGCTGGACTGTGAAATTATCCCCGAGCCTCCAAAATTAGGTCAAACTGCTTCCTAACATGACAGAGAAAGCTCACCTTTCAATTTACACACCCTCATGAATACACACACTACAAATATTAGCTGTAGGCCTGATGCATGTCCCCAGCTTTTTAAGCCACTGAGGCTTATGTCGAATAAGTTCCAGTGGTAAATGTCATGGGAGAGCCAGCTAATCCACGTATAGTGCAGATAATAAGTATTTGGACAGAGACATTTTTGTTGCTGTGTAGTCTTTGAACTCCTATTATTTTGGATTTAAAATGAATGACTATGAGGTAAAATTCATGTTTGGCGTTGAGCTTTAAACAGAAGGTGTGTACATACATATATGTATCGGGTGAACAGTGTAGCCCTTTACGGTACAAAAAGTGCACTATTCATGGACTGTATATACAATCTATGGGATCATGTAACATAATCTTACAGGCATCATATTTAATATCTGGTTGTAAATCATTTGCAACTGATCAATCACTGTCTGAAGTCTACAACACATAGACATCACCATCCATTTGGTATCTTTCCTACTGATGCTTTGCCAGGTCTGTACTGCAGCAATGTCCAGTTCTTGCTTGTTTGGGGGCTTTTTTTACCTTCAGTAAGTGATCTGGCCTGAGCTCAGGTGATTGACTTGGCCAGTTAAAACAATTCCACTGTTTAGCAAAAATCAATCCTTTAAGCTTTTGCACGGTAGCACAACACAGATTATAGAATTGTGAGAATGTATGTTAAAAGGATCACCAGTCCTAAGGCGTTCAACACCCGCAAACACTAAACAAACAGTCAGTGCTGTGACATTATGTGTCATCAACGTGCCATTATGCTTGAATGTATATAATCTCTCTCTCTTTAGTGATCTATCACAACTGGATACACTGGCTGGCTTGATAATTTAACGTAAACTCCGTAATAGGGCGTGCAATTAAGTTAGCAGCATTACAAAGAGGAAAGCTAGCTGTCTGCTGCACGGAGAAAAAAAACAACCAGCTCATTGATGCTCGTCACGTCTGACACTTCCAAGATGCTGGCTGACGACACCTGCTAGCTATCATGCTATTTGTTTAAAACACGCAAATGTATTCTGAATATTGATATATGTCAAACGTAGGCCCCCACCCTCCCAAAAAATCCCTCAAAACACAAGGCCGAGCTGCTGTCTGTATCCCATCCACTGCAATTAGCTAGAAATGTTAGCTAACGTTACCTTTGGCGTGCGGATATGCTCCATTTCTCCGAGTCCAAACAGCTGTCAGCAACTGCAAAGCTTCACACGACGCCTTCTGGATATAACTCTATCATTGATAATATGATGGCTAAAAACTGCTGCACGAACCGCTTTGACGAGATCGGTGGCAGACGATATGTGTTTATTGTCAATTATTTCACTCCCCCATCCGCGTAAAGATCCAGACAATAACGTCTTCAGTACTTCCGGCGTGGACTCTTCAAAATAAGTAGGTTTTTTAAAAATATATTTTCATGGTCGTTACAGTCAGATACAAACTGTATGCCTCGCATTTTTACCACTGTGTGTGTATTAGTAATACGTTTTCTGTGTCTTGATTAAGCACAACTTGATGTCATAAATGTGCCATGTATGTAGAATATATAATGAAATATCAAACTCCGTCAAACTAGATTTTAACTCAGGGCTCCTATACAAGATGGTCTGCAAGATAAGCTAGTAATGCATGTGTTGCCTTCAGCCTCCCTATAAATTCAAATGTATATGGTATTAACAAACAAATCTGAAATTACTAAAATGACTGTAAACTGTTGGTGAACAGTGAAGCTGGAGCCTTCAGGCCCCCTGTGGGTCTGGAGCCTTGACACAGTCGCCCACTTTGCCAGGTTGGTAATCCAGCCTTTGATAACGTAAAATAAGATGTTTGAGTGTTTCCAGCAAATTGCAGAAAACAAATATATGGCAGCAAGCATCAGGATTAATAGAGAGTCAAGTTGGCCAGTATTACAAAACACATTACAAAAGTGTTGTCAATAGTAATAGAGGTGGTGCAGGAAGGGAAAACTAAAATGAAGTGGTATAAAAAAAGCGTTTTTCTATTGTGATACGTAATTCAAAATTATGATATATTTGCAGTATGAATGAGGTTATACAATGTAGTCTCTATATAGTGTAAAACAAAACACAGGCACAAATGACAAAAAAGTGAAAGCATTCACATTTTTTTTTTTTTTTGGTCCTTATTTTAATAGTGTTACAAAAGAAAAATAATAACTTTATTATGCTCTAGCATCTTTCAAAAACAAAGTTACAAAATGCTATAGAAAAACAGATAATACAAGTAAATAAGAACCAAAACATAAGAACAAACAAGATAAAAATAATGCACATATACATAGATAAATCATAACAAATTATATCAAACAAACAAAGAAACTTTATAGACTGAAAAGGTGTAGGCTGAAGCTTTAGCTTATTATGTCTATCCTTTTTACCTCATACAAAAAACAAACAATACAAAACAATAGTCCCAAAATACAAATCAAACATTTCATTCATTATGTTCATACCTCAGTATTTTATTTGTTTACTGTTATTCATGAACATTTTTTTAAATTCAAGAAGTTTGATACACATTTTTAATTCCCTGTCACAGTTATTCCATAAACTAACCCCTTTAACAGTTATAAATCTATTCTTTAGCCCTTGTTTTTACATACATATTCCCCTGATTCCATACTGACTCTCTCTGAATTTAAACATGTTTTGTTGACAGTCAGTAAGCAAGTTACATTTTACTTTTTACATTATTTATGCACTTTTAAAGTCAACCAGATCACGGAATTAAATAGAAGCAATAGAGCCATAATGTTGAAGATTACAAGAGACAAAAATTGACGAAATATTATGTAAATTCTGAAAAAGCTGGTATAATACGGTCTCAGATGGCGTCTTTTATTTTGAAAGCAAACCCGAAATCTATATGTGTTTTTTTGTCACTTTTTGGAAACGTCCGCCCCAAGCACCAACGTTGGTATCGTGCGCATGCGCGAGGCCTCACGCGACCCAAAAGCAGCGCAAGGTACGACGGGAAATGTAGTTGAACAGTGATTACCCGAAATGCCACAGCGTCCGGTAAATAGCAGGCGGGGAATAGGAAAAGAACCACCATGCGAGGATTCATCCTGCGATTTTTGACAGCTTTTTGATTCTAAAACGATGTAATGGGGTGCAGTAACAGTTGAGCAGCACTGGATTTATTTAAAGAAGATGACAGGTTTTCTCCAAGTGTGTTCTGAGTAAAGACAACAGCGCGGATTTGGCCCTTACGCGGGCATCTATTCAAAGCTAACTAGCTAGCGTGATAGTGGGGATGCTCGCTGAGCGTGTTCATGTGTGGTTGAAGTACAAATAACCTGTCGGTGTTACATGTGTGCCTCCTGAAATACAATGTCTGGCTTTAACTTCGGAGCAGGGACTCTTGGTTCCACCAACGCTGGTGGTGGATTCTCATTCGGGGCTGTAACCAGGTAACTAACGAAAAATGACAAATAGCCGAATGAGCTAATGTTAGCATAGCCAGCCTGACGTTAGCAGGTAACCTTGCATGGCTTTATTGCTGCTTGGTGCAACCGAATTAAACCCAGTTGAAGACAGATATGGTTCACTTTTGACGACGCTTAAGTTAGCTTCTAATTCGAGGTTAAGTGAAAAGTTAAGGGAAATTTTATAAATTTTATATTTAGCGGCTGATTCTCCGTTATTTTCAGCACTTAGACTTGTGAAAGAGTGGCAGGCATCATAGCAACTGAAAAAGGCGATTTCACTGATATTTCTTTACTCAGACCACATCGGACCAGGTCCAGATAAAAACGCTATACCTTGAATTGTGAAATCTTAATAATAATCGAATCTAGATTTGATAAGTCTAAGTCAGGGCACAAAATTAGCATCAGACACCAGCCAAATGCAGTTAAAATATGCAAGTGGCTGGTAGATTTGCTTCTCTCACCAGCCAAAAAAACAAAGGTAATCTATTGAGTAGCTGCTAAAATTGGAACATTCACTAGACATTTGGCCAGTTAATTAAAAAGTTAATTTTGCACCCACTTAATATATATTAGTTTTTTGATCTAGACCTGGTCTATGTGGTCTGTATGGGGAAAAAAGCAGTGAAATCCGCTGCTAAATATCATTATTTATGCTCCCCTTAACTCCAAATTGGAAGCTGACTTCAGTGTTGTTAATTATTGTTAAGTTATGTTCTGTCTAGTTATAGTTGTTTTTCTTTTTAATGTTAGTAAGGCGCCTCCTCTCCAAACTGTCTCCTTTCTATCAATTAAAAATGGGAAAATCAGTTAGTTTGCATCACTGTAACAATGATTGAACTTTCCCTATGTCTTAGATTGCCACTTGGTTCTTAGAAGAGCTATATGTCTATATATGTTATGTCTTTTTTTCTCATAAGTGCACCTGCGGCCAATACTGGTGGCTTCTCCTTTGGAACTGCTTTGGGTACAGCAGCCCCAACCCCTGCTGCCTCCACCACCAGCACCACCGCATCCCTTGGCCTAGGAGGCAGTCTCTTTGGTCAGAAACCTCCTGGGGGATTTTCTTTCAACACACCTGCCTCAAGTAATACTGTCACACCAATACAAATCCACTGGAAAATAGCAAAATCATGTTTTGTTTTGTGTACTGTAATTAACATGCCATCTGCAGCCATTTATGTTGTTGTGGTGTTCTCTTTCAGGTGCTGCTGCACCCACTGCTGGCCTTACATTAGGTACGTTTCTGTTGCTGGGTTTATTTTTGAAGTAGAATCAACTTTAAGTCTATGAAAATAGGTTATAACCTTGAACTTTGTATATCCTTTATCTTAGGTGCCCCAGCATCTACAGCTGCCTCCACTGGCTTCAGCTTGGCCTTCAACAAGCCCACTGCATCAGCAACACCTTTCTCCCTCACCACCACCTCTACCACCTCGTCAGCTCCTGCTGGGGCAGGTTTATCATTTGGCTCTGTCCTGACCTCCACTGCTCCACAGCAGCCAGCTGCCGCCGGCTTCACCCTCGGTCTTGGTGGTTCAACAACGACAGCAGCCGCAACAGTCCCCTCACTGGGCGGGGGTCTCTTCTCCAACACTGTGTCTGCAGGTGATGCAAACACACAGCCTGAGCCTGTCTACTTAAGTGTTCTGAGCTGTACTTGGAACTGGGTTGTGCATAGGCTCAGTACCAAGAGCTGAACTCAATGGTGATTTGTCATTAAAGGGAATATTCACCACTGTGATTATGATGATTTCTTAAAACTAGGTCACCTATGTAATAGAAATATGCAATTATTTTTGAAATTGGTGCCCTATGACTAGAGAAAACTGAGAAAAGGGCTGTAGATTCCCCATAAAGGGGGAATCCCATAACAACCAGAATGCACTGTGTGGGTCCTGCCCAGTCATCCACTGATGGTGTATTTAGTGAACACAGGGGGCAAGTATGAGACAAAGTTTCAGAGACAAAGTTAGTGAGCAGTTTTATATCTCTTTACTGAGGCTTATTTTCTTTTACAAAACGGTTTCCTCATTGAGTCTGGATATATCGTACTGGTAGGCAAGGATCATAACACAAATGGTGCGCTGGAGCAAGTTAAGGAGAATCATTGCAAACTTACGGAGTACTGCACACAAGCCAGAGCCGCTGGTGCTAGTGGACAGTCAAAAACAAGCATTTTTAGTGGACATACAATGGCGGGGCACAATTGCCCCAAAGGATTACATTGCAGCCTGTTTCGCGGCTGCTGGCTGAAGCACTCTTTCTCAATACTGGACCAGTTTCAAAAATTGTTGTCCCCATTAGTCACATATGAACTCCGAACAATGTCCAGAGAATCAGGTCCGAACATTCTCCGGAGTTGCCCTGTCAATGCTACAGCACCTCTCCAGCTGCAGTGCCTCTCCTCCGGCTACCGCTGTAATGTGGCTCCACGCTTCCTCCTCCACACTCTGTTGTGTCTGATTCCACAGCACTGTATTCTGCCTCATAAGTTGTATTAGTTGCACCACATCTCTGCTCTGACATTATATTGTAAAGCTAGTTGTTTGTTTGGGTTAGTGTTAGGACTCACAGAGAAACTCAGCACTGTGAAGCTGCGGCTATAACATAGCTGCGGTGGGTCCTTTCTCCTCCACAGTCTATATCTGATAACACAACGCGATATTCGGCTGCATATCATGAAACTAGTTATCTTCCAAATATACTGTATTTTTAGTAGTGTGATATTTTAGTGTCTGCTTTTCCCTATGGCTAGTGTAACATGGTAGGTGGAGTGTTTTGGGAGACCCACATTTGACCGTCCTTGAAGGCACCATTAAAGATATACCCTGTAGTTCATCCTTGCCCCCAACTAGGTCACTGTACATGTCAGCGCTGACGCCAGAAGATTTTGCAGCTGTGCCCCAGAGACACAGAGAACTTTAAAAACAACTGTTGTTGTTCTTCACACTATATCCCTAATTCAGATAGGTACAGATGGGGTTGAAAATTGTCAAAGTGGTCCTCTAAATAATTTATATAATTGAAAAACAATAATTCAATGCAGAAGCACAGTCAGTTACACACCTATGATTCAGCTGTCTTAAGTGAGGACTAAAACTATCTTTTAGCAGTAATTCTCAAATTAAAGAATGTGTAAATGTGATGAATAGTGTTATAACCTACATGGTCACTCTGTGTTGCAGGTTTGGGTCAGACTGCTCTTGGAGGAGGAGGTTTAACGTTAGGTTCTTTGTTAGCTACCTCTACGGCAGTGTCAGCGGCTCCAGCTCCCAGTGTTGGTTTAGGTGGGGTCGACTTCAGCACTTCCTCTGAGAATAAGAGCGACGCATCATCTGGAACCAATGCACAGTAAGTCATGTTGACCTACATATGGTTCTTAAGTAAATCGAAATGCTAAAATAAATGTCCAAAAGCACCTATTTTATTGCAAATGTTTAAATAAATATTATAGTGTAAAAAGTGTAAATAATTGCATACTGAGAGGCATTCCATTGCTTCCTATTCACTTAGTATGTACCTGATTAATTGTAATGAGTAACACTCTCTTCTCCCCATCCTCAGGGACAGTAAAGCTTTAAAAGATGAGAACCTGCCCCCGGTCATCTGTCAGGATGTCGAGAATTTCCAGTAAGTGCGGCTGTACTTGTATGCATCACATTATCACAGGATTTGATCCCCTGAGCTGTAGGTCACGAGCCTGTGCACATTACATATTTGTTTAGAGATGCAAAGTGTTGTAGAGATATGTCTTAATTTGGTTGTGTGTTGTAAACATAGCCAGAAGGATCATAGAATCACAAAGCTGTGACTTGTACTTATTAGGCAGAGTGCAGGGATATACTCTAAACAAAATAAAATTAGCTGTTTTCTCATGGGTCTTCCCTATGCACTGGTAAACTGCCATGTACATACCAGTGTACTGATAATGTATTGCAGGAGAACAGACTATGATATATATTACTGCATCAATCTGTTGTCTTTCCTTTCTCTTTTTACAGAAAATTTGTGAAAGAACAGAAACAGGTTCAAGAGGACATAAGCAGGATGTCATCTAAGGCCATCTCTAAAGTTCAAGATGACATCAAGAACCTCAAACAGCTTCTCTCTGTCAGCGCCAGCGGTCTGCAGCGACAGGCTCTGGCCATTGACAAGCTGAAGCTGGAGACAGCACAGGTAAAAACAAGCACATCCTCACACACAAGCCTAACTGTTATAGATGAACTCAGATTCCTAATTCTTTTTAGATATTCCGATGCATTCATTTTATATAATTGAAGATTCATTCTTATATAATGATTCACAAACTGATTCCCCAACCAGCCAATGAGAGCATATAACACACTGAACACTGAACTTCCACAAAGCCGATCAAGATATAACTACTATTATGTTGAAAACAGTGTCTGTCATTCCAACCTTTATACCAAATTATATTGAAAACACTTGGAAATGTGTGAAATGATCTCCTAGACAAAGATGGAATCCTGAAGATGCACAAAAAATCTGTCTTAACAGAAATTTGACTCTCCCCTTCCCTTTCTTCTTAAGGAGCTGAAAAATGCTGACATAGCACTGCGTACACAAAAGACTCCCCCTGGACTTCAACATGAGAACACTGCTCCATCAGAGTAAGTGAGCAGTCATATAGTAATCCAGAATTGAAACCAGATCGCTTTATTTATCTCAGCCTTTTCTTCACTCAAGTCTGTAAAACTAAATGTTTTTGTTGAATTTGTTGGAAGTGTTGTATATGTTCCATTTGGGTCCCAGGAGCTGACCCTTAACGCTCTGGTTTTATTATTGCTCATCTTCTTATCTGTAGTGACAGCTCCTTTTGCTTATTTAGCCAATATGTCCCTCTTCACTAGTCCCATTGTTTTGCATATTTCAGCTTTCATCACTTCATGAAATGGACAAAGATGAAAATATTGTACATTTTTCCTGTGTTTAGTTATTTCCGTAGCCTGGTAGAGCAATTTGAGGTGCAGTTGCAGCAGTACCGGCAGCAGATAGAAGAGCTGGAGAACCACCTGACAACGCAGAGCAGTGGCTCCCACATCACACCTCAGGGTAACATTCTCACATTTGTCTGACTTTCAACAAAACTCTGGAAAGTGAAAATGTCCAGTTATTTCAAGATCTTAAAACTGGATTACTAAATATTAAAAAAAGCAAATGACTGTGTAATGTGAACGATTTATTAACTCTGCAGCTCTAAAGAATTTTTTAGGATAAACATAACCCCCCCCCTTTCTGATCATTATTTCTGTCTCTTTGTTTTTTTCATTTGACCTTGTGTGATGTTGTTGTGTATGTGTGTGTTCATAGATCTGACCCTGGCCATGCAGAAGTTGTACCAGACATTTGTTGCACAAGCTGCCCAGCTCCAGTCTGTCCATGAGAATGTCAAGGTCAGTTCTTTTCTTCCTTGCTGAAAATGATGTAAGATATGTATTGACTTGGTTAGGGATTAGGTTTGATAACATTTTATTGAATTCAAATCAGGGCTGGGCAATACGGCAAAACATATGATCACGATAATTTTTTTCATATTGATAAATATCGATATTTATCATGATAAATATAATTTGAATATGCTGCCATTTGAAAAGTATACTGATATTAACTGAAGCCTAAAGAAATGAATGGGTCCATTAGTTAAAAAGGCCCTGGCACATTCATACACTCCCTACAACTGTAAGATAAAATACATTTAAAAGATAATTATGTGCTGGTTTTACATGTCTCAAATATTTTAGAAGTAGAAATCTGAGTAAAAAAGTGCAAAATTGTAATCAAGTCATTATATTGCATATTTTATTTATATTCTGCTGTAATCTCTTCATTTATCTTACTGTTATTTTCTGTGCTTAGTTCACATATCATTAGATTCGCTAGTTTTCTTTATAAAACAACACTAGCGTCAACGGATAGACCTTCCATTGCTACTCTGTTTACTAGCTTCGAGCATAGCCTAGCTTAGAAGTAAGCTTTGCGCATTCGCAGCATGGATGTATTATAAGAGCTGGATACTGGACTAAAATGGCGCCCATTCAGTCCTATAGGAATTGCTCGGCTGGCACATACGCAAAAAAAAGTTTCTAGCTTCCGGGTTTGCTTCCGCATTGGGCGGCCCACTGAATATGCACAGTAGTGTTTCTCCTGCTGGCCCCACGCGCGAGTTCCCGCTCAGCTCCCTCTCCAGCTCCCTCTCCAGCTCTTATTATACATCCATGGTTTGCAGTAAAAGCAGCCTCGTTGAAACGATGTCATGTGATTACTGCTCTGCAGTTGAAGATAGGATTTCTCTACTAGAGAAACATGTCCATGAGCTAGAGCAGCTTTTTCCGGCTACCGTCACTTTAGACGTGACAGGCACTCAGATAGTCGTAGCCCTGCTAATGACTGCTAATGATAATGGAGGCCAAAAACTACAGACTGACTGGCTGTTTATTTCTGCTGTGTGAACTAAATAGTAAAGTTTTTGTTTTACGTGGGTAATTGGATTTTAATGCCATTTTTTCTCTTTCCTCCTATTCATGTCTTGTACGGTAGATCTTGAAGCACCAGTACCTTTCCTATCGCCGGGCCTTCCTGGAAGACTCCACAGATGTCTTCGAGTCCAAACGGGCATCCAACAGGAAGTGGCAGAGTGCACCGCGAGTCACAACTGGGCCTGCCCCATTCTCCAGTGTGCCAAACGCTGCAGCTGTTGCCATGGCAGCCACATTGACCCAGCAACAGCAGCCAACTCCAGGTCTGACTGCCTACAAGTTCTAGAAAGTTCTCCTCCTGTCACCTTTTTTATATAAAATAAAGGAGAGAGAGGAGAGACGAATGTAAAAATAAGCTGGGAAAGGGCAGGATGAGTTTTATTTTAATATGACGATATTAGTGGGAGCGGAAAGGTCAAAAGGGGACAGAGAGGATGATTGAAAACTATAACAAACAAGCTTAGCTGATGCCAAGCTATTGTGTCAGTACTTTCTCTAATGAAAGAAAGATGGAGAAAGGGAGAGATAAGAGAATTGTTGCTAAACTGTTGACAGGAAACCTTTGTGCTGCCTTACCATCGTGTCTCTGACTCTCAGTTCAAGGGTTAGATACATTTATACATTTATCTAATGCGCCTTACATTACCAGGGTGAGGACATTTTATTGATGGCTGAACTGACCACCAGACCCTGGCAGTGTTGGTGCCGAGCCTATAAACTTGAGAATGTCTTATCAACTACGTACATTCGGTGATACTAGGGCCCTATGAAATCCGTTTGAATTTTTTTCCAGATTCCATTTTAGTGTTTTACGACTTAAGCACATTTTTTTCAACAGAGTGTCTAAACATGTGGTGGATGAATACAATTTCAACAGTTCAATTAGAAAGT
Organism: Thunnus thynnus; assembly: GCF_963924715.1. NCBI lineage: Eukaryota > Metazoa > Chordata > Actinopteri > Scombriformes > Scombridae > Thunnus > Thunnus thynnus. The sequence continues at coordinate 17,006,093 of NC_089537.1, forward strand.
ATTCAAAACGTTATCATACATTAAATGAATATATATATTATTAAATGTATCAATCCACACTGAATCCGAGTGACGTGCGTCTCAGAGACCCCCCGCATCTTTTCATGTTCTGAGTCTATTTCTGTCGCATTTAGTGAAGCGTAATCTGCACAGACAGCTGTTTAAATCACACAAATATCCCACTCTATATGTTTTTTGAACTTATTAAGCATATCTACATTGATTGATTAGCTCCCAGTCTGTCTGTGAGTTGCTTTTTTCACTACAGGCAGATTCTTCTTGCCCGCTATGGTGGGCAGGAAAAAAAAATCAATGACTGAATAAATACAAACACTGTTGATTTCTTCCTGTAGAGCTGACACGAAAACTATTTTGGTTCAGTAAATTTCTGCTGTCAGTCGGTCTGGTAAAGGCAGTTTTGCCGGACGTTGTCCTCTCAGCTTCCCAGGAGCTGCAGCTGACAGACAGCTGCTGTCCAGCTGTGTGGAAAGAGACACTGAACGCAGGTTGGAGTCGGTGTGGATTGAACGGATAGAATGCACTTACACACCGCTCATGTCTCGCTTCCCATGTGGGTTCACGGTTATTATTCCGCATTTCACAGTTGATTCCATTTTTATTATCAAATTCCGCAATTCCGTCCGTGTTTTCCGCAACGCGGAAGTCATAGGGCCCTGTGATACCACGGATATAACCTACTTCACCCAATTTCTCTCTTCCTCTCTGTGCCCTCTCTAATGGGATGTTAGATCAGGTTATTGAGCCTGATCTTATTGGAGAAATGACGAGAGAGTCCAGCTGTCAATTTTACTCACTTGAATCTTGAAGTTAGGACTCTTTTTATTCAACCGATGCTTGAAATAGGCATACCCAATGAAGATTGTTATGTTATGGAGTTAGAAGTATTAGACATTTGCTGTGTGATTTAGATATACTTAGCAAAATAATCTCTGAATGAGTAGTCAGGATTTGGCCTGTCAGTTGATTTTCTTTTTTTTAAGAACGTGTCTGGGTGATCAGTTGGTGTATAAGACATATTTACTATAATGTAGCTCCTACTGTTTCCAATCCACCTACAAAGAGGTCTCTTGCATGTAGGGAACAATTGATATCAGCTGACTTCACTGAAAACATAGGACTCTAAAATATTTTTTTGACCAGGATGTGTATAAAAATTGCCAACATTGGTTCAATGAAGTATGCCGCTTCTCTTGTTCAGGGTCTTACCAGTGGTAGGCGCAGTTTAGGCCAAAACACACACTTTCAAGAAACAATACTCTTAATAATTAAATGGAAGGCTTACGTCAACTTGTATTAAATAAGCCTTGTATTATCAAAGAATGTAAGCTCTATTCATTACATGTTAATATCTCACCACGTTAAATTCATTCCATCTTCCTCCAGCAAAAACTTTAATATTTGGCATAAGCAGACAGGTGAAAGCAGATCTTTTCTCTCTCTTTTTTTTTTTTTTTTTATATTTGCTGCTTACTCAGAGATCAGTGTCAGATGTATGTTGGCAAATTGATTTTTTTTTTTTTTTAGGACTTGATGATGGGTATATCCCAAAAATATTTAAATAAACCATCTACACTAATGTTATAAAACACAACCTTTGAAGCAGGTCTCATTGTTTCAGTAACCTCAGCACATAAAGGCACACAAATTCACATTTATTAAATATTTTACTACTAAAATGTCTGTTGCCACATCTCTGAGGCCTTTTTTGTAGGCCGTTTTACTAGCATATCAGAACACCCACTTGAAATGAACAAACCAAGCTGCTATGCGTATTAGCATGTTTCCGCTGTCTTTTTTTTTTTCCTTGTACAGTTAAATAAAATGCATAAAGATTTCATTTGCAATTGTGCAAATGTGAAATTTCATAGAATTTTGAAAGCAATATTTAAATTGGGTGGGGTTGCAAAGGCAGCAGGGTTTGTAAATTCTCACATGGCAAATTAAACCTGGTTTCATTTGCAAATTTCTACAGCTTCCTTTTCACAAAAATCATGAAGTCTGCTGTGACTGCTTAGACTGTTACCAGATATGATAACCACCAAATTGTAGCCCAGACAATGAATGTGGCTTATTTTTTCAGTGTTTAAAATATTTGAACATTCACATACCTTTTTCATTGCATTGCAGCAACTGTAGGAGCTCTTTGGAATAAACATTTAGCCCTTTATTTGATGTGCCAAGTAGGGATGGGAAATTTTTACATACATTTACATTTGAGTCCAAAACATGAGTCATTTAAATGGAACTTGGTGTCATTGAGCTTTTGTAGCTTTGGAGAAGAAAAAAGTACTTGACAAATGAGCCCAGTTGCCTCAGTGGGTAATGTCTGTTTGTGTGGTAGAAGGGAGTTCTTTTTTCGTGTGTCATTTTCCATTTTCATATTTTATTTCTCTTACATTTTTAATTTGTTTTTTTCTGATTTGAATCTAATGAAAGCAAATTTTGAATTAGCCATATTAGTCAAATCCATTTCTGATCGTTTGTTTATTGCAACCCTTAGTGCTCAGGGTACGCTATCTGTCAAAAAGCTTTCATTGTGCTCTGTTAAAACACTGCAACTTATTTTAAATTCGTAGCTTTGCAGGTCAGTGAACTGTGGAGTTGGGTACTAGTTTACATGATTGCTGTTTTAATATTAATAATAATATTAAGAAATTCTCATCCCTATAGCCAAATATTTGTTATTCTCTAGAATTTGACCCAGTCATTTCATAGATGATGCCTGTGGACATGTGGATGTCTTGGTCGCTCCATTATTTATTGACGTATTTATTTCTGTTTTATTTTTTGTTTGTGTGTGTAACTCGGTCCATAATTGGAATGGCGTAGTGGAGGGAGGCCAGTATCACAGCACACACAGTACTAACCATGCAGCTGGGTGTTGCTTACTTCATATTGATTCATATTTGACCCATGAACTTGTCTGTGCGGTGGTTGATTGTGTAGGCCAAAAGATTATTCAGATTTGTGCCTCAATGAGCATAAGTTAAAAGGTGCCAAAGGACTCAGGATGAACAATATAAACTATTTACTTACCTAAACCTGTAAAGTACACAAAAAAAATTGTCTTTCCATTACTGCACTTAGTAGGTCTTGAAGTGGAAGTGAGGCTGATAACTTTGTAAAATAACCCCGGTCATTGTCACTTATTGCTGGCCAAAATGAACCAGCGTGCTCAGTGTGTTTGTAGAAGATCAAGTGTTATGAACAAAGAGTTGAAGTTGGTCGTTTATGTTGGAAGTTTCATATACAATATACGTAGATTGTCAACAGTGACAAAAATGGTATGCATATCTTTATCGAGCTGTTTAATACTAAAATGCATTGGGTTGGTTTGGTTGGCCATACCACTGTTACTTGATTTAAGCTATTTCACCTAAGGGCTACTGTCAGTGTAATGGGGCTGGATCATTTCACATTCATTTCAATTAAATGGAAATCTAGAGTAAAAGTGCTGTTCACAATGTAATTTTAAAGTTGTAATTTCAGGTATTTCCTTTGGTATTTCAAGGTAGTGGTACTTTTTTACGGACCTTGGCTGAGACAAGTTTGTTTGTGTAGAAAATCTACTTGAGCCCAATTTGTTAGTTCAGAGGAGAAGAGTGATTTTTTTATTTTTTTTTGCTGCTCACGCTGGTCCTTCGGATACCAGTGAGATACATTTGTGCCAAAACATATAGGCTGGTCAGTGTGGTCAGATTGTATGTCCACATCTCTTTATTGTGCTGGACATTTATTTCCCACCAAATTATGTTAAAGGTGTTTGATGTAGATATTGGTGAGAGCTTAGCCTTTTTTGGCACTTAAGAGAGTGAGGACAAAAACAGTGTTGTGATATCGACAAGTTTTCAGTTCAGTCTCCAGCACTCATCTGTGTATTGCTGCTGAACCCGACACTAATTCAGTCTTTGTTGATGGAGTCGTTGTGTGCTCAGACATAAACCGCTGCTCTGGACATTCCAGTCCTCCTTTTTTAAAAACAACTTTAAACTCCTCGTAGAGGTGAGAAACAATTTTGGACCGAGCTGGATGTCTGTTAGCTGGATTCTCAAGTTGTTCAGAATTTTGACTTCCCTGTTGTTTAGCTTCTATTTTAACATATTGTCTTCCACACTCAACAGTTGTCACAATGATGATTATCAAAAGGACGTAATACTTAATAGTCTGTCAAAGCTGTTTGGACCTTGAAGTTAATTGTGGATATTAAGACCACCTTATTCCTCTGAACATCAGTCAGTATTATGTATGCAAATGCTGAATGCTGTTTCTCTATTTTCTTGAATGCCATAACAACAGCAGGAGTGATCTAATTTACCTCTTTCTTAAAAAAAAAACAAGTGAAGGAATTAAAATGTGATTATTATTTTTTTAAATGTATGTTTGGCACAGTACTAGTACCACCATTAGCTTACTTTAACGCTAAACTGAAACTTGAATTATTCTGAAACTCGATGATGATTATGGATTGTGTAGAAGGCGTCTTTCTTTATTCTATTTGATGTCGAGCCTCGGCATTGCAGTTCACTAAAAATCGGCCTGGTTAGTCAAAAAGGAAATATTTATTCAGAGCGTCTTGTCTTTTGAATAGTTGGCTGTTACAGTTTTGAATGTTCTTATTCTCTCCTGTTCATTTCCTTGGACTCTTCAAAGGAACCATATGCCTATATTATGCTTTTTTTTTGTAGTGTGTTTTTTTCAGTATATGGCTTCCAGGAGGTACTACTATGGCAGGTTGTGTTTGAGAGCTCTTTGTGAGCTACACATTTGCTAATATTCATCTGAATTTAGACTGAAGACTCTTGAAATATGTTAACTAATCATCTCTCCTAAATCAGACTTGATCCCACAAAAAGAGTATTTTTAGCCTGTAATCATGTGTACACGTATCCGAGGTGCAGCTTTTGTGTTAAGTACGATCATTAACTACCAAGAATCAGGCTGTTATTATGTCTAAGAATACACTGGCAAAAAGTGTTTGAACAAACACGAACCACAAAAGTTTTAAAGGCCATTCAAATCCTTGTTGGTGGCATGACCTGACACGTGACCACATTGACTTCCACAGGCAAACTGTAACATATCACTGAGTATTCTTTATTTTGACCAGTTTACACTGAGAGGCAGCCATAGATGCCAAATTCACGTTTTTTATCTAAATCTTGAGTGCTTTTACTTGTAGATGAGTGTATTTAAACTTATATAACCAATGCCTGTTGATACAGTATATTTAATATATAATATGGTGTGCCTTTTAAGCTATATTAAATAATTGTGTGATGCTTTTTTTTTTTTTTTGGCGTATGCTAGTTCATTCACTCTCAGAAATCTTGAAAATTTGGAAACTTGTCAAATGCAGTAGCAGTTAGCAATTAACAATCAATTCTGTTCTAAACTGTTTGTTTGTGTTTTATGTAAGTGGAATTGCATATTAAATTGACAATAAATCAATTTTTAAACAAAGAAACGTTTGTCCTTGTTTCTTTTTGACTGAAGTTGTTTTTAAAAATGCAGACTAATTGGAAGCCTTGCTAAATTTCACTACATGAAAAAAGGCATAGAGGAAAAAAGACAAGTTTCTGAGTGAAAGAACTAGCAGAATTTTTTCCACATATTGTCAGCAAAGATAACTGTACTTCTGATTTGCTAAAATGTTAAGTTTAAAACCCTTTTATGTAGTTCATATTTGTACTGTGCAGTTGTAAAAGCACTGTGTACTGCCTGATTCCACAGTTATGCTGCAGCCCAGGATGTCGGACTTTGTTTATTTCTTATAGAAAATCATATTTTCTGTGAAGGTGAAATGGAAGTGAACTTTATGTGACAGTAGTGCAAGTCACAAGATGCATAATCTGTCTTCTCATGGTTACCCCACACACACACACAAACATTAAGAGGAGTAAAGCATATGCTCTCTCTGTGCCTTAGGGACCCAGGCACCCTTGGGGGCAGGGTTTGGAAACCCCTTTGCCTCGGCAGTTGGCACTAGCTTGGGCTCCTCTGCTCTTGGAGGTATTACCTCTGCTTTTTTTTTTCAATATTCCCTTGTATTTTGCCCTTCCCTTCCACACACCATTTCTGCCCCATGCCTCCACGTTTCTAAAAGATGGAAGAAGCTTTTTATTTGAGGTCTTCATGTTTGTATGAAAGTGTAGGTAGCAGGCGGTGTGTGTGTGAGAGAGAGAGTGGTGCAGTTGAATCTTTTTTTTTCTTCTGTTCTTCCCTAATGCAAGACATTAAGTGCGTTCACACCACAAGAAAACTGAGCAAACACTTGCCAAAGGTCATTGCAACAAGATGGGTGGTTTTTTTTCCCCCAAAGTGAAGCAAATTTTGGCCAAAAGATTGTGTGTTATGCTAAAATGATGCCCCATTTGTTGCTAAAACACCTTTGTATTTCAACTGGCAAATCCACTTAGCCACGACAGCCAGTTAAAATTAACTTGGCAGTGTGGAAACAAGTGGTCTGAACGCACATCAAGTCAGTGTGTTTGGTAAAATCTATGTTGCTCTTCTCCCTTTGGCCTTTGCTTTGCCCTGCAGTGTACCCTGAGTCCTGTTTTGTTGTGTAGTCCCCAGTCAGAAGTTGTGCGTAGTGCTCTATTGATTAGGTCATGGCATTTGTTTTGCATATATGTTTGCTAATGTCTGCCTCTGTGTACTTCTGAGACACTGCGCCTTCTATTCATTCCTAGTTTAGGCTGTATGCTTAGCCCAAACTGACTCCCATATCACTCTCTCCCGCAGGTTTTGGTGGTGGGCCAGGATTTGGTGGGGTGGGGACTGGGGGTTCTTCTTTTGCCTTCTCCTCCACCAGTAAGCCCACAGGAGGCAGTCTGAGTGCAGGTACATACGTACTGTGTATAACCCCCTTCACACACGCCCCGCCAAAACAGGACAAGCTTCCTCCATACACATTGTCAAGCTATTGTGAGCTTCACAGCAATGTTTCTCAAGTTTCCCCTCAGCCATAAGTCAGCTTTGTCAAGACCATCCTTGTATCTTGTAGGCATTTTACGTGAGCGTGTTGGCATTTTAGGGTTTTATACCAGGTGGACGCAAGACAAAATGTGGTTACACTTAGCAAATGCTAGTATCATGACATCCTTTATTATCATTTATTCATTGGTTTTCTCTGACATTTCTAATATTTCCCTCTATGTCCCCTGTCTCTTGCTTTTCTAGGTTTTGGCAGCAGCAGCAGCTCAGGCTTTAACTTCAGTAACCCTGGCATCAACCCCTCGGCCGGCCTGACCTTTGGTGTGTCTAATCAACCTGCGGCAGGCTTCGCCACAGGAGGGCCCCTGCTCCAGCTCAAGAAACCCCCTGCCGGTAATAAAAGGGGCAAGAGATAGAGCCAAGGAAAGACAGAACCCTGCAACTGACCAGCTGACCAGTTCGTCGTTTGTAGCGTGTAAGGCCTGGTCTCCCAAAAGCATACAAGCGCTATAATCATCCTATCCGACTACACAGCAAAGAAAATGTACATTTGAGGATTTTTTTAAAACCATAAGCAGCGTTATTTTTATAACATACATCGGTCTGTATTGTCCACTGTCCCACACTGATTTGGTTCCATTCCATCTGATTCCAGATTGCTAAGTCATTAGCTGTTATTGCCTGTCAGAGTTGATGCAGAATTGGCCATATATCAGAGTTTCCTAGTGGACCCATTTATATAATGAAATTGCATTACTTGGGTCTAAGGAATCTGCTTTAAACCAAAGGTAAAGGGTATCACTCACCACATAACGCCAGACATTTGGAATCATTTTTTTAAGGACAGCAGAAGTAAATGGCTAATTCTTTTTGGCAGTTCCCATGGTAGGGAACGTGGGACCAAATCAATATCGTAGACAGTGGCATGTAAGGAAAGGTTAAACATGGTGTTTGTTTGCATAATTTTAAGCATGAACTTGCCCATATGCATTGCCTGAAATTTTTGCCTGCACCCAGCGACCTGTGGCGCTACAATGCTTTTGGGAATGCCAGCAGAGGACAGAGCTGGGTCAAATTCATATTGTTTCATTTACCTGTGAGGACTTGCTTTAGTCTGAATATTGTACAAGATAGATGTGTTTTTGCGCTTTGAGGTGGACATTGGAGTTGGTTCCATTGTGTTACACACTCTGTCAATCCCAGAACTGCACTTGAATGCCTCTCAAATGATGACTTGGCTCAAGTCTCGTCCAGGGAAGATAAGGTAAAGGGTAAGAAACTTTAGGGGTAATAGTTGGTTGGGAACAGCATGGTCCTGGCCCTAAGGTGTCGATGCGGCGTATTATCTGATCCTAGATAGTTTTATAGGCACAGGAGAGTGTCCAGGGTGGGTTTTTGGGGAAGCACAGTTTTATTTTTGTAACAAGTGGAGAGAGAGATAAGGGGTAAAAGGGGACTAGCACCACGGGATAGTCCATTATCTAGTCCACATAACCTGTGTTGTTTTTGCTATAATCCATCCTTATTGTTTATTAATTACTTTTTTTTTTTAGTTTGCCCCTGTGTACCAATCTAAGATGTTGGGAAAGGAAATGCTGTGCTGTGTATTACATGGCTCCCTACAGATGTTAAATTAGTTGAATCTTAAAGGGATTTCACATGCAGATTCTACGTACTCAACTCAATTTATACATGTGCTAGAACAAATTTGCACTTGCCGGTGTATGTGACCTGACAGTGATTGTGTGAATGTGCATGTGTGCGTATTGCACAAGTATGAATTTGTCTCTTTGGTCTATCATACTGTAGTTGCTGACTTATTTTGAGCATCGGGTGTGGTTCGGGGATCTGCTTTTTTTAATTGTCCATGTCAGTTCAGTTACCAAACACTGGTAGTTGTACTATTATTTTCTAATCACACTCCGTGTAAACCTGTATTTTCAAAAAGCTGTTTAATAATAAAATCTTCAATATGATGTTTTGCCTGTTCATGGCATCACTTCAATAAATGTGTGTGTTGACACAGAATGGTGTCTGACATTATATGTTTGTCCAAATGTGTTGGCATTATTTGGGATAGTTCTAACTTCAATTTGACAACTGTGTCAACATTGTCATAGCTTGTATCCAATACATTTTCATTGGCATTGCACAAGCAAGTAACCTTTCTGATAAACTATGTGGAAAAAGTTTTAAAGGCCAGTGTGTTCCTGTGGAATATGGATCATTGCAGAGTGTTGCTGCATTCCTTCCAGCATTTTAATTTGGACTTGTATTGGATAAAACAGGACAGCTGATTCTGGGTAACACGATTCATCAGGGGTTTCAGCTACTTGCCAGTTGCAGTCCCATCGTCTGGATGAAGAATTGTCATTGCATCCTCAAAACATATCAATCTATAATTTGACCTTTCTTTAATCATGAATTCTGCAATCACCATTATTAGGCTCTGTTGCGTCAGAGATGCTGAAAACCCTGCTTTCTCCACTAGACTAATTAAAAGTTAGCTTGTAATTGTTCCCTGGAGTGTCATAACTAATCCAAAGTGGTATGGCACATCGAAGATTTTTAAATTAGTGTTCGTAAGAGTAATAAGTGAAAATTCGGAAAGAAAAGATATCACTTTAGTCCCCAAACAGGGTTTACGTGGTCTCTGGATCCTACACAGAAGGGGGCGCACTTAACACAACGTGCCAATCACAACTTTAAAAAACCAAGAAGAAGCCGTTGCTAAGCGACAGTTGCACCGCCATACATAGTGCTGGGCAATATTGACAGTATTTGAGCTAGCCAAACATACTCTAGACCACCTTTTCGCATTTTTTCCCGCATTTGTCATTCAACAGTCCAGGTAAAGTAACAGTTTGTAATACGCAGGGTATTCTGAGAGTTAAATTTAGAAAAATGTCTTGATTGTATGCCAACGTTTGTCAATTTACTTTGAAGCTGGCAGAATCAGCGTTATGGCCAAAAAAAAAGCTATATTAACGTTAAGAAACGTAATAACGTTAACAATGCATTTAACGTTAATCACCAAAAAAATGTTATAATTCATTATTGTGTATGCCATAATGGTAGCTTAAATGTAATAATTCTGTTTAAGTCTTTCTTATGAATCGTTTATAAGGTACAGCAGATTCAGTAGTTGTTACAATAAAACACATCTTTCTGATTGCTAATGCCAGAGTCAGACATAATAAGCTTTACTGCCTTATTTCTTATTCCTTAATTCAAAAGATTTGTAAAATTGATGACAACAACTGCATCTGTTATTGTAAGCTTGTTGAGCCTGTATATATGTATAGATATCTTGTGCTTCAAGTATGTTTTCCTCCATATTCCTCTGAAACTTTCCCTGTGTAACAGCAACATCACTGGATAAATAAGACTAGAGAACCAGAATTGTACACATAATGTTTATTTGGATGGTTTGTTTTTGTCAATGTGGTCTTTTGGTGACCAGGGAGTTGTCACTTTTTGATTTTTTGTGAGATCTGCTATCTGCTAGATCTCATCTACTAATTGGACTATATTGCAATGTTTTATACTGCAGTCATGCCTCCTCCAGACACAATTTACTGTGCCCAGCAAATCAACATTCCTCCCGAGCTGCCAGACATCCTCAAAAACTTCACTAAGGCAGCCATCCGAACACAGCCCAAGGATTTGCTGCTGTGGTCTATGGCGTAAGTCTTAATCTCTGTCAACGTTGGCTTGGGTAGAGGGCAGGTACATGTGGTTGTGTTTTAATCCAATTTTGATCTCTTAAACAATACCATAATCGGTGTCTCCAGGCAGCATAACTGCATGAAAAGGCACACCCTTTTCACCTGTGTATCTATCATCTTTGCATTGACTGGCTATAATTAGATCCCAGGGGTTTCCATGTTACTGCAGTGGTTAAACTATCTGACTTTCTCCAAGCAAAGAAAAAGCACATTGAAAGAACTGGATGAAATTTAAATATATCAAGGATTTTTGTACCCCTGAGGACTGTCATATCCTCTGCTATGTTATTGGCCATTATAGCTTTGCAGTGTTTACTGTAATAGAAAATAAAGTGAGCCACATGGTGAAACAAAAAGAAATTCAAATGTCTCCTGGGTTAAAATATGTTATGCTATTAAAGTAACAACATTAGGTTGTGTTGCCTCTCAGAACTGCTGGAAGCCATACAGCCTATAAATTCACTGTTAAATATGATTTAAATAGTGGAGTAAGATAAGTCACATTGTGCCCTATTCATAATAAGAATATTGGTAAACTTCAGACCAAGAAAAGTACAATATATGATTTATTCAACTGATGGTACTCATGGGAACATTAAACATCATTAAATTTGAATAATGTGAACTTATGTCTTATTTACTTCCACAAAGTGTCCTTTTATCACTTAATTTCATTGGCATGACTAGGGAGGAGGTGGGGTGAGTGACAAGTAGAGGATGATAAGCACACTGTTAAATAATGTATGTGTGTTAATAATGTCTGTGTCCTTTCCCAGATACTTCAGTGCGCTGTCTAAAGGAGAGTGTCTGCCTGTCAAGGACAGGCTGGAGATGAATGTCGCCACCCAGAAGACAGACACTGGGCTGACTCCAGGTCTACTCAAGACTCTCCACAAACAGGTATTCTCACAACAGCAGGACAACACATAAGTATGTACTGAATATGTTGCATTATTCCAGTGTTGCGGCTTTGAATTTGCATCCTGCACTGTATTATATTATATATTATATTTGTTATATATGTCCACATTTGCTTACACTTATATTCTTTTTTGTGTATCCTCATATGATGCTGTTTCCCCATGTGGATCATTAAAGTTTTATATTATTGTAAACCTATTTTATCTCACCTGGGGCATCTGCTAGTATCTTAGTGTGGTGGATTCATTAAGAGAACTGAATAATTAATATTTTCTTAAAGGCCAACACTTAAGCAACAGTATGAACCATATGTGAATGCTGCTCTGTTTCTGACTTTAAGCCAGTTAGTTTTGCAGAGTAGATCATTTTTGTGACATTTTAAATTATGTTTACTTGAGAAAATATGAAAAAAAACTCCTCTACTTACATACTGTATCTATCCTTACTTAATTGTCCTTAATTATTAATTACTATAGCTTCCCCACATAAAATCAATAAGTAAATGAAATCTTGCTGATAAATAGATAATCAGTATGCACAGCTGCCCAACTCCCAAGATCTAATACTGCTGTTTACATTGGCAAATAATACCAAATTATTAGTCATGATATTTTTAGCCATCTTGTAAACTGAATAACCTCATTTTTTTCATAAAAGAATCATCAAAGAGGTATTAGAGCCTATGTATAATCTCTTCTGTCTCTCTCTCTTTTTTTTTTTTTTTTTACAACTTATTTTCCCCTCCACTCTCCTAACCCTCTACTCCCCCTACCTAATCCTAGCTGTCCCCGGGGCAAAAATGCAGCAAGGAGGAACTGCAGAAGAAATGGAAGGGTCTGTGTCTACCCATGAATCAGTTGGAGATTCTGCTGTCGCTGGGCAGCTTCAGCTCAGACATCGACTGCATGGAGTTCTTCGCCCTGGGCTGCAGTGCTCTGGGAGGGGTGAGATGTTGCATAAGTCCAGATATAAATTCTAATATCACTTTATACTCTTTCTGTTTAGCCTTAAAACCTTACTATGAGGCCAAGCACAGCTGGACATCTTCAAGCAGCCCCTTTTTTGTTCATCTTACAATCTAGTCTTCCAGTAGTCAACTAGATCTAGATATCCATGATCTAGACTTCTCCATCAGGGTCCCCAGGCTCTATAAAGAATGACTGGATAAATCCTTCCCTGACTATGTGAATCCTTGCAATGCTATTAAGCCAGTGCTTTTGCTTCAAAGATGCAGATAGGGCAGTAGAGACAGATCAAAGAGAATTTCTTTAAGCAGTAGTTTAGAAAGGATGCTGCTGTGTATGATGCTGACAAACACTTAAACCACATGAGGGCAGTCATGCTCTGTATTACTGTAGTGAGGCTTTTTTACAACAGTCTATATGACAGTGTGAGCTACTGTGTGCGCATGCAAGTGTGTTAGCAGTATGTGCCTTTGATGCTCAAATGGGATGTCATCGTTAATGCTGAATGCATGTTTTTGTATTCGCGTGTCTGTTTTTTTTTTTTAATCTAAGCCTACCAGTTTATCCTCTGTGTCTCTGAATACACTTTCTCTCAGACCCTCATGAGTTCTCTGAAGTTTGCATGTGAGATCCTGACAGAGGATGAGGAGGGCGGTGCTGCGAGGATCCCGTTCAGCACCTTCGTCAAACTATACACCTACCTGGCTCACCTGGACGGAGACATGCCACAGGACCACATCGACAACTTCCTCAGCAGCCTGCAGCCACAAGTGTAGGTATCGTTTGTGTGTGTGTGTGTGTGCGTGTGTGCGCCTCCTCCCCTAGAAATGTAGCGTACCTCACTACCTCCACTTGCAGTACACAGGGTGGATGTAGGCGGTGGAAAATTAGGCTATTTCATATGCATCACCAGAAGAGATGCTACCCAGTTCTCTTTTCTCAAACAGCATAATTATTTATATTCATTTGAACCAGTTCCTCTTGTACTCAGCTCCAGTCAAACCTCAAAGAAAGTCCTTATTCTTGTAGTCTTTTGTGAATTAAGTTTGTCATATGAGTCATATGATACCTAGAAGTATTAACTGGACTTGCTCTTTAGGCTCATTTGACTTCAAAGACTCATGTGGAATTTACCAGCAAGTCCATTTTCTCTTGTATTTTACTACTTATAGATTTTTTTTCTCAAATATTCCTTATTTATTTTGTCACGTAAGGTCGCAAACACATAACTCTTGGTTTGATTAGTTCAACTTTTCTTTTAATGTGCTGCTGAACATTACACATTATGGCCTTTACAGTTTCTTCTCATATATGTATAGTAGAGGCACAGTGTAATTGTTAACTAGAACTGCATTACAAAACCATGCCTAGCGTTTCATAAGAGATACATTTTATAAAAAAATGTGGGAAATACATTTAAAACGACTTGAAGCTGAAGGTAAGCTGCCAATATGTCTGACCCAACATTTCTGCCAGCTGATGTTGGTAGGCTAAGAAGCACAGTCAGGGCTAAGAGCTAAGCTGGGTCCCCTGGCTTCAGATGGTGTTCTGAGATAGTGATATTCACTGTTGTGAAAATCCTTATTCTGCTGAGTAGAGCTGTAGCGCTGATGCATTGGTTTCTCTGCCCGACAGCAACAAGCAGAACGGCATGATTCAGGTTTCCAACTTCTACATCAGCAGGAAGTGAGGGACGGAGAGACGAAAAGCAGTGGAGGACAGGAAGGAAGGAATAGAAGTAACAAAATGACAGTGTTCAATTAATAAATGGGCCTACTAATGCTCCTTCAAGCACAGCTGTTGTTTCATTACCTAGAAATTGGTCCCATTAATTGTTAGCATCAGGCACAGTAGGCTATTATTCATCATCGTCCTGCTGAACAGGGCTGCTATTTTGAGTCAGGTTGGAATCTTTTAATGAGCAGCAAGAGAGACACAAAGCTGCCTTACACAAACTGTCAAGTGGAGTGTGTCTATGCTTTTTTTATTGCCTGCTCTCTTATGTCTGGGTTAGCCAAAGTTCATTTATCATACACACAACCTATCAACTCGCAGCCTCACCGCAGTTGGCCTCTCTGCTGGTATACTCATTCCGCCCAGCAGACGAAAAAGAGAAGAGGTAAGGAGATAAGCACTGAGGGCACAGGAGCCTGATTTTCAGCTCGTGTTAAGCACTTAAAACCCCCTGTGTTTTGTTCACTCCTCCATGCAATATTGGAAATGGGCAAGTACAAATGTACACTCAGACAGGTTTATTACACTAGTCAGCCAACAAAATCACATGCAGGGCCAGGAAATCTCAGAGGCACAAACACACACACACACACACACCTGCACCTAGCACATGCTAGAATCTCACACCAACTCTCTCTGAACTTGAGCTCAGAACTTTTGCATTTACACATTGAAGACTGTTTTATGTGTCAGTGTGAGAGCGTAGTCTCTTGTAAGTCATAGAGGCATCATATTACTCGCTTTTCTTATGGACATGTTTCTCTTCCTTACACACGCATGTGCACGCACACAGACATGTAGTTGTGTCATTTTGTTAGCATTTCATCAGACAGGACAGGAAACAGAAACAGTGGGAATTCACAGTTGAGGCACAGTTGGCAGTAGGTTTTAGGGGTGGAAGATACACACAAACACACACGCACACGCACACACACACACACACACACACACACACACACACACACACACACACACACACACACACACACACATACTGAAGCTTACCCCTTGCAGGATTGCAGCTGTGGCCGAGTCAAAGGGGATTGGAGAACAGATAGAATCCCTGATAACCTCATAACTGCAGGCTCTCCACCCATATGACACAGGAGAGAAAGAATTTTGTCAGGGCTTAAAACAGTGATCCTTCTGTGAGTCACAAAGTAGAAGTCAGTATTTATTTCAATTTCCAGGACTGGATGACTCAGTTTGAATTCAAAAGTGAAACAGAAAGTTATTTATTTTCCAGGAAGCCAGGAAGTGTTTTACTTAATCAGGAACTTTCAGTTTATACTGAGGATCTTTAGATCTGTTGATGAACAAAACAACTATACTTTCAGTTCTTTAGACAGTGAGGTCATTCTGAAAATTCAAGTAAATCATAGTGTGTAATCATATTTACTTGCACAACACTATGGACTTTCTGACCACATGTTGACTATTACTGCTGCTATCAAAGACGAGGCAGATAAAATAAAAACATTATTCTTGTATTTGTTTTGAAATGTGTTTTTCTATTTTCTCAACACTTTCATGTGTACAGTGTAAAACAGTGAAAAGTTTACACAGAGCATGTGCACACCTTAAATTTCTTTGCAACTTGAACTTCATCTTAGGTGCATCCTCCAGTGAAATGGTCATACTATACAGCTCCTGTGCTGTATATCCTATTGTTATAGGGTGTTGGAAAAAAAGATGATGTCATTGCAAATATGTCAGTGGTTTAGGAATCTCAGTCAGGGCTGGACCTCGTTGCACAACCGCCATCGTTTTTGAGCTTTGCTCATAACATCACATCTCCAGAGACACGACAAATGTAGCAGGGCAGTGCAAAAGAGACAGGAAAAAAGTGAGTGGACACAAAAGGCTCCCTTGTAGCATTCCTCTCTGTAGCTGTTGTGTAACAGATTTCAGGATAAGGATGCAGAAAAACATGATTCATGCTGTATTAAAGCTGCAGAACGTTGATATTTTATCAGTCAGCTCTACTACTGTACAGCTGTACTCTACTTTGTTGACAGCATTTGTTGAGTTTAAATTGTTTAAATGTTAATGGGCTTTGTTTACATGATTTAATCAGACTAGAATTTGCTGTCAAGCTTGGCTGTTTGTGCATCTATTATTTTTTGAAAGACTAATAACCTAAATTACAAATGATTACAGTATATAAGTCAGCAGCATGTAAGCTAAGTGGGACATTTGCATTAGCTGTTCAGTCATATATGTACGGCTTGCATTGTACTGTACAAGTGCATGTCATAGATGGCTAACTATATTTAACATACTGTATGTTCCAGGGAACTCCAACAGGGGATGATAAAACCTCTTGATTTCATCCATCGAGACGATATGGACTCATCTCCTCCTGACTCATCAGACTTTACCAGAGCAGCCTCAAGAGCTGAATAAGAGCCAACAAAAGAGAAATTTTACAAGTGTGGCTTTATGTAGAATGATAAAAACTGAACCAGATCTGGAAAGATCTGTCGTTGAGTGCAGGGTGCAACATGTATCATGTGTGACCAAAAGAGAGAGTCAGCTGGAAACGCCTACCAGTACACCGATTCTAATGTAACTAATATGCTACAAACATGGAGTATAGAAAAAGAATGAACATAATGTCATTAGTATCACCCATATTTTCCTCATGGGATGTTTTAAAGCATGGATTTACTCTCATCACTATCTGGGAGCTGAGGTGGGACAAGTAAGAAGAAAGCACCACAGCTCATTATGATAGCATTTTTCTCTTTAAGCCTTATTATCTTCTTAATGGAGCAATGATCTCATAATCCTTACTGTGATGCACATTAGAAGATGCAAAATTAATTACTGAGACCCCAACACCTTGTGAAAAAATATAAATTTACTTTGTGTTTCAAGAGAGAATTTGGACGAGTCTTCCGCTGCTTTCAGTAAACTCTGGGATTTCATGCCAGTGTCCAGCAGCTATTAGAGGAAATGCATTTTAAGACAATTCCACGTTGGTTTCACCATTCAGCCTCACCACTACAGTGACGTGTGTAAAAAAGTGTATGAAAATGGAATTTAATTCCTGTGCAAGAGGACTTACTTTTTCTTGTCACTCTGTACTGCCACACTTAAGTATTCTACAAAGGACCTCAATGGCTTAACTATGTATGTATGTATGTAATAATGTCTCTATTTATTATTAATACTAGTTCCATCTATGGTCTAATAGTGTTTGTAGCATATTCTAATAACAAATAAAGTTGATTTGTTAAGGCTGTATTTGGGAGTTTCTTTTTACACACATGAGCACACATAACAAAAAGAGCTTAATTAAGGGCCATTGCTGGCTGATTAAAATTAGTTAATTACCGATTGTGGCCTATTGAATTTCTCCTGTTTAGATACCAGCAAAAGCTTTCTCTGTTCCCTGATTTAAGTGTTGTCCTCAGCTTCTGAATAGACTGTGTTGTCTGTTCCGGCCTCATTAACTGATTAAGCAATAATATGAAGAGTTTCTAATCAAGTGTTTAATAATCAGCACATTAGGCCTTTGCTATGAAGAGAGAGAGAAAAAATATTTGCAGGAAAATCTTCTTAGACACAAGCAGCGCAGTTAAAAACCTTGACATAAACACTCACAACTTTAGTCACACATTTACTTAATCATCACACACGAACACATACACAAACCTAAACAGGTCAGTGTTTGTGTGAGGAGGAGACTCATAGAAGATCTTTGTGCGGCACTCGTGCTTCAGGTAGAAGAGACCATGGTGTGTTGGGGTGTTTTGGCTGTTTGTGGTTTAGGAGGAATAAATGAATGCCTGAATGAGGGGAGGCATGCAGGAGCTTGTCTAAACCTCCCAGCAGCAAGGTCATGTTGTGTTTATGAGGTGAATATGGGATGCGGGCGTATAGGAGGTCTATTGAGAAAGGGGATGCTAGAGAAATGTATTATTGATCATTTGTTTGAATTAATTTTCAAAGACCAACAAGTCATTTCAAATGAAGAGCCTTCAAAAGAACTGGTACTTCCTCAGATTTTAAGCAGTAGTTTGACATTTTGGGAAATACGCTTTTTTGCCAAGAGTTAGATGAGAAGATTGATACTACTCTCATGTTTGTACAGCAAACATGGAGCTACTGCCAGCAGCCAGTTAAACTGAAAACAGGAGGCATACAGAGCAGACATATTTGAAACAACCACTTCTGTACCATTCTCAAGACCCTAAGACATGCTTGCTGTTAGAATAAGGTCCTTATAATTTCCAGTTAGCATTTATATTGCTGATCAGATATATACGGCCAAAAATAAGTCTAAATAATGCAAAAATACTGCAACATGCAAGAATGGCTGCTGACTGTTATTTGGAGGGGGATGTAGCTTTGAGACTCTAGACTACCTCATGGCAGGTGCAACCATAGATGAACTCCAAACAATTTGAGCTATGATTTACCAGTTATGACTTTTTCATACATCTTCAAATAAATGAAATGGGTTCACATATTTTGCGCCACATGCAGCAAAGAGACAGGCAAGAAATAGCCATCAAATTACACAGTCCTGTTTTTGCTACCCAACTGAATTTGCCATGAAACTACTTTGGTTCTGGGTTAAAAAAGATTTCATATCTAACAGCTTTGGAGTGCCGTACTCTTGCTAAGTATAGTCGTTTGAAAGAGCCTTGAATATGTAATGGATCAGGGACCTGACATAAACCATTTACATCACGCACACACACACACACACACACACACACACTCAGGCAGTCACAGAAGAGCTCACTGTGATTATCTGTCCAGGGGATCTGTCTTCTGAGCTCAGGTTGAGCTAATGCAATTGGCTCTGCAAGTGATGGTGTTGCTAATGTTGTGCTATTTGCAGCTTATCTTTAGAGTCCCACATGACTTCATGTGCACATCACAGAATATTGATACATCTACGGCAATGTGAGGGCAACAAATCTGACTCTTTCAAGTGGACATGCTGTAGTATTTTATGATATATACAGTACAGTACTGTATATTGCAGTTCACCAGCAAGTGCATTGTGGGATAGTGTATGTAGGACATATTGGAGCGGATCTGGGATTAAGTCTTCATAGAAACTGGCATCTGCCCTCTTGAAGTGTCCTTGACTGAACCACACATTTCCCACCAGCTGTTTCACTCACCCTGACCTCAGACTTCAAATGAACCTGAGACTAATCTGATGGAGCTGAAGAGTGTCCATCTTAAATCAGCCACTGGTATCAGAATTAATTGTTTTCTGCCATTTTTCTAGAGCTAAATGGGGCTCATTGGCTCCACTTTGTGTGTCAAACAAACCACTGTATGAACAAGTGGATTATTTGGATTCACAGTATAATATTTACAGCTGTCCAAACATGTTAGAATAGAAAACAAAAAATGATGAGACAGAGAATAATGTTGAGGGATATAACAGACAAACCTTTTTCTTCATTATGAAGTGGTTACCAGGCTACTTGCAGTGTTTCGTATTACACTTTGCAATATTGAAGCATCAGAATTTTGATGAATTTGATTTCAAAACTCTAGTTACTAGTTATTCAGAAACACCAAGCAATGTTAGCCAATTTTTTTTTTACTGGCAGCAAAGTTGCTTTTATGGCAGCTTTATCCTACTGAACAGTTCATTGAGCAGCACAGGAACTGCTGGCAGATAGATCAGAGTGTACTGGAATACAACTCAACTTTGATTACAGAGTACATTAGTGTCATAGATCACGGACACCGGATGATATACTGACTGTGACATAGACAGCTCTTTGGCTTCTTGTTGTTTTACAGACATGTGCATTCAACTTTATGGTCATTTTGGAAGCTGTAGTTTGTGGTGCCGGTAAATTTTGTTGCATTTTACTTAGATGTGTGTTTGATATTTTGTCCACCACCCCATGTACATCAATGGGGGTAGACAAAATATTAGGAAATACTAAGGATTTTAAACAGCTGGAAATAAATGAAATCAGCCTAATTTTCCCCTAATTTCTGCCCATTTTCTCATTAATTGTAAGAATATTTAAGTTTTAGTTGCTGGACCAGAGGTCAGATCAATATGTGTTATGTTTTCTCAACTGAGTTGTGATGCCTATATGATTTTTTGACATTATATATATATATAATATTGTTGTTAATAGATTCATGTGTACTTTTTTATGTTTTCACCGATATATATCTCTGGAAGTTCTAATAGTGACTGTCACCTACACAGCAGCAGACTGATGCCATAGAGATAGAGCAGCCACAGGAGAGGAGAGCTCTCAGCCGGGGGTAGATGAAGGTATTATAATAACAGGTACACACTGGGACTGTTATGCACCTGTTTTTTCCACAGCAGGTGATGTCAGCAAACTGATGTATTAATTACTGAGAGAAAAAAAAACTCTCAAGAATCTCTGTAAATCTGGCTGTGGCATTTAAGTAGCAGAATATTGTAGTATTTTGGCACTCTGTGTAGATACAGTAAACACTACCTAGACCAAATAAGAGTAAACGATAATCCTATTTTTTCACTTTAAACTCTGATAGCATTCTGAAGTTTTACTAAAATTACATATCTGTGGATAAAAAAACAATCAAATATGTAAAGATATTATGAGATATTTTGGGTAAAAACAAGAGAGGGTGCAGAGGTCAAATGTGTACGTTGTTAGTATTTATCTCTTAATCCCGCCTTACCACATGTAGGATATCTATAGCAAGGTCCTCACTCACATGCAAACCGTAATATGAGTGCAGCACCTTCAGTAAGGATTTTAACGCTGCTAGTAGGGTGAATATTAATATAATAACTCATTTCTATTACACCAAATGTCATGGAAAGTGATTGGTTGCCTTAGTGAATCTATGTTTTCCTGACATTATTTTGAAATTAGCATTGACAAGTTCAAAGTTGACACCAGCTATATTTACTACACACAGCAAATTAGTTTGTCTATCATGAAAAGTCTCCTTGGTTGTGCCCACGCAGTCATTTTCACACACCAGGTAGAAAAGCATTTATTTTTTGCACAAACAAATATTTTTTCTTTTCCCATGAGATGAAACTTTTACACGCATGCACCTAGCCCCAACTTTCTCCATACTTCAGCACCAAACAATGCAACCCAATGTCACTATTATCTCAACTAGCCAGTGGACAAGAAAATGAAAGAGAAAGAAAGAAAGGTGGCTGAACAGAATACACTAAGGCTGTATTTAAAATAAATGATCTTAGAAACCTAACACGCTGTGATGGAAAACATCCTTCATGAGCATTTTAATAATCATTATCTGCCTTATTATCCTGAAAGTTGGGGTCCCCCAATTGGTTCACTGTAACCTGATGCCCTGAAGACTGTGTAATCAAATGACTCATCACGGGCTGGCACATGAATGCTGGTTTTCCCCATAGTTTTCATGAGTCAGATGAAGACTTCATACACTTAGGGATTTTTTCAAAAAAGAGAAGTGCGGGGTTTTTATTTGTTTTTCAAATGAACTAAACACCAAAAGCATTGTCACACCATCACACTATTGATTTGTAACCTCTCTGACTTTTGCATTGTTTGGTTACTAGCACAGTTCCCTAAAAATCATTAGTTGCTACATGTGTGTGTTTTTGACAAAGAAATAATTTGTATTAAACTGCATTTTACAGAAAAAGCATATCAATACAGTACAATAGAGGTGTTCTATTTCTGCCACTGGACTTGTTTCCACCGCAGTGGAAGGTTTTCCCCCATCTGACGCTTTGAATAAAAAACTTCCTCTTTCCCTGTGAATCCCTATTTAGATACTAGGGGGATAAATACAGATCGCCTACATATAACTGCATTGTTAAAGTCAATGTAATTAAGACTACAACAAACAATCTAAATCCCTGTAGGGATACTGTAGGAATATAGGGTCCCGTCAAGTAGAGATAGTAGAATTAATCTCTTAGTAGACAGGGGAGAGGGAGAGAGTCCTAGTCCCATCTAATCGGATTAGGTGACTATAGGTTAACAGGCTGCTGTCTCTCTCCGCCCTACATGGGATGGTCGTGTGCGCAGCACTTTTACTCTGCTGTAGCTTCACTCTATGACAAAACGGAATTTCTCAACACATGTGCTCTCAAACCTGATGGGCACAAACACAACTAAGCGTGGTTTCGTTTTGTGGGCGCGCGAAAGAATAGGGTCTCGTGGGACGTTCTCGGTTGAAATGCGTATAGCCTAATGTCAACAACTCTGCGAAGATGACTGATGTTCAACTTGTAGGCTATATATGATACCGCGGGTAACGGAGTGTGCGTAATTTGGGCTCACGTAGGCGATGTAACTGACTTTTTTTTTTTTTTGGCAGAGTAGCTTGTTCTGATCTTTCTGAAGAGACAGCCAGTCCCATGCCCGCGCCCCACGTGCCAGGCTGCACTCTACCCCGAGGACAGTGCCCTAGGCTCGGGGGTTAGATGGTGCTGATCACGGACGACAGGGATGGAGGAGGCGCATCGTCGGTCCGGGTCAAACAGCTCCAACAGAAAACCGGGGGAAGTACTGCCCTAGTCCACCCGACCATAGTCGAGGAGCCACCGTCCAACTCTGACGATGAGGACTATCTGGGGTCGTGCGAAGAGGATGATGAGGAAGACGATGGAGGTGAGGAAGATGATGATGAATTCGAGGAAGTTGACTTTGAGGACTTGGACGATTGTCGGAGTATCGCGTCGGACGACTCCTTCTACCCGCCGGATGATGTGTTCGCGGACTCGGAGCGCACCCCGTCTCCGGACAGCCCGGAGCCGCTGTCTCTTTTCCAGGCGTGCTGCACCAACAACGCGGCTATCGTCCGGATTATGATACGACATGGAGTGAAGGAGGAGGAGGTCAAGCAGACGGACAGGAATAACAGGGTATGAATCATATAGCCCATGTAGCTAATTTACGGTTGTCCACAAGTGTTACCAAAGAAGATGAGAACTTTCTCATCTCGCCTATTTGAGGGACAAAAATGTTTTGTTGAAGTTGATTGTTCAGTAGTAAGTTGGGTTGTATTACATTCGTTTTCCTGCCAGTCAGTGACAGAAGTTCGGTCAAGGGGCATGGGATTCAGTAGGTATTGAACTAATTAAGTCTGGGCTTGCTGCAGTGGCTTACTTACCCACTTCCAGTCCTTGGGAAAGTATCTACTCTGACCTCTATTCAGTACCTTTAATGTTGTGGTAGGCAATGAAATTTACTTTCCCATGAATGCATGTTGACCTGCATCAATGAAAACTTCTCAATAAGTCTGTAACTTCATTGCAAAGATTAATAAGTTAACAACCAATGATATTAATTTATAAGGAGATCTGGATCTATTAGACAACTAGGGTGCCAGTGGGTTTGACAATGCTCTATCTTAAATCTTATACAGGTTTTCATTCAGACATTCCTCGATACAGTTCATTTTTATAATGAGCTCACACCTGTCCTAAATCATTTTTCACACCATACCATAGATGTCTGACAGAACTGTGATCAGTATGTGTGTGTTGACAGGCTTCAGTTTTGCAAGAGCGAGCAACCTTTACTTTAAAAAAAATCTCTTACAGTAAGCACAACATATTAATCTGTGTGTAAGTGTGTGCGTGTAGTCATGCAGCCTTATGTGAGTGTGTGTCCGGCTGCATTTTCTTGCTCTTGATTTGGATTCAGTTTGGGGATAAAACATCTACATTAGGATAATCGCATTAGTGTGTCTAAGAGCAATTTGAGCAGTCTTATTAATGACATATAAATGAATGAATAAAACCATAAATTAGGGAAGTAGCAGTTTGTTATACTAATATCAGGCTATATAAGAACATTGTATAATAGATTTTGCCAATATCAAACACTACTATCAATAGCAACATGTAATCATTAATATACCACTGCAGTTCAATGACTCCAAATTAAATAACCAAATTTATATTTTTCACCGAAGGTAATTTATCAAAACAAAAAAAAAATCCTTGTTGGAAAATTATCGGTGTTCTTGCGCATCATTCACTCCTGCCAAAGAACTGCAGCCCAGGGCAAAGAGATGAATCCATAATGATGGAACTAGACTAGTTTTCATTCATGTGGACATTTCGCTAATAGTAATTGAATTGGCTGGCAGTGAGCTTCATGCTAAAAATTAATCACAGGCCTCTTACCATTAATTGTTGTGACTCCCATGTGTGTTCCTGTTCACTTTGTGATAACTTTTCATCTGTGAAAAGTTGATAGAGCACTTTCCTGAAGCAGATTTCTTGGACAAAGTTTCAGGTGTAAGTAGCTAAATATAACTATAGTTTTAGAACTACATTGGAGAATTTTGAGGCTCAGTGTTTTGATCAAATAAAACTTGACCATAGATGCAGAGGGAGAAAGAGTTTTCACAGCTAGTGTGTGTTTTAATATGACAGACTTTACATCACAAGTCTTTAACTTGAGGTACCCCCATCTCTATTTGTCCCTTCTACTATTTCACCTTCTCTTTCCTTACAGTACCTCTCACCACCTCTCCCTCCTTATTTTTCTATTTTTCTGCATGTACACTGTATAATCAGTGATGAGGTCATGGGAAGGAAGAGTGGAGTGACATCACTGGAATGCAGAGGTTTCTCCCTCTCTTCTTCTCTGCTATATAACAGGCAGGGCAGAGGGACACACATGCTGCCCAGTCCCAAACAGAGAATGGTCAAAGGTCCTGGGATTCATTTTGAAAGCACCCCAAAACACATGTTCATGTACTGTGTGTGTGTGTGTGTGTATAGCAGAGAGAGATACAGTTATGTGTTTTCCTTGTGCATTGTTTGAGCTTGTGCGTTTGCAGTTTATTTTGCTATGCCACTTGACCTCAGAGATGTAAAAATTCCCTGAGACACAATACAGGTTAGGTAAGTGGCAACACACCCATTGGAAACACATATTGATAGAAATCTGTTATGCTCATTAGTGCATGTCTGTGTGTGTGTGCGTGTGTGTGTGTGTGTGTGTGTGACTTCAACATCCTGTCACAGATGTCAACATCCTAATACAAAACACACAGCTTGACCAAGTGCATTATGTACCACGTAGACTACTTTGCCTTTCTATTATGAGCTCTTTTTTTTTAAAAATGTTTAATGTTTAATATTGAGATTTGTTAATCCCGAAAAACAAAGAAACTACTGTAGATGTTGTGTCGTATTATGTATACAGTATATGGAAATAGAAGGATTTATATACAGTAGGGTTGCAATTGTCTGGAGGATCAGAAAGCATTCAGACATGTAGCTGTTTCACAGTTAAAGTAGGTTTAACAAGTAGAATAAAAAATATATGTTTAACATAAATACATCAGCTCAATTTGGGTGTTATTCATATTTTGTAGACTATGTTAGAGAACTAAAGGTTCTGGGATATTATTCAGCCATATTATTCCATGCATAATAATGTGTTGCCTCTGCTCTCTGTTGTCCCTTTCAACAGGGAGGTCAAAGATCAGGGTCAGCTACATAACCACAGCCCACACCCAGTAGAGATTCTGTGTTTTGCATAAAGGCACGTCAGCAGGGTGGATGGTTGCAGGCTCAGGAGATTAACCATGAACAAATTAATTTTAAGGGCTATATGTAACACAAGGTTTGTGTTCCGTGATATGTTGGTGAACACAGGAACAGCAGCGATTGGCACCAAAGAGTAAGAGTCTATGCCGCTCCACGGTTTATAGAAAACACCTAATCACTTCACACCAATATTGCCCAGAAAGAGTTCAAATGTTAAGCAACAATCCCTCATATGGACAAAATATCCACATCACATCACAGCACAGGTTAAGACATGCAGAGATGGTAGAAAGTCAAGTCAAATAGCCAACATTTGCAAAAAAATAACCTCATGTGACATAACAGGAAAGACAAAACTGCTGAAAGATCCTATGTTGAGGCTTATAAAAAGGCTTATCTAGAAAAATATATGTTTTTATACTGAAAAGTTATAAACCATCCAGCATAACTTTTGATATTATTTTTTGTAGCATGTTTCGGAGGACTTTGATCTTATTGCAAACCCATTTTTTCTCAACCCAGCCCTTGAAAAGTAATAAAATCATACTTTCCACTGCCAACATGTTTAAACTTGATTAACCAGAATCACGATCACAACAAAATAAACCAAACAAACAGTTGTTGCCATAAACAGACAGTACCCTGCACCCTAAGGAGACAGAAAGTCAACAGTCAATGTTTCAACTAAACACGGGCTGAATACTAAATTTGGTAAAAAAAAAAAAACTTAATGACAAGCCATTATGTAGGTCGTATGCAAGCACGTGTATGTAATTCTCCTAGTTTGTGATTAGAGCATAGTAATTATAAATGCTCTCAGAATCTCTGTATTCTCAGTATTGTGACTGTGATGGATGACATTTCAACAAACTATTGACACTGGTTTGAAAAGAAAGTCAATAAAAAAAACACATCATGTTTATCTCGGTCATTATAAAGTTGACTTTTGTGTGTTTGTGTGTGTTTGTGTGTTTGTGTGTGTGTGTGTGTGTTGATGCTTCTTGTATCTTGTATCAAATTAATACCAGTGTCCTCAGGCACCTCTAACCCTGTTTAGGACAGAGTGTGTTCCTCTTGCAGCGAATTGGATAAGCTGTCATGCTCACAAAACTCAATAAATACACACACACATACGTACGTACACACACACACACATGCACACAATCCAATCGGCTCAAATGAGGCCACCCCTGCCTCTCTTTCTCTCTCCAACACACACTCTCCTCCTCTAGAGCATCAAATTTTCCAAATAGGGCGAAATCAGGTGACAAACAAGGACAAATACAGTATTTTTATATTACATGACAACAGGCAACAAAGTTAACCACAGTGTCACGCAGTCAGGAAGAATGACTGACCAACACACAGATCGACCACCAGGCCGACAGGCAAACAGGCTAAATGAGGCACAGGCGGGGAGAGACAGAAATTTGGCACCGCAAACGGTAGCAGGCATGATGCTGCTAGCAAATACAGATGAGTGGAAAAATCAAAGCGACAGTCATACACATCTGATTTGATACGGCCATGTGAACGCCGAGCTGCAGAAAGAGACAGTTAACAGGGAAGCTATTGACAGAAACATGGCCTAGTGCGTTTGCTTCTGGTGTACAGTCTGGGATTGAGGGCGGTCTAGAGTGTATTTGCCTGTGTGTGTGTGTGTGTGCTTGAACACAAAGACGTACTGTAAAATGCAAAACGAATGCCACGCTCTACACTTGGCTCGTGCAATTTTTCTGCAGGTCTATGATGATTTGAAGGATTTAGCTCAGTGTGATCTTTAAATTTGTCTTGTGAAACTGTACTTATTTTGAAATAAAGAAAGGAATTAGATTAGGTTTATTTTATTAAGGGGCACAAGAAGGTAGTGAGATTTATTTACAGGAAAAGTCACCTAGGGTTGGCACAAGAGGCAGGGAACTCACAAGGGAACAAGCCTATTGGTTGTTCCAGGATGTTAAGCCAGGACCAGACATAATAGAGAGATTAAGGTTTTTACTTTGTATGAGTGCTTACCTGGTTGTTTATGATGGTGTTTGCCTTGATAGGACACTTTTTTTAGCCCACCTCCACCCCTGGAATCCAGTTTTGCAGTGTGCAGTACGCTCATTTAAACTTTATCTACTGCAATGTGTTTTACTATTTGTAAGGTAGAATTTTTCAGTTGTAGCAGAATGAGGAACATCACATGTAGTTTAGTGGACTATAGGACTGTTGGGACTGTGATAATATCTGATTAATTCTGTCCATTTTGAGATCTATATTGAGCAAAAACTGTAAAATGATTATTGGTTATAAACTACTTGAAAATGAGATATTCCAGATCATCTTTCATTTCAGTGCCAGTTACAGCCAATCAATTCATTCATGCTAATGTGAAGATTCTGCTTTTCAAAATTATTAAAGTGCAAACATGTACTTCTGTGGTCGGCTTTAATTTGCATTTTGGAAGACCGTTGAAATTGGGCTGGGAAACCTGTATTTACTGTGTGTCTGTAAAGAATTTTAAGGGTTACACTAGGTATTGTGTCATCCACGTTGGACCCAATTACTACAGAATTCCCATATTAACTGTAGATACACAGTTACGTCTCTCCCTCCCCCTCGCTCTGTGTCTCTCTGACTGATAAGGCTAAGCCTTTCTATTCCTAGCCCTGGATATTCCCCAGATTACTTAGTGAGTGTGTGTGTGTGTGTGTGAGTGATTGAGTTGTTTGGGGCTTGTGCAAAACCCTGATTTTTGGGTTAGTGGTTAGGTTAAGTCTCCAGGAAATAAATGTAAGTCTGTGTAAATACCCCAAAAGTGACTTAAGTAAACCTGTGTGTGTGTGTCTTTGTCTCTGCATCTATATAGGCTAATAATAAGTTGACCAGGATTTGTGTGTGTGTTCAGACTGCACCAGAACTCATTGACCTTGATTGCAAATGGAAGTTTGACTTAAAATCCACCTAAAATTAAAATTATTTTTCACTAAGGAATCAACATATCACCTTGGTTCGTTATGACTGATGTATTTATTGGTCAAAATTGTCATTGCCAAAAAGAAATTAAAATTGTATTTGTTTTAATGTGGTGATAGTGCCCCCTATGTTGGTTTTCTCTTGTGGATGTGAATTTCTGGTACAAACTGATGATGCTGGTATGTTAATTCAATTGTTGAAATATGTGATACATAGACAGTATATCACTTCATTTCCAACAGCCTAACAGACAGAAACTGGTCATCTTGTTATCAGAAAATATTAATATAGCAAGATAGAAATCTCACAACTACATTTTTATTTATATTTGTAGTTTTAAAAAGAACTGGACGACAATGAAGAGATACAATATTTTAACAGTGACTAACTAATGAAACACTGACCACAGTAACAGAACTCATATGCTCATTTTATCTGAATCCTGGCTGTCAAGGGTGCAGCTTCATCCTCATTCTCATCCTCACTATCTAAAGACTCAATTTCTGGCAGATTTCCATCAGCCAGAAGTTCCAGGACCTCTACTGCTGTATACCCTGAATACGAACATTTTTGGACAAATACTTTTTATACTATGCCAATACATTGTTTTTTTATATCAAAACTTAATTTTCATAATATAAATTGAATTGCTCAGATTACATCTCTTTAGATCTGGTGTTCACTGTAATGGACAATGACTTTTAAAAAAATTAAACTTGTTATGCTATTAGATATATAATGCTTAATGCTTAAATATTATGTTTAACACATCAAATGTAGAAGTTAATGTTTAAAAAATGTATATAATGCTGTTATAAAAGTTACTTCGAAAGGCTCTGATGTACTGGTGCCATGCTTAACTTCAGTGTGATGTAACTTTTTCAAATGTCAACCAGTTGGGCCATACTTCCATCTGATTGGTTAATTAGGGTCTACTAAATAACCAATCAGAAGACAGTTATGTAAATCATACATAAACATAGAAAAAAAACACCTAACATGTGACGTCCATCGCAATGGACACCAGGTCTGAAGGGGTTAAATGCACTGCACCCAACCTTGTACTTTACAAGCTATTCTAAAAAGAAAACTGCACTTCAATCAAAAGAAACTTTTTTGGGACTGCATTAAATTTGGGGGTAAAAGCCTCTTCACATTTTATGAAAGCAGCTGCAATTCAGTGTAATGGAACAGATGAGATTATGGTCAGGGAAGATGTATGTCTATGTCCATCAGCATAAAGTGATGAAAGCTTTAAAATTGCTAGTCTACATAATCCCCCCAAAAAACTATTGGCGAGGATGTGAATCTCTGCCATGTTCAAAGCCACTCTTTACATTTTGCTGTATTTCCATCTTTTAACACACACACATGCACTACTCACTTATCCGTCTCTGGTAGTACCTCTCTTGATTGTTTCAGGCTTGTTGAACTGCCAGGTAGTGATGTTATTTTTATCCCCTTAGCCCCATAGTTTGTCATTGAGTGGGTAATATTGTGTAGCACATGAGCCTTTTTGCCATTCATGAGTGTTTCTGCCCTTGTATGCTGCGTGTGCATTTTGCCGTTGCTCCGCGCTCGGATTCTTCAATCACCAACATCGCCAGCAGCCACAAGTAAAGTGCATCAAAATCGGAGCGCAATAGATGTAACAAATATTCCTGCGTGTATGATAGGGGTGTGCTAGTAGAAAACTAGAGCCTGGGAGAAAAAGGTAAAAAAAAGAAAAAAAGTTAAATGCTTGCGTGTGCATGTTTGTGCGTGAGTGTGTGTGAAAAAGGTTCACAGAGAAAACAGGACATTGTCTGTCGACTGAGATTGCTGCAGACATGCTTCAGGGCATGCTGTTAAAGTGCATCACAGCAAGGCTGGAGGCTTGCCAAGAATGTGTGTGTTTGTGAGAGTGAAAAAGAGAGACATAGACCTACATGTGCGTGTCTAACCAGATAGATTTATCTGGGTCTGTGCCACTGGAA
This sequence comes from Thunnus thynnus, assembly GCF_963924715.1. Classification (NCBI taxonomy): domain Eukaryota; kingdom Metazoa; phylum Chordata; class Actinopteri; order Scombriformes; family Scombridae; genus Thunnus; species Thunnus thynnus. The sequence continues at coordinate 17,036,847 of NC_089537.1, forward strand.
GTGAACTTATTCCAGACAATCCAGGACCTCTCTCCACGGTTTCGCGTTAAAACTCTCAGGGCTGACAACACTGCTGTGACCACATCTCCAGCTGGCTGACTGCCTGGCTCGTTTTAGCCAAAAGTTAAGTTACATTTGTCTTGCAAGTGAAACCATGTCTACCATATATGTACTATAAATGCTGCAAGGCATCATTTTAACTGAGCCTGTGCTGAGAACTGAGAACTAAACCTGTTATTTTGAGCTTTCTCCAGCAACCATAGCTCAAATATAATTCAGATAAATTACTTAACTGTAATAGAGCTGGAATGATTAGTCGATTTATCAATTAGTTGATCAAGAGAAACTATTTCAATAATCGATTCATCATTTTAGCCATTTTTCAAGCAAAAATGCCAAATATTTGATGGTTCTAGCTTCTCAGATGTGATAAATCACCGCTTTTCCTCGTCTTAACATTATAGTCAAGTGACTATATTTTGGTAGTAGTAGTTAGTAGTACTATGTAAGTTTGGGTTCTTAGAAATTGTGATGGGCATCTATCACATTTATCAAAGTTTTCTGTTGTTTTATAGACCAAATGATTAATGGATGAATCAAAAAACTAATATGCAGATTAGTTGATTAGGAAAATAATTGTTAGTTGCAGCCCTGAATTTTAAATACATAAAATGATGCTGATATTGATTCAATTCAAGACAATTAAAATGGGGATATGTGGTAGGCTGACGCAGACTTTGTAAGTTTTCTTAAAGTTTCAGGCTTTCTCTGTACCATTCTGTAGTCATTATTATATTTATTCATTTCAGCAAGACAGAACTTTTGATCACATCTGTACCAGAGTTTGAAAGTTAGTGGAGTAACACAGTGTACCTGGAAATCAAGACTAAAATCTCATCGTGCCGAGACGTGCATCAAGTAGATTTTATGAGTACACTTATGAAGAGAACATCATGTCACTGAGCCAGATTCACAAATCTAAGTCAAATCAAGGAATATTAAATGTGGAACAAATTGTAACAACTTACACACACATAATATACTACTTTACTCTTTCCAACAAAGTAGCAATGTTTGAATTGATTTGTGAAGGCTGATATTTAACTCTTTAAGGTACTGATCTGATATCCATATGGTATTATGTACAGTATGTACCAACAAGTTTAATACCCTGTGGTTAGAATATTTGATTTCAAGCAATGCACTAATTGGAAAACTCTTTCAATATGCATGCAGAGAACATTTTCTGGAAATACAAATTAAACTGCCTGCCATATGTCTTGATTTCTTTCATCAGCACAACATTAAAAAAAAATTGCTGGCCTGACTGACCTTTCCAGCACACCTGGCTTTAATAAAGCACTAATTAAGAGTCTCAGTAGGATCTCCTATCTTGCCAATTAATAGCTCGTTATGAACAACATGTTGTTTGTTTGACTTTGTTGCGAGTTAAATTTTTTCCGATCACTCCAAGTTCACAAATTACACTTGTTAGCCTGCATACACCTAATTAAAAAAAATAGCAGAGCCTTCAACATTATGTAGATTTGACTTGTTCCTTAGCATGGTATAGAACTACAGAATCTATAGTCATTTAGCTTTTTTAAATGGATCATGCATATTACGTATGTGACTTCTCTCATTGAGGTCCATTTAGAGGCAGCATTCAATGCAAGATGCAATGCGTTTTAGGGCTTTAATACTACTATATATTTGTTTCATCATGTTTTAATTACTATGACTTCCTGTAGGAATCAGCATTTTTCCACATATGCCCATCTAGTGATAGACATTTCTTTCTCATAGAAATATTTCATATATAAATGTATATATATATATATGTACACTGTGATATGTCAATTGAGAACTCTGTGTTCCTAAATTCTACTCACAGCTTCCTCCCCATCTCAGCTCTTTCCTTGCCGTGGCAAACTTGTTTGTCTTGGCTGACGAAGTGTGCACCTTCCGGAAAGTACCCAACTTTTACAGGAGTTTTCCAGGCTCACACACTCCCAAACTCACATAAACCCACACTCAAAGACTAACATTTACACATACAGTAAATCCACACACACACACACATAAAAGGGTACCTGTTCTGGCAGCAACACACAGACGCACAAACATAAAAGTACACAACATCAGACAGACAGCTTATTTTTCTGCTGAGTTTAAGATGGCTCAGTTCGCAATGAAAACACAACAGGTGTCATATTACTTCACAGATATTAGTTTTGAAAGATGCACAAAGGTCCCCTGGCCTTGTGGAAGCCTACTGACACTGCCGTGATCGCATTTTTCTTCATACTACTTCCTATATGTCAGCACTTTACTGCAGTTTTGCTTCATCTCCTTTGACATGTTTTTTTTTTTTTTTCCTCTGAACATTTTTTTTGCTGATTCCTTAACTCAAGCCTCTCTTCTTTCCCTTCTTCTTTCAACTCCTCCATCTCCATCTCCTGTCCTGTCACTTTTTGTCTCAGATAGGGCTGTTGATTGCATGTTACCAAGGTTACGTTGACGTCGTCATAGCGCTGTCTCAGTGCCCGTATCTGGATGTGAACTGGCAGGACAGCGAGGGAAACACAGCTCTCATCACCGCTGCTCAGGCAGGTAAGACCCACACATACACACACATAGACATCGGACACAGTGTATTAAACACAGGCTTAGTTACAGACGCAGTGACATATTGGTTCACAGCGCTGTTGAACACATGCACGCTCGGATACAAATAGACACACGTTGGCACCGATGCTGACACAGATGAGTGCAGAAGAATACAAGTTTGCATTAGCTGCACAAGCTTTTCCCAACATAAGTGATCATTGTGTGGTGTGAAAGAGAGTTTTAAAAGAGTTTTTTTGTATTGTGAGCTACACTAACTACTGTCCTTCCCTGTGTTCTCTAAGGCCACATAACAATCACCAACTATCTGCTCAATTACTACTCTGGGTTGGACGTTGAGAGGAGAAACTGCCATGGCTTCACCGCTCTGATGAAAGCTGCCATGCAGGGCCGAGTTGAGTGTGTGCGCTCGCTTATGATGGCAGGTGAGGAAAAACGGCTGTAATTGTATGTTGGATTCAGACAAACACTGACTGTACACAATCTTTTGATCAGGTACTCTTTTCATGAGGTACAGGCCTTTCATCATCATACTTGTTATATTGCAATTTGAAAGAAGATGTGGAGATATTTGGAACTTTCGAGGTCTGGAACAAATTACACTGATTTTTTTCGGAACTGATGTAGTTTATTCCGCCATTATTCTGCCATCAGAGCAGCTCATTAAAGTGTGAACAGATTTTCCGAAATTTGTTGGACAGATGGACAATTTGAATCCCTTTTGGCGGTAATCCAGATTGTGTTATTAGATGATTAGTCTTTTTTTAACTGTAACTATGAAACTTGATAGCAAATCATAAAAGTGGTTTTCATTGTCAGCATGTGAGCTTAATGTAATCTGGGAATGATGGGAATGACATCTGTAGATTAATTTTTCAACATGTTTATTTCAGAATTTATTGCATTAATACAGATCTATGAACTGGCTTTGTCTGACTGATATGGCTATTTTTTGCTACATTGGAGGATTAGTGTGTGAGCATGTTGTATATGAGTAATCGTCAGCACACAGACAGATGGCAACCTTCGCATCTTTCAACCTTTTAACCTTTATGTACCCTCCAGCTATGTGACCTTTTATTCACATCTTTAATATTTTTTCTCCTGCCTCATGTCCACCAGGAGCTGCCCTCAATGCGAGGGACTTTGGCCGCCACTTGACTGCCAGGGAGTGGGCCATTTTTACAGGCCGTTATGAAACCGCCTGGGTGATGACACGCCTGATGGAACGGCCCTGTCCCCACCAGTTCTTAGACACGTACAGGTAAAACTTATAGCTTGATGTCCGTCTGTTACGTACACTATCTGAGAAACTTGAAGAAGTGATGCATTGCAGTATTTTATGAGCTGTATAAACATTCTAGCCTGTAGAAAACAAATGATCCTGACTAGCATCCTAGCTGTGTGGGATGCTAGTTAGGACAGGTTTTGTTGGACACATGTTTAGATTTCCTGCACTTTCTTTTATGACTGTTTGCTGCCATCATTAGTTTTGCTGTGTGTTCCCCTTCAATGAGTTCAGTTCACTGCTTTTCACATCTGCACAGCACACACAGAGCCATGGGGATTTAGGTATGCAACACAAGTTCAGAAATAGAAACACACTGTTAGTGTGGAGTAAAAAAATGTTTCTTTAGTTTAATATGAAAAAGTTGTTTATATAAGTAAAGTATAAAAATATATATGAAGTATATATTGTGGATTTAAGGATGGTCAGTGCAAATGGTTACTGATTTATCAGAAAGGAAGAAAAGTAAAAGCTGCAGGGAAATAACCAGCCCAAGTACACAACATACAGTTTTACACATGCAGAATGTAACAATTGATGCAGAGCTTTGGTCAGAATTGTGCCAAAAAAGTTTGTCAGCCCCTATTAATGCTAGATATAGATCGATTCATTACAACTATCGTCACTAACTCTATTTCACACCACAGAGACCGCATAAATGTGGTGTAGAGGAGGGCTCATTGTTGCAGAGCACCTGGCCATGTACAAAACTCAGTACCTTCTGCTACAACTTCTGGTACATTATGACAAAAGTGACAGGATTTACCTTACCATTGGATCCACAAATTCTTACAAACATTAGTGCACATTTAAGGAACTTTCAAAAAAGTTTTGAGAAATAGCTTTTGCATTGCTAGGAAGTGTATAGCAATGACATGGAAGTGCCTCATCTCCTCATAGCTAGATGGTTTTTGGAAACAGTTTCATTCCAGTTGAAAAGATCACATATACTCTCAGAACTCAGACACCTTTCTAAAGATTTGGCAACCCTATTTGACTAACATCTTGCCAATGCCTGTATCCGATTTGAAAATGTTATCACGAGTGATACGCCACTAGACGTCTATGAATAAGTCAGAGTTGTTTGCATTGTCTCTTTTTATTTCATGTTACATTTCTTTATATATTCATTTGATTTTTTAAAAATTTATATTTAATTAACTACTACCTACTCCTTTTGAGTAAGGTCCCTTTTTAGTTTGTATGTGCATGGGACAGGGAGAGGATTCAGAGCCATGTTTGTGTGTGTTTTTGTGTGTGTGTGTGTACCTTGTCTTGTTAAATCTAAAATTAAATATTTAAAAAAAAACTTTTACTTATGCAATAAACAACAAAAAACACAACACAAAAGTAGCCTTTCCAGGGTATAAGACTTACTTCAGTGTCTCTGTGCAGTGGATTTATATCAAACTTGCTCTCCCAGTCTAGAGTGGCCCCCACTGGCATCACTGGTGGCCAAAGCCCAGGAGCCCCGCGGCTGTCTGAAGCGCCTGTCTGACACTGTGCGCAACGTCTTCAACATTGCAAATGTCAACAACCCTCAGGACGAAGGTGTCATCGACCACATGGTTTCTGTTACAACTGCCATGAGGAGCCCTTTCATTGCAGTGGCATGCCATACAGTGAGTGATTACAATTTTAAATCCTGTTTGCTGCTCATTACCCATGTTGCTGAGCGTCACACAATATTGATTTGCAGAAAAAAACTGGTAAACAGCATCATTGCCAAGCTATGAAGCATTTGAAGTTCATGATTTTCTGCAAACTCTGGCGCCTTTTAGAGTGCATGTTTGGAAATAAGACAAACAGCATTTTTCAATTATAAACCCTGATAAGGTGAAGCAACTCTTCATGATAAGGAAGGATTTTTAAGGTGAAGCAAGTCTTTAAATTTGCTGTCCTGTGCTTTATTCCTGGTGGTATCTGCACACACTCAGCACACACTCGGAGTTATCAGGGCTCATTTTCTTATCTTCAGATGGACACATACATTCTTGTGCAATGTGGTAATCACCTTCCACGGACATGAAATGCAACTGAACAGTAGATATTTGTGTGTTTCTGCATTAGTGTGCAAATTACTTCTGTTTCAGCAGTTGTCCATTAGTAGAGGTCTTTAGTTTTTATCACTGCTGCAGAAGCAATGTGAAAAATGCAAATTTTGTGGTAATAATGCTATTAAAGGATAACTCCGGCATTATTTTATGTTTTATTTTTATCTGCAAAATCTAATTTTCATGGGATTTGTTCACAGTAATTAAAGGATGTAATTAAGGCCAGCCTTATCTGTTAAGCAGGTTATTCATGCAAGATTACCAGTATTGAAATGCTGCAAACAAAAGGGAGACTCAGCACAGCTTTTTTCTAATAAAAACCCAGCATGCTGTTAATGTTGCTACTAATACTATAAGTGCTTATGATGATAATAACAATCAGAGACCTGTTTTATTTTTCAGGTGTGTCCTGACAGCCCTCCAAGTGTGGGAAAACGGCGCTATGCAGTTCCTGAGATCGTCCGCCAGCAGCGTGCCAAGGAGCTCCGCACCATCAACCCTGACAGGTTGGATAGTCACCTCAAACTCTTTGAAAATTCCAAAGTCACACTGGTGGCCAAGAACTCAGCCGACCGGCGTGCCAGCCTTCAGGCCCAGAGCATGGTGCCTCGACACAGGAGCTCCAGCCTGGGCATAGTGGCTTACAACGAAGCCCTCGAGCTGCGGAGAACCAGCCTGCTCCCCCTGCACATGGTGCTGAGGAGGAGCAGCGTCAGGCCGGGGCTCAGCATCCCAAAGGTGAGGGTGTCCAAGGCCCCCACACCAACTTACGAACCAGAAAAGGTCCGCAGGAAGAGCAGCGCCAAAGATGGAGGGGGGCACCTGCTGCAGATCCCAAAGTGGCGGTACAAGGAGCTAAAAGAAGAAAGGAGGAAAGCCGAGGAAGCTGAGAGGAGGAGGCTGGAGGCTGTAACTAAGAGACACCTTGCTGCCACGAAAAGGAAATAATATCATTGCCTCAGAGGATGTAATGTACACTAACCAAATGCTGGACAAGTCATGAAGATGGACAGATCTGGCTCTAATATTTCTCTACAAGCTTATGTGCTCAGGGTGAGCCTAGAATTACCAGCAGTGTTCCTAAAACAGGACGGAAGACTAAATGTTGCTTTTTGTCTGCTCAGTTTCGTATCCTTAATCGAATTCCACTCATGTCCAAGGAAACGATGCAGGTTTGCCTCTTAAAAATGGCCGCCGGAGCTTTGACAGCTTTAGAAGTGCACGATGCTCAGTGTCCTTTTCTGATGTCAGACATTGAATACCCAGGGGATTTGATACTTGAAATGTTTTTAGCTTAACTTATTTTTCATATTTATTGCTTTTTAAAGCAGTCAAGATGGCCAAGTCTATATTTTGTTACGCTTTGGGTACTCAGTACAGCCATGTTTTTGTAGTGTGTTCCACTGTGTTTGAGCATAAGACACATTAACACAGATTCTTTCAGACTCTAACCGCAGCAGAAATGGCGTGTTCATATTTCAGCCTAAAAGATGGAAGCAATTTATTAAAGATGTTAAAATGTTTCCATGGAGAATACTAATGGGCAATGTCTTATTGACTGAGAAAGCTAAAGCGTAGAATCTACTGGCATTCAACAGAAATATTTTAGATGCTTTTTGTTTTGCTTTATGATGACAAACCCATGAATGTATTTTGAAAAATGTATTCCGATTAGCAATTTGGGATGCTTTTTAATGACAAACTTTATTTTTTACTCCATATGGTCTTTTTCACATACTGATTGACAACTCTGTTTTCTAGACTTAATGTTAAAGATCAGGACAGAATAGAGCACTATTGTGATGTAACACTTAAAATCTTTACCAGGTAGGAGAAAAGTTGATATTTTTTCAAAATGTTTACATTGCGAAACTTCACAGAACACTGGTTATATTAGTGATAAAGTATCATGCAATGACTGAAACTCTTAGATGTGTGTTTGCATTCTATATGGGTGCATGGCGTATACAGGGTATGGATGATGTGAAAGAAATAAACACTTCTGCTAACAGTGACTTTGGATGTGGTTGTGATTAAGCCGGATATTGATGCTCTAATGCAATGTTAATAAGAAAATAATAGGATTTCTTGCTCTTCTTCCCTTCTTGATTTTCATAAAACATCTCAGAATTAAGGGAATGTGTTTCATCCACTAACAATGACAGCAAAAAATTAAGTCAATAACCAAACCAGGGTGCGCCTCGGCCAACGTGACAGAAGGAACTAAAGCAATAATCCCAGACATATGGACCCTCTGATAAAAACAGCCGACCCATTATAGAGCAAGAGGTCAGCTCCCTGTTTTAACATTACAACAATGAAAATAATGGGGTGCAAAAAAGCCGTGAGTTTAAACACACAGAGCCACGGGCAAAGCACATTGTCGGGATTTTTGAGAGCACAATTTCACGGTCCTAACTCCTCTCGGCGATTGCAGCTTAAGTGCCATCCAAGAGTGTGTGTCTAATATACATGGTGATGAGTTGCTAAGGGGTTACAAGGGCACTGCGCAGCTAAATCATTTCTTCAAATAAACTTCATTGACTTCAGAGTGGCAATCTGCTCCGACACCGCCCAGAGGAAGTCATTTGAACATGACAAAAGATGAGCAAAATGCACATTTACTGAACTCTACATTTAACAAACCCTAAGTGACTGCAGGATTAACATATTTAACATTAACATAAAGGAAATGTTTCACTGAAATGGCTTCTGCTGGCAATGCAATATCACAACCAGCAATGTCTACAGTGTGTGCAATTTGTTGAGGCATTTGCTGATCATGAATAAATTTCTTAGTGTGTTTGTCAGTCAGTATTGAGCATTTTTATTGGAGGTTCCTGCAGTATTTCTGTGAACTGGTGAAAGTATTCATTGAGATTTTAGTCCACGGAAGTCTGGTCAGGATTTATTTATACAAAACAAGCTAATTGGTTTGGATTTTGACAATTCATTTACTCCAAGTTCATTTTATTTAGAGTGTGGAGGAGTGAACTGCAGTGTGTGTGTGTATGAGAGAGAGACAAACCTATTAGCCCTGAATGCATCAGACAATATTTAGGTCATCATTGTAGCTGAAACAGCTGTTGGCTTAGATTGTAACCTGAGATTATGAAGCGCAACAGGCTTGGTCAGCGATTCCCCAACCGCCCTCTTTCTCCCACCCCCACTCCGACCCAAATCCCTCACAGAAATTCAGTATGACATTATTCAATAAATTCACTATGATGCATGATAGTATCACAGATATTATGTCATCTTGTGACGCTACAGGCCGGGATTTAGACAGACGACCTGATTCTAGATCATCACTGTGTGAGTGCTTCTGTCAAACGTGAATTTTTTTTAGGGGGGGGGGGGAATCCTTAACTGGTGCCCTCTGCTGGTTGCTTCTGGTACAACATTTAAATGAAGACAAAGGTATTCCATACATTTGGAATTAGTTAATGGACTAGTGACTGAAATCCTCCCTGAAGGTAATTATACTAATTCCTGCTCACACATAACACATCAAAATTCCATAACATAAGCATACTATATCAAAAAGGATGTCATAATAATATACAATATGAAATACTATGAAGTATATCATTATATAACAATATGATTATTACTACAAGATGCGCCTTAAGAAGCATCATAACATTTTAACAATAACTAATATTGAAATCATAATAGGTTTAGTCCATTTTTTTTACTTGCATCTTGATAAGTTGAACATAGATGTCAACATTAAATATAAGATAATAATTAAACATGTGTTTCATCCATATGTGCAATTAGATAAATTAGATTTATTGCAAAACAAGATGTGATTTATTCCAGTATTACACAGCTGTATAGTAGAGGGGAAATAGCATCACTAACAGAATCAATTATTTTGTTCCTCTCTTGCAAATTAAATAAAAACTTTTCTGAGGTATAATCTATAAACAATACCTCTGGTCTCAAATGAATGAATGAATTTCTGCCTCTTCTCTATTTTCTATGCTTGAGCAAGAATCAAATGTGATCTATCCCATTGCTCAAGGTAGCTATATAATTGTCATTTATTTTTTTGTACTATTCTTTTAAATTATACTTTGATGCAGTCAAGGATAAAGTAGGTCCTTTTTAATGAATTCCATTTCTAAAAAGCTGAAAAATGTATGAATAAATGATTGTTTCACACAATTACATCACCATCAGAATTTACTTTTCAGAGAGCAGCACTCTTACAAAAAAAAGTCTTCTCCCAGGAGTTGTGATAGTACAAAACTTGATAAAAAAAAATACTTTCTCTACAGCAACACTAAGAAGAAAATAGGTTAGTTTCACATAAAATCCTGTCACTGTGCTGTTTGAGGAGTACCACCCATGGTATTGTGTAATGTTTGGAACATTAAAAAATAATATGAAGTTGGAAGAGAAAGCAGTTTGTTTTTGGCAAAACTGGAGCCAAACTTTGTCATTTCAGCACAGCTGCCTTATCAAAACAACCATGAACAAATCCAAGAATGTCCTGACATGAATGACTGAAATATCTTTTCTTCCCGTCTGCCTGTTGACTGAATAAAGTGCAGCATCGGTGGAAGGTTCTCAGGCTAGTTGTGTCACAGTAATGACCAGTCTCAACTAGCTAAAGCCAGTTTTAATGTTCCTGGGGACCACATGGCCAACAGCTGGCAGTGTATACGCAGGGCTGATGTAATAAAGTGCCTCTAAATGAGAATGACTTGGTGCTGACGGTAAAGTGCCTTAAACTGTAACCTTGAGTGATTTTATGGTGCTGGAAGAGAAACCACAAAAAGCAGATTTTAGCCTTTAATTTCTGAGTGATGGGTAACCTCTTTGGCCTGCTGACACAGTTACTGGAAGCTTTGGATATCCTTCCTGAATATACCCGTATAGTAAGCACAGCCTTGCACAAGACCAGTTGTGTATTGTTGGCACCATATATGTGGTATCAGACAGCAAGACAAAAACCCGCGGCTGGAGTTGACCTGGTGTTGATACCTGGATTGAGCCCATCAGTGTGTGTCCAGCAGATTAAGCAAAGCTGTCACTCTACAAACTCTACAAATAATGCGCTGACATGAGGAGAGGTAAACCTAGACATCTTTTAATTGATTTAGAGAGGAAATTTAAATAAACTGACACAATATAATTAAATTTAATTGATATTTCAGCACTTTTGTAGCACTGTGACTAGCAGCATTTTCGAGTATGAGTGGTCTTGGTTGCAACTGAACCAATCTTTGCATCTAATGATTTAATTTTTACTTGCTCATAGACTAGAAAACATGTAAAATCCATCTTTCCATCATTCCAATTTTATTCTGAAATCCATCCAAGATTTCAGAATAAAATTGGAACATTCTTCCATGTGGATGAACTCCTCTTAACAAGAGATTCCTGAGATTCCTGAGCAGGGCAGAATTATACTTTTCTTTTCTTTTTTTAGCAGCAACTCACTCTCATTCTGCCCTTCCAGTTAGTTTAATAAGACATGGCAGCGGATGAGAGGTCTGCCACATTGAGAGAACTATATACAACCATGGAGAGTCAAGGAGATTGTGTCTGCTTTAATGGGGGTGTTTCAGCTTCCAGAAAGAGCCTCATACCAACTAGGCCTGCACTGGGTGCTTTATTGGGCTAACATGAGCTGACAGAACACCTGGTTGCAGATGCTTGTGTAAAAATGGATTACATGCACTAACACCTGGTGCACAGTGTGTGTCTGTGTGTGTGTGTGTGTGTGTGTGTGTGTGTGTGTGTGTGTGTGTGTGTGTGTGGTGAAGAGGGGGGGAAAGAAAAAAACAGCAGACCGCTCTTGGAGAGATGCTTCTGTTTCATTTCAAAACACCACCTGAGCCCTAATCCCTCAGTGCAGAGTACTAATTCACCATGGGATGCTCAAATACTGTAGATGAGGTGCAGGACACAATCTATCAAGAACTTTTTCAGTTTGCAAATCTTTTTTACATGACAAATGTTTCAAATGAGTCTCAAGACAACAAAGTGTTGATATTTCAAGATAGTCTATATCTTTATTTACTATGACAACCACACCTAATACCTAAGTCCACTCAATGACTAAAGATTTGTACAATTTGAACAATTTACTCAAGAAAAAAAGAACTGAGACAAACAAAAATAAAACTCTTTTAAACTTCATTAAATTAACATAGGAAATTATTCGTTCTTGGCAAGATAAATTTCTTTCTTTCCTGGAAACCTGAACATTAGTGTTGCAACAAATGAATTCAGTGTAAGGGGACGGGTGATTAAGGAGAAGGGTGGTGTGTGTGTGTGTCTGTGTGTGTTGATATGTATGATTCCTGGGGAACTGTTGATCTAGATTTCAGGGGCTGATATGATTTCTGATAGAAGAAATCAGAAACTGTTTGTGGAATGTAGAAATTGCAGTGCTATTCTTCTAATATGTTCATGTTTTTACCTTCAGCTCACAGTTCGGAGCCTCACAGAGTTGCTTGGGTTTTGTTCGTCTTCAAATAAAGTACATTATTCCCTTGTGATGTTAAAGCTAATTTTAATGCAAACACAAAGCACCTTGCAGCTGCTTCACAGTAAATGGCTTTAACTTTCATTACATGTTTTCACTGCAGTTGATTTTGATGTGGAGCAGATAAAATATCCTTGCGAGTCTATGCAAGTCAAATAGGACACAAAAAAAAACCCTTCGGAGCTATTCAAATCAAACAGAAGAGGCACAGCTGGAAGATTTTTAATATGAAGCAGTCTGAGTTTGCATAAAAATTAGTTAACACTGCCAGGGAAGGATGAACTTCATTGCAGCTCAAACGAGGCAGGAAAAAATGTGAGGCTCCTCTGTTAAATAAAGGTAAGAGCTATGACATAGAAGCAGGCTGCAGCAAAAGCTAAATACATGTTGTTGTAGGCCAAAAGGTGTATTAGCTTTTGCTATAGAAAAGCTTTAGCATCTAGCTGTCCTGAGTCACGACACTAACAACATGCATCAAGTAACTGAATGAGTCAGTACAGTAAGACGGGGCAGGTTTTGCGTCTCTCCCTGTTGGCCTTTCGAATATATATTGAAAATGCCCAATTTCTTGCCTGGTGTGAACATACGGACCAATTTCAGTAATACAGATCGATAATTACATCTTTAAATCTGATGCATATATTTGGTCTTGATATGGTAGACAATGGAATGCTTGTCAAAGTTGAGCGTAACCTCAGTATTTGGGTTACTTATTGGTTAGTGCTGTCATGTAATTGGCTAGTTTTGCTTTCTCTGATCCATGCTGTACCCGTGCAATTTGGCAACAGTCCCTCTCACATCAAACTGATTCCCGCAATTTAGAAGATGCTCACTGTGTTCTTTTTTGGTTCCTGTTGATTATGTAAAACTGGTGTCCTCTTCATGAGTTGTTGATTGGTTCTTTTGGTCTGTGAAGATCATAGGTAGAAGGCTGGAGTTCAGGCTCATCACTGTGAGGTGATTTAGTTGGTTGGGTAGCCTGACTGATAGGTTGCTGTGATTGGCTGGTTGCGGTGATGTGGTTCTGGTCAGCACATCGCCGGGGTGAGAGTTCCCCCATCAGACTCAGATCTGAGATTGAGTTATTCATTTATGTTTAATTTTAAAATAATAGCCATTTTAGAAGACCCTCCACCCATCTATACCACCTTAAGACTATATAACTGCCAAAACAATCCCTCTTAAGGAGAGGACCCAAAAGGGAAGCACTGATGCAGCAAGGGTGTAAAGATTGGGTCTTCTACAATGGCCATACTGGTATTAGGTTGCTTTACATGTAAAATTTTACTCTGATTATTTAGAAGAGATCTGTGTCTGGTGGGGAAACATCTTCATCTTATGTGTTCCGTTGGGAAGGCCGGCTGGTGGAGGGAGTTGGCGGCTGCTTGGCTCACTTGCGAGGCTGGTGGATGTGCTGGTTGATGTGCTGGGTGGGGGGCAGCTTGGGGATACCAGGCTGGGGCTTTTGGTGGGCCACCTGGGCAGCTGCAGGGGTGAAGTCCTTGTCACCCTAAATAGACAGACAGTCAAAAAAAATTACATCAGGGCACAAGGAAGAACTGCATTCACTGGTTTGCACAAAAAGCACAGTCAGTTTACAGCCCACACCTCAAATGTAGTTCATGCATACTCCTGCTATTGTGGCCTAAATGACTTGGCAATTATAGACTTGAAACAACAACATATCAAGTCTCCCAAAAGGGAGTGGAAAAAGAGTCTTACTCTGATGAGGTTCTTTATTCTTGATGGCAAACATGAACTGCTAAAGCATCGTACAGCATCATTTGTTAAGTTTTCAAGGATGTAATGATTACAGGAAGTAGGGAAACAGGCATGCAGGAGTGCCATTAACTGAGGCTAAACTGTTAGACTGCCCATTAGCATTTCTGCATCTTATATGTAGCAAAACTAGAATTAAGTTAACTATGAAATGGCAGCATGGTGATGTAGCTGCTACCAGCGAAGTTGGTACAACCACTTCAGACAAATTAAGAGTAATACACCATTTGTAAGCAGTAGGAGGGAAAACAACAGTAAACACAATACAAATGTGTACAGTGATATTCAGTGTTCATATATTATCTCCTAGAACTACCTACATACTGAAGTGTGTATGTAATCTAACATTGGGTGGTTTGATTGTTTTTATTCATACAGTATGTGCTCTTTATGCCCCCCATTTTTAATCCTTTCTCTCTGATAATCGTAATAATAATAATGAGGAAATCTCCAAAGTGCGTGAAGGGTACAGTATGGAGCACTCATCTATCCCCGCTCATCTGCTTTGCAACCTCAATCTCTTATTCTAAGAAAAATGCCCATAAACAGCCTCGCTTCTAAATCCGATTAAAGCAGGAATTTGATCATTCAAAGAGAAATGCAGAATTTGAATTGGAGACTTGCTTCAATTATGACTGGATTCTTTCTTTTCCTTTTTCTTTATTCGCTCTTCTTTCATTTTTGTTGTTTTGTTTCTTTCCTTCCTCACACCTGGTCCTTACCCACATTCATCTCATCACTGATTTAAGCTACAGTTTTCTCTCTTGCCATTTTTACCCTCATCTAACTGGTCCCCACACCCCAGTATTTATGAAAAGCACACATTAAACACACCATATGTGTGATTAAGTGGATTAATATTGAAGGGTTTTAATTCTTTTATTGATACTGGATTTTAGCACCCAGTTAAGTTTGCTAATGGCGTCCTATCTGTCCAGATGTTGCCATGTGATATGTGGATGTTACTGCTCACAATAAATATCATATCCATATGCACGATATCTTTATACTCCAATTTCTTAGCATGTCCACATGGATACAGTTATATAACCAATTTAATCAACACTGTAGAAATACACACATATAGATACACACACACACACAATTCCATCTCTCTGAGCCTCTGGCTGAACTTTGCTCTCGTAACCCATCTTTGCTGGACCCTAATCCTCTGTGTGTGTGTGTATTGGTTTTATGCTGTAAGTGCAGCTGTGCACTTGCTTTCCTACATGTGCGCATCTGTGTGTAAGTGGGCACAAAACATCTACAGTGTGTGTGTGTGTGTTTCTTTCATTTAAAGCCAATTCCAGAGCTAACTGCACAGGATATGGATGGATTTGACCTCCAATTGCCCTTCTCTTCTCTTCTGAAGCTCAAAGCGTCTCTCTCCTCTATTGAAAGCTTCTCTCTCTATCTCTGTCGTACTGATGCAGAGGTACGGAGGGGGGGATGCAACAAATTAACTGTATTACTGCGATACACTGTGAACAGTAGTCATGGTGATTGGCGAGGCACGTTTCCTACCTCCTTTTACCCATTTTAGTACACTGCTAAAATATACATTCTGAAAAATGCTGGGATATAGGGTGATCCTTTTTCTTTGAATCATATTTGTCTTTAAGAATGTACTGAAAACATGTTAAAATGGAAGATCTCTTAAACATCGGAAGAATGTGGAAAAAACAGGACATAAGATCATTTAATTTATTTCCATCATTCAATCCAAAGTTTTTGGAAATATGCGCCTTTGTCTGCTAATTTATTGTAAAGTGGGAGTGTCTCAACTCTCTGATTGCAGCTTCTGAAATGTGAATATTTCCTGGTTTCTTTAGTTCTCTGACAGTAAACTGAATATCTTTGGGTCGTGGGTTGTTTTCTGGTATATTATAGACCAAACAACTAATAGATTAATCGAGAAAATAATCAATAATGAAAATAATGGCTAGTTGCAGCCCTAATGTCCATCTTAACTCTCTTATTTTAAATAACTTTTATAAAACTGAAGCATCTCTGTCATTCAAAGCAGAAGGAAAAACAGAAAATACATAACCAGGAGATATCTTATTTTTTCAATCTAAAAAAAAATCCCAGCAGACCAAAAACTCCACATACACTGATACACACCGATCCACACACACACACACACACTGAAGTGTTTCACTTAGCTCCTAAAAGGCTTTTCTGAGGCTTTGCACAGTGCCGGCCTCTGGGTTTGATGGTGGTGATAAATAAACATGGCTTTTCTCAGACTTTGACCCACTTTTCACAGTGGCAGGTCAAGGCCATAAAAGCCCAAACAAACACACACACAGGGGCTGGTGCTGTTAGAGCAATAATGTAATCCAACATTTCTACAATGAAATGGCCTACTACCTTTGTGAAGCTTATAATCTTCAATGTTTGTCAGGACTGTGTCAGAGCGGTGTTGATTCAACTCTGTGGTCGTTTTTTATATGCTGCAATTTGTGCTGTCGCTGTATTGAGCTGCATTATATGATTAGATGTCACCGGCTTAAATAGAAAACACAATATAAACAACAATGACATATAAAAGTCAAAAATAAGAGGTGAAATGCATTTTTGCATGAGTGTGGACATTGTATATATTTTTAAATGCCAATATTTTCTCTTTTTTACTTATAAGAAATTCTGATATGTCAATATATCAGGAAAAAATGATCCATTATTATAAATTACAGTAGTCTCATTATTTTTTTTTAAATTTCAAAACACATCACTGATCCATGTGTTCCATGATTACATGACTACCATCCATAACGTTGACTTCTACATATCCGTTTGATAAAATGAAGTGCGTTTAGGATCACTTATGTAATTTTTCTCTACACTCTGGCACTCTGTCTTCCCTCCTTTTTCTTCTTCTCCCCTTGCGCTTTCTTTTTTCACATTTTCTATCTTGTTCTACCTCAGCACTGAGCCTCTACCTCTCCCTGTAGAGCTCATGTCCCAGATAAAAACCACCTTATAATACTTATTTCAACACTACTGGTGGTCTGTGTATGTCTAACTTACCTTTGTAACCACTCCAGATACAATCACGGGGGCCTTTGGTGGACTGAAAAGGAGAAAAGAGAGAGAATGGGAAAAATATACATAAAATTATTTGTAGAGTTCATTATAACATGCATCCTGTCTGTGCCCTGGGCTTTATTCTCTGTGTAATGTAGTCAGACAGTAAATGTAAAAAGAAGGTTATAGTTTATACACACTGTAGCAACATCTGGAGACCTCAACAACTCCAAAAGTGACACAGTGCTACAATACGAACATCCCAAGTTGTCAAACACCCACAGTCTTACTCCCTTTACAACACACACACACGCACACACACACACACACGCACACACACACACATACACACACCGGATGGACCTGCCAGCAGCTTAAATAGCTCCCATTCATCCTGGCCAAACACTGGGGCTCACAGCTTCTGGATGGAAAGCATTAGAAGAGAGAGGGAGGAGGGTGAGAAGTGGGAGAAAGCTGGAGTATGTAAGGAAAAGAGTAATAGAGGAGGAGGACAACAAAGGAGAGGATTTAGGGAGGAGGAGAGAAAAAAGAAGTGGAGCAAAGAAGGGGGGATGAGGGGTAAAGGCAGGTCAGGGCACATAGAGGAGGGGGGGGGGGGGGGGGGGGGGGGAGTGGCAAGGAGAGGCAAGAGGGCTGAGAGGACATGGAAAGCCAAATACCTATATAATAATAGAGTGTTAGAGGAGAGGAGAGGAGAAGAGGACAGAGGAGAGAGGGAGGCAAGCGCTCAATCAGACATAAAGAAAGGGGAAGGGATGGAGGCAGAGCAAAAGATGAGGAGGAGGAATGCGGAACCTGAGGTAAGTATCGACCTTGTCGTGACAAACGAGCGCCGTCTAATTTTACGGCATCGTCACCCCCCGGCAAAAGAGTACAGTTGTGGTAGCCACCTTCAAAACTCCACTCAAAGACATCAGCTATAGCAGCCAGCATGTCCAACTTATAGCTCACCTCATTAACAGCCAAAATATTTTTGAAAAGATGAAAAGTTTCACAAAAGTTTGCGACAAAGTGCAACTTCAGCAACCAGAATCTGAGCACTCAGGATTTAACATTTGAAACATCTGCTACTTACTTTTAAAACATTTTATGATCCGTGAACAACTTTTTAATAACAGTCAATTAACAGTTATGACTGGATTCTCAACACATCTGGCTAACCTCCATCTCTGCAATCAACATCTTGGCACAGAGCAGCCTTTTGCTACTTATCTTCATGAGAGTATTTACACCTTGCTATTAAATTCATGCCTGCAAATGTTGAATTTTGCTGATTATTCTTCACAAGCCGCTTGTCAGAATGTGAGGTTGAGAGGTTCTCTATTAGCAATTAATTAATTAAAATATGGCATAATAGCAACGCAAGTGTTCTTCACTCCAGTTAATGCTCTGCTAGCTGTGAGGTGGTCTTGCTAACTAACATTTGGCTTAAAAGTAGAGTTTAACAAAAAAAAAAAAAAACATACTGAGAATAAATCTGAATATGACGAGTGACAGATGAAGAAAAATGAAAAAATGCTAACAGGAGATACATTTTCTATGTTTGTGTGTGGCTAAACTTTTATCTTCAACACACTCAGGCTGAGTGCCATGCAGCATAGCAGAAGTATCTGTTTTCATTAAGATACTGAGCTGAAAAACGGCTTGCAAGCTTTACAGGATACCACGATTTCCTCATTTACTCTAACCGACGTCTAACGCCTGATGTTGAATTAAAAACGGCCTCGTCAAGCTGTTTTACTACAGAACAAATGGAGAAACTGTCTCTGAGTAATGTGCTTCACATGTGAAATGCCTCTGTAATAATGTAACGTGCTCTAAATATTTTTGTTTTATCTTTATAGTTGTGTTTTACACCATGCTACAAAGACATACTGTATGTACGGCGGTTTCAACTGAAGCTAAGAGGTGGGACGCAGTGGGGTTGAGGTGAACAGGCACACTCTGGCAGTTGGATATGTATTCACACACTGACATAGCGTGGGCTGGTTTCCACCTCATGCTGCTTTGTCACACCTCTGCTCTATTCGGTGTCTATCTCCATTGTGCAATCTGAGGATAAATCCTGAAATATTGACTGCAAAAAGGAAGGGGAGCTAAAAAACTAAGCCAAGGATAAGGGAATAAAAGGCTATTGCTTTTGAAGCATGTCAGCAGCAAACTTTACCTCTTGTTACTGGAGCTATAGACATTAAGGCCGGAGAGGCAGAGGGCAGACGGATAAGACATGTCTAGACAGACAGACAGACAGACAGGGAGTGAAGGATGTGAGCTTGTCAGAAAGACAGACAGCTAACAGGCATCGGACTCCTCCAAAAGTGTAAAAAGGTAGACGAGGATGTAAGCTTTTTACCTGACTGGCAGTTAAACACTTAGAATCTGTGTAGTCACATACTGTAGACAGACATGAATGGCAGGTTTTAGTCACACTCGATAAACAGACGACAGACACTCAGTTTAAGACTTTTTTAATCATGGATTAGCAACACTGCTATACTACAGGCCTGATACATTAATGTAGATACCACACGGCGGCATTAGCTGTAAGATTATGCTACTGACATATTTTTTTAATCTATTCTGTCAATCTACAGGATGGAATGGAGAGCCAGAGAGAGAAACCAAAAGTGACAAAGATCTCTGCTGTGGTTTGGATTGATTGGGAGGAGCTGGTGCTGCGTATGGAGACAGAAGAAAGCCTGCAGGGGGCAGTAGAGAGCTGTAAGGAATCCTGGAGAGGAGTCCCTTTGTGCCTCGAGGGGAAGAGTTAGAGGAAATGAGAGGGAGAATGAGGGAGGAAGAGAGAGAGGGAGATGCAAAATGCTAATTTTAACTAATAATTCAAAGAGTGGAATATACGATAATCCATTTGTATGGTGTATTCTTCTCTGTCTTTAGCTGTAAAGCCACACCTCACCATTCATCATCCACCACCACCATCACCACCCCACCCATCCCTCTCTGCTTCAGCAGAGCAGGAAGTTTGTTGCCGTGGGCGAGGTGGTGGTTGCTATAGGAACTGATGCCTGTTGCCTGTCTTCCCTCCCCCTCTTTCCTTCCCTTCCCTTCCCTTCCCTTCTCTCTCTCTCTCCTCAACTTTTTCACCATGAGCTGTCAGCTTACTGCACATTTCACCACAGTTCCTACGTTCAGTGTATGTGTGCAGTGATTTAGTCAGGCACCACCCGCTCTTCTCCTGAGCCTCTGGAACATATCCACCTCTCACCGAAATATGTAGGAGGGGCGGCAAGTGCAACCGTCACGAGGCCTATGATCACCTTGTGTGTCATTTTTCCACATGTATCCGATAGTCCAAAACGGCTTATGATGTGTGGTTGAGGTTCCGTCTATTCGCTTTAATAAGAAACATCATGTTGACTGATGAAACAGACATTTGTCTGTTTATCTCTTTTGCCATGTCTCCCTCCCTCCTGCTTCTCTAACTCTCACTGCAGCATTACATTTTTACACACAAGACTGGTGGATTTACCTGAATGTTCAGCCGATTTATTCCTGCATTAGAAAAACACATCCAGCTGACAGTTAGTGGGCAGAAAGTTTTTGCTGGGTCACCAGTTTGCTCTGGCTTATGCCTCCCTTTCTTGCCTGCATCCCACCCGTTGCTACCCCCTCCGTCTTCCATTACTCCTCTTATTTTGTAATACCTTTACGTTTGGTCGGCACCCCTTGTTTCCCATACCATCCTAATCCTCCCCTCTCCTCCTCGCCATAATCCCGGCTACCTATCTCTCTCTCTTTGCCCCCATCTGTCCATCTCGGCTAGATTGGGAACGGCAGGTGTTCCCGTGACTACAACGCTTCACTGGCTGCTGCTAATGTGAAATTTACCCAGTAGCCACCTGCTAGACGTCCATCAGCGTGACACAGAGAGGGACAGACAGAGTGTGTGTGAGTGAGAGAGTTTCACTGACTGTATTTCTTGATGTAGTGCAGTTACTCGGCCTCTTTTTTTTTGGGAGGGGGGATATTCTGACAGGTAATTTTTAGTTAAAGATAAACATTTCACGGGAGGATGGTACAGCTGCGTTTACACAGCCGGGCTGAGAGGAGTTTATCAAGCCAAACGCCGATTCAAAATGGGCTTCCTGAGTGATTAAAATGCACTATTTGTCTAGTTTATTTTCACAGCCCAAGTAATGATTCTTCTTCTCTGACTGCAAGCTCTGAAATGAAATATCTGGGAGAAACTAAGTGACATAAATACTAAGGCTGTATGGCTCTGGTGAGACAAGCAACCAGTTCACACATGAGGGAAAAGAGTCACAAAATCCTACATTAAATTTACAGAGTCGGCATTTAGCTGGCTCCTCAATCTGAATGCAGATTCATGAAGTTTCTGCTCTTTGGAATGTCTTCACTGCATTGGTGATTATAAGTTTGTTTTATTATTGGACAAATAATCCAGTATTTATTTAATTTAGAGCTGAAATGACAGGCAGAAAATAAATCCGTAACCATTTTGAAATTTGGTGAATCGTTTTTCAAGCAAAACACCAAACATTCACTGTTTCTAGCTTCTCAAATTTGGGGATTTGCTGCTTTTCTCTGTTTTATATGATTATAAACTGAATATCTTTGGGTTTTGAACAAAACAAGACATTTTAATAAGTTGTCTTCAGCTCTAGGAACTTGTAACGTGCATTATTTCATAATTTCTGACATTTTAAGAGCTTAATTTGTCCAGAAAAAGGCCTCATAATGTCATTCAAATATTCCTCTTTGTGTTTCCTGTGAAGTTCATCCAGACATCCAAGTAAGACATGCAAGACAAGTACAAGTTTGAAGATTTTCTTAACTCATTTAAACATATAAATAATAAAATCTAGACATTTTTGACACATTGCCCTGTAATGAAAGTGATCTGGTATGGCCTGGCTATACAGACTATCCAAACTGTGCATCAGCTGCAGGTCGTGTCTATTAAACTATCTTCCCTTTACTAAAATAAATATGTAAAGAAAAATACATTTCAGTACATTTACAGGACTTCACTTATTAATTGATTTAATTACTGTTTCAGGACTACTTTAACTTTTACTAAACTGTCAGAATCTGCATTTAATATTTTTCTCAGATGAAAACAGAAAAACAACCAAAAAAAAAAGGCAGAGTCTGCAGACATCAGGCAGAACATCTGTCCCTCTCCAACAACTTAAACAAACAGTTAATAAAATAATAAAATTCATTATGTATTATTAACTAATAATACAATTTTTAACAAACAAATCAGCGCAAGATTTTCCAACACTCCCAACTACTGTATTTAAATTAAAATAATGTAGTTGAAAATGATTAAATGACTGAGAAAATATTCGTGACCGATAATGAAAATAATCGTTACTTGCAGCCCCAATATGCACATTATGACTCCATATCCTCTGAAGCAACATTACAAAATAGGGAAGTACATTCTCATGGGGCATGAATGGCCGTCACACCCAGACCAGTGTCTGTTACACATGAAACGACCGTCGTTCTGAAGTGTTTCTCTTGTAGTCTGGAGTGTTCTCTCTTGCTCAAGTACGTCTTTACTCTTGATTATAAGCCAAGCTTTCATGTTGTTTTTGTACCTCTTCTTTACTTGACCTCACTTTTCACTTTAGAGCTCAGTCTATTATAGCCGCTCATCTTGGCACAAAGGAAAATGGAACAAAAGGAAATGACTTTGTGCCACAGATAGGCTTGATACTATTCCTGCTCTGAATTACAGGGAAATACCCTGAATACTGTAATACTGCGCATACACTGGAATAAAAAAAAAAAAGTAACAAGCACGCTTGATGAGCATGAAATATATAACTTGGTGTGCGTGCGTGTTTAAAGTACATGCACAGGAACATTTTATGACAATTGGCAATGTTCTTGAACCCTCTGCACTGCTTGTCAGCTCTCATTTATCACCTCTCAGTCACACACACAAACTGATATGTGTTGTGAAAATGCCACCTGTACCTATATGCACATAGCTGACGGGTCTTCATGAATATTCAGCAGACGTATGTGGGAGTAGAAGGAGACACACGCACACAATTACAGGGAAACAAGCAACAACTTTCAGCACCTCCATGACAGAACGGAGTGACCTCAGTACAAACAATGCATTCAGGCAGCAAAAGCCGAACATGCTAATATGGAAACAGAACAATAATTGTAGCTCGGAAATAGAGCCAGCGTGATGTAAAACATGCAAACCAAGGCTGCTTACAGCAAACAATAGCGACTGCTGAATGGGCTGTTCAAGTTAATGCTGTAATTATGCAGTAATTATGTTGTTTACTGAATTAGCTGCCAACAGTACACAACAAGTCTGCTGCAAAAATGCATATAGTATAGCCTTATAGAAAAGTGAAAGCAGCTAAATTGCTGAGTTGACAATTTGCAGGGTGTGTGTTTGTTTGTGCGATTACCAACTTACAAATCACCATGGAATCGTACACTGCGCGGGCGGTCTCTTAATCTACTGTAACTGTTGCGTGTTCACACATGTTTTAAAAATGGACTATGGAGACTACTGTGCGAGTGTTACTCCCACAATAAATGTGTGTGGCTGCGTGTGTGCGTGTGTGCGTGTGTGCGTGTGTGCGTGTGTTACCTGCTGCTCACGTACTCCTCCTCGTCATCTTTCTGCGGTGGTTCCGGGGTGGCAGCAGCAGCCACCTGGTGCTTCTGCACTATTCTCATACCTCCGGCCTTTACTGCAACACACACACACGGAGGGAAATACATACACACATTGATTATTAGATGATCTGAGACAAATAATCAATGCAAAAGAGCAATTTAAAACATTTCGAAGGTACAAAGGTCCCACATATTGATATAAAATAAAACGCTTAAGCCGTATTGTGTTTGAACTGTCACAGAAATAAGACTTAGGGACTTTACAATGAACTTAAGGACAAGTTAAGATCTCTGTATTTGTTTAAATTGCAAGAATGAAAATTTTCACAGCAAGTTAGAAGTCCATCCCTCAACTAAAGGTAAAAAAGTGGCTGCCAAAGTGTCCTTGAGCAAGAATTCTTAGCAGCTGCAGGACAGCTGTTCTGCAGGTGACCTTGTCCTCTGACCTCACTGCATAGGAGCCGTTTTTAGAAACAACAATGCTCTCCTATGCTCACATATACCTGCATGTTTGCTAAAGACTGACACGCAGTAGCCTGTACGGGCCTCCCAATAATCACAGGTCGGGTGCGAGGGGCGTTTGTTATCTTACTGTGTTATCAGTCCTGCAGCTGCTGGGGCTTAGTGCCCTGCTGCACTGCTTCACGTCCACGTACACCTTATCTGCTTTTTTCTTTAACCCACATCCACAAGGCTGTAGCCCGTGACCTCCACGTCACCGCCAACCAGCAACCATTAATTGCAACATTGTCACCAAAACCTCTAAATTAGACTGCGATCATTTACCAAATCGCTACATTATCACCAGATGTGTTGATGTTGCAACATCTCACGTCAATCAGGAAGTAAGGAAAGGTGCGAAATTGAGAAATAAAGCTGACTACAGTACAAGCAATCTCGACCGTTAAGACACGTTGTCATCGCTGGAATCTGACACTTTAATGATTGCAGCAGTATGTGATTCATCTTGTGATTTTTTTCTGGTTTGAGAGACACTACACAAAAACAAAGGCCTCCAGGTTTGTGGGAAGCTTTCAAAAACAACATCACAGGACAGGGGGTTTACCTGCAGGGAGGTGTCCCCCTTTGGTTTCGACTTTCTCCTTCGGCGGCGACGACATGTCCTCTCTGATCTGGAGTCTGCGGCGAGAAGGAATAAGAGCTTCCACACAAAAAATGCTGCTTTATTCTGGCTCAAATTGTGGACTACACTTCAGTCTAGATCGTCAACGTGGCTTTTTCCTGAGCATTGTTTGGGAACGAAGCGCGCTTACGTCACGTAGAGCCGTCGGTCAGGGGCTTGATGTACGTACGGAGCGCGCTGACGTCAGTCGTAGCCAGTCGTAAGGTCTTTTTTAAAATCACTGAGTAAATAAACACCACATAATTGTATAAACATTAAATAGTGAGCCGTGTTACAGCTGCTTGTAACACGCTGCGGGCCAGTGCGCATAAATGCAGTAGGAACTTGTTTGAATGTGAACAAAAAACAACCTTACATCATTTCTGCGTGCAAAAGTCCTCCTGACATACCTTACAGCAGGGAATTTTTAAGGGGGAATTCCCCCTTAAAAAAAATAAAAAATTAAAAAAATTAAAAAGTCATCTAAAAGCTGTTTTGTATGCAAAATCTTCGAGTCAAGTCAATTTTATTTACACAGCGCCAAATCCCAACAGAAGTTATCTCAGGGCACTTTTCATATAGAGCAAGTTTAGACTGTACTCTTTTTTTTTACAGAGACCTAGCATTTCCACATGAGCAAGCACTTGGCGACAGCGGTGAGGAAAACTCCCCTTTAATCTTCATATGTAGAGTATTGAATGTGAATCAAAAGTGCATATTTATCTTCTGAAAGAACTGGAGTAGAACAATATAGTGGAATTAAAAGACATCAAACTTGTACAAAAGTGTTAATATAATAGCTAATTTCCACCACTGGATTGTAGGTAGGCTTATAACATTGACTATCTATTGGATTTAAAATGGTTTATGGACACTTCTTGGTCATAACATGTAAAAAGAAAAAAAAATCTGAACTATAACTTGACGTTTGTCAGACATAAAATGTATCTTTCACTAGGTTTATTAAAACTTGGCAGCTCTTGGGACAATTTATAATAGTTTCAAAGTAAATTAAACATTTCCCACGAATTTATGAGTCTGTGGGCAGAGAAGGACCGGTTACTAGGCGAAATATTATGTTGAAGAAACTGTAATACTGGGGTTGCCATGTTGGTTATGACCTACGTTGCTCTTCAGTGGCTCCACCGTTCTGACCGCTGAGCCGTAATGGCGTCAGTGGCGCAACACAATCTACTATTAACGCTACTCCCGCTTTCTTCTTCAAAAGCTAAACCCACTGATGTGCACAAGCCAAATTTCGTGTTGCCAATAAGT
The DNA here is from genome assembly GCF_963924715.1 of Thunnus thynnus. Taxonomy (NCBI): domain Eukaryota; kingdom Metazoa; phylum Chordata; class Actinopteri; order Scombriformes; family Scombridae; genus Thunnus; species Thunnus thynnus. The sequence goes on from NC_089537.1 coordinate 17,063,192, forward strand.
TAGAAAAAAAAAGTATAGTAAAGTATATATTTTTAATAAACAGCACTTAACAGAATATAGAAGAATACAATAGAAATATACTATACTATATAAGCAGTATACTAAAACATAAAAAAAATAAAAGACAAAAATAAACAATTAATAAATGAGACAACTGCCAGATTTACTATTTGTAATTCTGTCCACATAAGATTACTAATGAAATGTAATATTCATTATGTTTAAGAGGCAATCAATTAAAATATCCCTGATTAAAGGAAGCATAAAATTGAAGATAGACATATTTTAATAGGTGACTCATCATGTAGCGTAGGTGTTATTTGTGCATTTATCTCGACTGATAGTCTATCCATCTCAATTATCCCAGTTGCTCCCCCTGTATGCTATATTTTGTTGGAGTAAAATGTACTGTATTGAAAAAAAACACCAACCAGTACCACTTAAAGGAACAGTTAGGAGCCCAAATGAACATTGAACATGTTTTTCTTTTTACAATGAAAGTGCATTTGAAGGGGATCTTTTAATAGTAAGTATTAACAGGAGGAATGATTACAGCAAGGAACCAGTGTTCATATGGGCACCTGACTGTTGTTTTAAGACAGACTTGAAAAATTGGGAACCCATTCTTTAAGAAAATAAGAACATGTGTGGGCACACAGTCGCTGCCACGTACAACATATGAATGACAGCTCATAAAGAAATATGCTTGTATCCACAAAGGAAATGTCAACAAACCCTGCATCAGGATGTTTAGTGCTTTGTGACAGAAAAAGACAAATTTAAACATCTAATTGAGCTCACAAGCTACTGTCTGACTGAAATATTATGTAAATGTTAATTGTGGGAATAAAAATGGTTGCCCTCCTATTCATAAATTATTTAATTCTACTAAGAGCACACACTCTTTAAGTTCAAGCTGTCACCTACACAACCTCTAAAAAACTTTAATTAAGCAGAGACCTCTTCTAATGAAGCAGCCTGTTTCCATCTCTCACCTATAAGCCAACACAGCAGGCTGAGCAATAAAAGGTAAAAGAGACAATCCAGCAGAGAGAAAGAAAACTGTGCTACTGTAGGTGTGTGTGTGTGTGAGAGAGAGACAGTGGTGACCTTACTGACCACCTACTTGCAGTTTTTTACACCATAAGTCCACAGTGGTTCATTAACTGGCTGACATGACAGTGTCCTTGGGCATAGCTGAGGATTGCAGGCAAAGCCTAGAGGCGTTATAGGCAACCGAGAGGAGAGAAAAAAAAGAATCCAAAATGAAACTATGGATTTTATTTTCAAGTAGCTATCCGAACACGTCTGGAATGCAGAGCTGTATGAGTGCTGTAGAATATGGTCTAAAGATGTACTTACATTCTGCAGTGTACTGTGTGTGAGTTTGTAGTAGTAGGGGAGGGTGTTAATGTATTTTTCTGCATTTCAAGTTAAAAATAAAAATTATTTAAAACTCTGCAATGTGCATGATGTGATATGTCTGATGAATGATGAGTCTGAAGTGTGTGCATGCATTTATATGTACTGTCACATGTTTACAGTGAGAGAGAAAGTGCGTGTGTGTATGTGCGTGTGTGTGTGAGGTCAAAATGATGCATGCAGGCCAATCGTCATCTCTGTAATGGCGTAATTGCAGTATGAAGTGGCAGCTGCGTTCTTCATTCAGACCATCAAAAGAAGTGAAGTTCACCATGCTCATAGTACACGCACACACACAGTTGCACACCCACCATTTTAATTGATCACATTTGAATTATTCATTGAGATACACTAGGAGAAAAGTATTAAAAAATACAGATGCAATGAGATCATTTCCAAGACCAGTTTGTTATATATTTTATGTGGCAACTAATGTCACCCCAAAGCCACAAAGTTTAGCTGCCCACACACACACACACACACATAAATACACACAAACTGCGGATGAGTAATAGGTTTTGGCAGTGGAGAGGTGGTCCCAGCATCACATTTGTCCTCAAAGTGTAAGAATCTGTTGCCAGGGCATTAGTGTCCCTGAGGAAGGTGTTGACAACCAATCAAAAGGCCAGTAGTTCATTCGCAGGTCAGGACGCAGTCTGTAAAAGCATGAAAGGATGAACTGTGGTGTCCAATTAAAATGTTTGGACTTTGTTAACTTTTATTTAACAAGACAAGTTGATTATGATGTTATTCTTACTGATGACAAGAGTGTCAGGGAACATTTCTGGCAGAGAGGGAGGACTGTACACATTAACACCTGCAGAGATTTTATATCATCGTTATAGACAGATGTGACACACATGTCTGTTAAAGGACTGCATGGTCTCCCTTTTTGTAAATTATCAACTCTAGTTATGAATTAATTTGAAAACTTCAAGAAGAAATGCTATTTGAGTGAAAACAATTAATTAGTCAATTTAAAACTGTTCTTTCTACATTTTCAGTGGTTAGAAACTAGGATTGCATTAAGAAAGTTGCTACACAAAGCGCTGTACTCTCATCTACAGATATAGCAAAAGTTTCTTCACACTCATAAGACAGGAGTTCAAAAATACAGACGTTGTAGAAAGCATTCCGTAATGTTACTCACCTGTCAGCAGGTGAGTAGCTGACGTAACCACAGGAGTAAATCTAGGATATGTGGATATTTCAAATAAACTCTTTTATATGAAAGCAAATATAACATGTTAGTAATGGCGATTAGATTACATGAAAATCTAAATGAACACATCCTGGATTTGTTTTTGTACATGCAACAAGGTTTCAGTAATCATACAATATTACCTTTACCAGTGAAATTGTATCATGATCATATTGTTATTGTTTTATAAATTCATATTTAAATTAATGTAACCAAGGAAATTGTGATTAAAAACTAACAAAATGAGTTACTGTAGTTATTATTTTAAATGTCAGGCTTGAGATGAATCAGCAAAGGTAGAGGAAGCTCAATTAAACATTTTGTTATCAGAAAATTATGATTTTTAATGTCATGATATTGATTTCAACCACATCACCAAGCCTTAAGTGCAGCCTGGTCGTATGTGTGTGTGTGTGTGTTTGTGTGGTTCTGTCACTAGTGTGTACATCCATGAATGCACGCATGTGAGTGTGTGTGCATATGTGGCCACTAGATGGACGACTGCAGCCTCACTACATGAGAGAGCTGTCTGCAGTTATTGTATGTGGGAGTTTGTGTCCTGCAGGATTCATCATCGCTGTCACCCTGACAAAGCTCAGTCCATGCTGTCCCAGAAAAACTGAAGAGTCACTGATAGAAACTGCACCACTTTGAAATGAGAGACAAATACAGAGCTCCACATCCAGCTCATTTGTTCCTCCCTCTCACACTTTCTTTTTTTGTGTGTGTGTGTCACTCTCCCTCCACCTTTTCCCTCTGTTCCCTGCTTTTTTCTCTCTCTGACGTACACACGCCCATGCGAGACTGGGAGAGGGAGAGCATTCATTACTCAGGGTGCAAATACATGGCACACATTCAAACTGCCATAGGTGAAATCCTCTTCAGAAGTCAGTGATCTCAACACCTGCCCATGGCTGATATGACTGTCTGTGTGTGTGTGTGTGTGTGTGTGCCTGTGTGTGTGTGCCTGGGCCTTTGAGAGGAGCCCTCTCAGTGACGGCTTACAGAGAGACAGAATGAGGACGTCACAGGTGAGTGAATCTGCTCAAACTGACAGGTGTACACACACATTTTCTCTCTCACACATACATATTCTCCATTTCTCTTTCTCTCTCTCTCTCTCTCTCTCACACACACACACACAAACACACACACTGACATAGCTCTGTGGAAGCCAGCTGGGTCCTCTGCAGCAACACTATCACACATGAATAACCAAGGCTTCTGTTCTGCTCTACAGCATTAACTATTCAATACCTGACAGGGTGCCTTATGGTGTAGGGGTGTGTGTGTATGTGTGTGTATGTTTGTGCGTGCATGTGACAGGGAACCATCCATATGAGCATACACTTAGTTGCATGTGTCCACGTCAATCACAGTCAAACTGAAACAGGGTGAAAAGTGAGGGCAGGAAAGAGGGAAAAAGCGATGCAACTAGCAGATTGATTAGCAATAATGTGATGCTTTATTGATCCGTGCAGGTTTACTCCCTTTGCTCTCACTCTCTCTCCACAAGAAGGCTGAGGTCAAGTTCAGTTAGAAAACAATAAATCTGGAGTGATTTTTTTGCTCACAAGCACTTGGAAGAGTCAGATACTGTGAGGGTAGTTTCCCAGCTGCCTGAGGACGGGGAGCACCTGAGGTAAACATCATTTTAATGGCACCACAGAGACATCTGAGTGCAAAGTACCCACTCATCACTGTATGTTTTTGGTGCTTTTGATGGATTCTCTTCAGCATGAGAAGTGTCCTGGTATTATTTTGCTCTGTGTATTAGATTGAATTTAGGGTTTTGCAGTGTTAATAAATATCTCTTCCTGTGCACAGGTTTAAGCTGAGCAATTGTTAAGGGTTGTGCACAAAACCGTGCATACGGCTGCATCTATCTATGCTGCTATCTGAGTTGTACTTTTGTCATAATCACATGGTTGTCACTGTCCTATTAACTGACATCAAGAAGGCTGGTCTTGTCTAATATAAGCCTGCCAGTGACTGACGGCAAAAAGAGGAAGGAAAGACAAACGCAGGAAAGTTGGCATGGTTTGGTGAATACCCCTCATCCCTAAATTATTACCAGAGGGCGCTGAGCCTGGCTGAAAAAGATGTATCTTACTGGGTTATCTATTCAACTTTTACTTTACAACCAGTATCATTATAAAAAAGTTTGTGTTAAAAATGAATTCTACACACTGCATTGCAGTCAACCCACCGTTGTTAATTCTCTGATGGATGCAGACACGCTCAGGGTTATGTGGGTGTTTATGACCTTGTGTGAATTGGTCCATAAAGCAATCTTTCATACCATCAAAAAAGAAATAAAGACGATAAGAGATATTGAATGAAATCAACATCCCAACAATGCATTAAACTTCTGACCTCTTCATTCACTGTGATGTTTTAGTAAGTGCATTTTTTTTCTTCCAATAACTGTGATGTTTTGTTCAGAATTTTTAATCCTGCTGAGCTTTTCACAAAGGTTTTCCGTCACCACTGATTTTCTGTGGCTATCTTTAGCTGCATTAATCAGCACTGTTCAGTCCTGGTGCTCTGTGAAAAAATTCTTGGCAAGGATCAAATTGAAACATCCTGCCACTTCCCTGCAGGTGTAAATGAACCATGATAACACCCATGTCAAACAGTACTGAACAACTCGCTGTGTGGAGGCTTTCTGCCATATTTTTGTCTGTCGTTGCTTAAACGGTAAATGCAGCAGAATTTATGACACCAGGGGAAATGAGAAATGAGGGCTACGTGTACTTTATTCAAATAAGTGGGGATTTAGGACTACGCTAGTGTCCTGTTTGTCTGCAAAAGCCTGTTTTTTACCCTCTCCTCTCCTTTATCTCTTCAATCACATCTTAGTCCTCAGTAATTTTGCCTCCATAATTACACTCCATCCTTTGCTTTACCTCTCGGTGCAGCTTCTTAGTCATAAAGAAGCAAAGCCTAGCATACACGATTTGCTAGTAAACCACAAACTCTACATGTCCATTTCAGCTATCGAACCACACATGCAAGCCATAAATATTAATGTATAATGTAGAGAAACTATTTATGGATGTTTTTCCACTTTGGTTGTCATTTTATTCCAAATGGTTTAGAATTTGGGTTATGTGCAAAGGTTAGGGTGTTGTCTCCAACGCAGCAGGATGATTCAGCCTATGACTTAAACTCTACCATTTGACGGCAGATGGATACATTGTGGTGAAAGGAGGTGTGACTCACAAGCTCAACCAAAATAGAAAATAAGCTGGAAACCATAGAGCCCAAAAAGGACACACAATGCTCACTTGTTGACCGACTGCAGTGACAAAGTTTAGGGGAATGCTGAATTTCCCAGAGGAAAAGGAATAATTTGGGGTTCGACTAGCCAGTTTTCACACTCTGTGGAAAGTCAAATGCAGCTTCTTAGTTCCAAACAAACCATTTTTCTTGTATAAATATATTCCACCTTATTAAAAAACTCTTACTGTAACCATGTGCTCCAGAACTCATCATTCCATATACCAAACTGTTTTTATAATGCTGGTATTATCAATATTTTTATAATAACAATTGATCGATGCGTGATATGAAAGCGGTTACTCTTAGAGATGAACCCACAGACAGTTATATAACCCAACTCTGCAGTTCTCTTCAGCTCTATGAAGCTTTATAGCATCTTTTAGCTTATTGTTTTGGTTTTTCCGCCCTCACATTCACTGTTCACTCTCACTGTGTCATTTTTGGCTACAGCAGTGAACTATTTTCAGTAGAAAAGCGAGTCCACTGTACATTACCTGCCCAGCACCTAATGGCAGACAGATAAATTCAGCAACTAGCCGGTGAACATCAACAGCAGCTGAGGAGCTAGATATTTCCCTCAGGAGATGGTGGAGACCAATAATGGAGCTGAAAGGATAATGAATATTGGACTTAAATGAAAGAAAATGACTCCAAATGAATGCTAATGTTGTTATATATCTAATAGATGTGTAAACAAGCAACTGTTTGCTAAGATGTTTACCATATCAAATTATGAAGTAATATGTCAGTGTTGTGTTCACAGCTTGTTTCCACTGCACCCATGTGGCCAAAGAATTGGTTATTGTAGGTTTTAAGTAAAGTTTAAAGTAGTAAAACTTAAAGTAAAATTAAAAATAAAGTTGGTTCAAAGCAAAACAAACCTCTTTTCAACAGTGACTGTTTAACTTTGAATAAATAAATGTTCTGTTCTGTTCTGGAATATTTTTCCATGTTTCACTCAAGATTTCTTTTGATTTCATAATTTGCGCATCTGGATTCAGCTGCTTTAACCAGGAGATGTCTCCGGGTGTATGAAAATTAAAAAACTTTTTAAGTCATAAAGTGTTTGAGGCTTTTAAAAAAACCTAACGCCCATATGAACTGAACTTTAGCCTGTCCCTGAACAGAGCCTTAATTAAAAAAAAAAAATTAAAATAGAGGAATTTTTATCTCTCATTTGCTTTAATTTTTTTATTATTTAAAAAACAAATCTGAATTTTCTAGTTTTCTACTTATTATGCATGTACTTTTACCATAATTTCAAAAGTCTCCTCATCCTTCCCTATTTCTTCTCTACCCTTCTTTTCCAGCCTGTCCATCTTCATCCTCCTTCCACCTTCTGTCTCCTTCAGGCCCAAACCTTCCTTCTCTCAGGTGAGAGCATTAATTTCTCAAGGTCTATCTGTGGCACACAGTCGCTCTGTGGAGCCTCACTTCTTCTTAAACACAAATTGATTTCACGCTCAAATCCGCAGAGTATAAATCACAGACCCTCCACCTGCTCCCCACTATGTCTCTGTCTCCTTCTTTTCCCTTTACATCTCACTTTGCCTCTCCCCCTTTCCCCTTCATGTCCAACTCGGCTCTCTACTGACACGCACCTGCGTGCATGTACAGTACACGTCTACACACACATACATACACCTCTGTATCTTGCTGGAGGTGTGTGACGGCTGAATGGGCAGAGTTAGAGGGGGAGAAAGCTGCAAGAGAGGCAGTGAAACAGTGAAGGCTGGAGGCATCTGCGGGGTGGAACAGGGCAGTTTAGGCCGTGCGTAGGAAAATTGAGGAGCTATTTTCATGCCACATTAAGTTACACCAGCCTTCCACTATGGGACTGTGCTCAGACAGAGGAGGCTTTCCTCTATTGTGAAGGCTAATAATCAACGCAATGGAGTTATTACCCAACACTACATTTCACAGGCTTAACCTAGACAGCATCAAAGAAGGGGAATGGAGGGAGGGAAGGAGGAAGGAGGGGGAGACATGGATTCCAATGGATTGTAACAAATGCAGCTACCGCCAGCTCAGCCCCATTCATTTAATATATTCAAGTTCAGCTCAATCTCAGAATGGATATCTAGATGAATGGGATCAAAGTCGTAGGGGCGATGCAAAAAGGGAACAAAATGATGGGGAAAAATATAAAGTGTGAATTTCCATTACTGCACCTATGATGTCTGACCACTGTCATTAACATGACAATAGAGGCTGGTGGGTTTAGGAGGCCCTTGCATTGGCTTTACATCTCTCTATTCTTATTAATATCACTCTAACCACGTCCCACTGCTGTCACTCTGGGGCAACATCACAGTGAAATACTAAGCCCCCTGTCATGCTTATACATGCCTATTGCTGCTACGCTGTGTAAGTACATTAACTGTAAGGCACGCGAAAGGGGTCATTATCAGCGGAAGTGTGAATGCGGCTGATATCCAAAGTATTATCATACAATATGTTCCCACACGCCTGTCAGTCAAGTCCCCAGTGAATATGTTTGCGTGAATAGATGATGTTATCAAGATGTTAACAGTGTTGCTTGTCATCCAGGGGAGACAACAGTGGTAAATTGTCTGTGCAAAAGCAATCTGAATCTATTGACACTGTTTGCATTGTGTTGGGTGTCTTACTATGCAACTGTATAATCGCTCTAAAGATTACAGTACATGTGTTCTTAGTCAGTGATGTTCATGCCCAGTGCATGCAAATGTATTCTGACTTAAGCATCTGAAATGTGTTTAATGGTGCCACAGTTTTCATTATATTTCCAAACAATGTAATGCTGAATAAGTGGACTCAGAATTACATCCAATTCCTCTTCTTGTATTAAATGTTATCAGTGGTTCTTTTATACATTTCTGGAGCAGTGCAAATACAGAACAACTAAACATTTTTATGTTTTTTATATAGATATATATATATATACAATGGAGGCAATATAAAATGTGAGGATATAGGGGGTCAGCAATTAAGAGCCAATAGGGATGATACACAGATGCCAAAATGCATCAGCTAATGTCTTTTGTCCATTTAGGCGTGGAGACATGAACATCTGTACATTATGATGCAGATGAATTCAATAGCTTTTAAAATGAAAACCTCTGTGAAGCTCAGAATATTCAGTTTTTGTCAGGGCTGTGTCACAAAGGTGTTGTTAACTCTGATAAAGTGATTGTGGTGTTGTATTAGACTGCATCACATCTGAAGGTGTTGATTTTTTTTGTCTGCTGAACACCAGAGGTGCTCTAATGACACTCCATTATATAGTCACCTAGAACTGTTCATTTAAAGCTTCACAAAGGTAGTATTTGTTGGAGGGTTATTATATGGGACTGCATTTACAAGTTTTATGGTTTTTATATTATAAGGTTCACATTGGTATTCATCCCATGTATGTGTCAAGTATCTTCTAAAAATCTCTCAGTAGCCAGTAACTGTATCTCGGTTTTACCTGATGACATGTTTTTAATATTTCAACTTTTTTTACCAAATTGGCTCAGGAACCAAAGTAGGGCTGTGGGAAGAAAAATGTTCTGACATCATTCTATTAACTTTGGTAGATCTTCAAAGCCACCTGAAGCGTTTTCAGCAAGAGACAGACTCAAAGAAAGAGCGCAAACATGTGAACGAATCTAAAACACATCAAAGAGCGTCAGTTTAACCCACACCACATGATTAATTTAGCCTGTTATAGAAACACTTCATACGATGTGCGCGTGACAAGAACATCTGAGAGTTGCTAATTGAGGAAAGAACTGGACACCCCCGCCTAAAACTTCATCTGTTAAAATGATCAACAGTCTTGGTGTTTGATTGCAAAGAGTCTTTTTATTTTTCCTTGTGTTCAAGTACGGTCCTTTCTCAGCAGGGTCATCTAAGAAGCATGGACACACAATTACACACAACTCGCACCAGAGCCTGAGCAACGTCAGGTGGGATTTCTCTTTTCTCTCCATTGGGGGAGGAGGTTGGGGAGGTTGGGGAGGGAAGGGGGGGCCCGATCAGCAGTTTCCACGTTCAGGTCAAGTGAACAAGAGTCCTGTTGTACACCACATAATATTTTTTTCTCTGCGAACATTTGTTGCTTTTAGTGACACTGACATCTGCACATAAAAATTATATATATATATATTTATATTTATATTCATATATTTATAGATTTATCATTCTATATCAACAATTCATTCTAGTGATTTTTACCTTGGTTTTCATGTTGTAAAATTGGACAAACTGTCGGTAGGAATGCCTTGTTTGGACATTGATTTATACAGGAACGCACACCCACATACACGCAACGGAGGCACACACACACACTACTACACACATGCATGCATAGATACGCTCGCTCAAGTTTACGTGTACACACACAGGCCACGCATTCTGTCACATACATGCACACATACACAAACGCACGCACGCACGCAAACACACACACACACACACATACACGCACGCACGTGTCCACCCAAACACACGCCCATACATGCTCAGCCAACACAGAGAGGCAGGTCTGTACTGTACATCTATGGGAGGGAGATGTCACCCATGATCCCCAGCGATAAGTATGTCTTCACCTGATCAAAACACAAGAAAATAAAAATTACAAACAGCAGAGGGAGTCATCCAGTCAGTGTCTGTAAACTTCGACAGAATGTCCCTTTAAAGTCCTCCAGGACTGGTCCACGAGGTGTCAAAGTTTGGCACAGGGTCATGTCTCTCTCTGTCTCTTTATCTCTAGTGTGTACACTGATTGTACAATATTCACGGTGGCTCTTGTTGGACGGACCAGTTTTTATGCACAAGTGATGATGAGAAACCACTGAAAGTTGACATGGTCAAACATACCAGCTCCCCAAAAGGAAAAGACAACCCTTTCCAAACACAGAGAATGTGCTTTAAACAGACACATGTATTCTTTAGGCAGTGAAAAAGCACTTTCGTTGACGGGGACTCGATGCTGCTCTGCCAATCTTGGTGCTCTGGCAGCCTCAAACTGCTCTTGACGTTTGAGCATGTCCACAATGAAATTCACTTGATGGGGAGCGAAAAACACGAATACTGCAGGGTTTCCTCTCCGGTCGGGAAAAGGGCAAAGCAAAGGTGTCACACTGACATCCATCCTGACGATGTCTATCTTTTCGGCTTCTTGTGTTGTCATTTCATATATTTTTGTTGCTTTTGCTGTTTTCAGTCAGTCTTGGAACAAAAAAAAACATATTTTCATAAGTGGCCCCATCAAAAACATGTGTAATATACACACTATATCACCTTTAAACTGTACACAGAAAATAAAAATGCTTTTTTTGAAAGTGAAAATTTAGAAAAGTACAAATAAAAAAGATGTAAAAGAATGAGGACAAAAAAGAAGAGTCTCTCACTGTAGATGACATTCCTTGAAAACAAATTCAGAAGCCTATGTAGGCGGCAAGGCCATCGCAACAAAAAAAGTGTGTGTTTGTGTGTGTGTGGGGGGAATAAAAGCAGTGCTACGTTTGTCACTTGGGTGAAATAGTAAACATCCACTTCTTTCCTTGTGCCTGATGTGCTTTCATCTTTCTCTGTGCTTTTATTCTTGCTGACCTCCTCAAGAACCTTCATGCCAATCTTCGTCTCGCCTCTCTTCCTCTCTCTGTCTTTGACGAAAGGTCAAGCCACTTCCTGCTCCTACAGAGTAAAAGCTCTCTCTCGTTCGCTCACTATTATTTCTTGATCCCATCATTTTCCTCCTCTCTAGGCCTCTCTGTAGTCTCTCCGCCTAATCGTTTTCTCTCTTTCTCTAATTCCCTGTCTACTACTCTCTCATCCTTTCATACACACTTTTTCGTATCTAGTTCCACATGCTCCTTTATTCACTCACCGGTGCAATGGAGCTGAGTTTGAAGAAATAAAGCGGTCTGAAACAAAAAAAGGAAAATGTCGGCATGCACATGCACAGTCTCTCTTAATCACTCGACCTGACTTCACTTTTTAATCCCACCTGGTTCTGTCATCCCCTTATTTTAGAGAACACAAATTATCCTGCCATAGGCTACAAGATCCCTTTTCAATATGCCAATTGCTGTCATCTTGTGTGAATCTGCTGTTGATCACTTGCAAAAATAATCACTTTCACACACGTACACACAGACTCTCTTGCCCCCCCATTCATCATAGTCTAACTAGACCCAGGAGTCAGGCGAGGCCGGGTAGTGGCTGGTCTCGTAGTTCAGTTCGCTGTATGGCCGAGAGGCCGAGTAGAAGTCTACGTAGTTGCCGGTGGATTTGAGGCCCAGATGCATACGCAGGTCTTCCCGTGGGTCCCGGGGTGGTCCGGTGTTGCTTGGAGGCTGCTGGGGTTGGGCCTGAGGCTGGGCCTGCGCCTGGACCTGTGGCTGCGGCTGCGGCTGGGACGGAGGAAGAGGCGGAGGTCCCTGGTCCTCGTAGTAGGCCTCGTCGAAGCTCCGGCTCTGGCTGTGAGGTGGAGGCTGTGGCGGCAGAGGCTGGGGGAAGGAAGGAGGGGGAGGGTAGGGGTCGTAGTCTTTTAGCACGGCTGCTGATGGGCTGTCCTGTTGGGGCTGGGGGGGCACAACGCAGGGCTGGACCGGAGCCTGGTGGGGTGACGGGAAAGTGGGAGTTGGGGGAAAGAGATGGGGAGGTGGGGGGGTGATGTGCAGTGAGCAAGAGTGGAGAATAACAGAAATGTGGGTAGTAGGAGCAAAGTGAAAAGAGGAGAAGGAGAAGAAGGTGGAGGGATGGAGAGGAGAGTGGCAGGTAGAGAGTGAGGTCATGGGGGAGAAGGCTTTGAAAGGCAGGCAGTACGGGTAAAAAAGGCTGAGATAGGAATCAATTTGGGAGGGACTCATGCTGTGAATTCTCTATTACATGCAAGTATTGAAGGGGGCAATTCATCACTAACACTATAACTGTCTGTAGTTGTACCCATTTCAGTTATTCAAAAGAGTTTATGTAACAGCAAGTGGAAAAAATAAAGTTCGCATCCATACAAAGGAACTTATAATTATGTATTTAATACAGGTGAACAAGAACCACCAAATTTTTTATTCTTTCCCAGTCAAAGGCTATGATGCTTTCCATTAACCCTCCCTCCTCACCAGCAGATCCATTAAACAGAAGCAAATAATTAGCGCAATCAACCGAGGTAATGATTTTCATTGCCAGTCGGGTGTGGTTTCAGGTTGCAGTGGTTTGACGCTGCCTGAGCTGAGGGCGTGTCTCCATTGGAGACTTTGCCCGTGTATCTCTTATCACAGCGAGACACCTTTTGTGTGCATGTGAGGGTGTGTGCTTCTTCCATCTTGCTGCTATCTCATTCCTAATAACCAACTTGTCATGACAGCATATGCCAATTCATGAGGGCCTTGACTACAGACACATGCACTGCTAACCATGCTGTGCTGGTGTGTGTACATGGTAAAAGCATGTAGTACATTTATGAAGAACTATTAGATCACCTGGTTTTGCTTGATATCATCAGTGGCGGTCAGGTAAGAGTTTCGGAACAACGTAGATGTCCCACAGGATACTTGAACTAGATGAAAAGAAGATGGAAAGAAAAGAGTAAGACAACACGTGTGGATGAACGATAAAGATAAATACTTCTGCTACTTCTAAAAATAATAATTTAGGGATACAACTAAACCGTGGGAAACTTCACAATTGGCTTAGTCAAAAATCAGGAAACACTGAGAGAAAGACAAATACAAACACACAAACAAACATACTGTGTGTGTGTGTGTGGGAGGAGGGGATGGGGGGGTAAAATAGAAACATTTAATTCTTCTCTGTCTCTTCATCACATAAACAAACACACACACACACACACATATACACACACCTGCCATGCCGTCTTTCCGGGATGTGTGCTCTCCTTTGTTGCTATGGAAACCAGCGTTGGTTGCCGTGGAATCGTAGTCCATCTTGCGTTCCTTCAGACTCATCATCTCTCTGGGGGAGGCTGGAGCGCTCGCTACACACACACACACACACACACACACACACACACACACACAAATAATGAGCAATAAACCCAGAACAGCATGAGCCTTCACTCTCTGCGTGCTTATATTTGTGTGTGTGTGAGTGTGTCTTGGTCTTTCAAGGTGCACAGTCATTATTCATCATTTAGCTTGTCAGCACAAAGGGTCACCTCAAGCATGTTAAAGACTTCTGGGAATTCACTCACACATGCACACGCACCAGTTTTTGGACACATTATCTGAATATCAAATTTCACAGCTTGTACATGTTTAGGTACCATATCTCCTTTTTTTCTTCATGTGCTTAAAGTTCATGTGAAATATCCACATCTGAATCTGACAAACTATACATTGAAGGTCACTAATGAGCAGCTTCCTTTGCAAGTCAAACATGTTAAAAATAATCGTGATGGATGCAAACACTTTGCAACCCTCATTTAAACTTCAATCTTTTGCAGCAAAAGATTAAAGTTCATTAAAGTTTTAAGTCAGTGTGGCCAAATACTGCACCAGGTTGAAAGTACATTACAGTTTACAGCAGTTGTTACTGGCTTTTTTTTGTATAATGTACCCTCACCGCCCTATCAGATGAGCTCACATGCCCCTTCTGCGACACCACCTGTCATGCTCCAAATGTGTTTTAAAGTGGATGTTATTTAATGCTGCTAGTTGTATTAAAGTAGATATGGTAATACATTTTTTCCATTCAAAGTGATCCTGGAATTGTTGATTAGCTTGGCAAAACATGACATATTATCAATTTATCTAGCACTTTTAGCTATGTATTTTGATTTCTCTGCTTGTTTGTGGTCCCTATTATGTTTCACAGCATGTGGTGCTATGGGGGCTAAGGTTGATGAGAAGTGTCTTGTGTAGTCAGATTATTGAAGCTACTAGCTAATTGGTTACTCTGACAATAAATGGGGACATTATGCACATTTACAGGTCTATATTTGTAATCTGGGGCTCTAGTGGATTATCTTTGGATGATTTACATGATTTATGTCAAGTTTTAGAACTTTGACCATGTTTAGCATAGATATCCAAAATCATAACACTATATAAATGACCGAAAATCACAAAAAGCATAATATGTCCCCTTTAAGATTAGCCTAACACCAAGCTGTAATCCTACTTGTGTGTTTTATTTTAAAATAGACTGTTACTTTTACAGTACAGCATAGCCTGATGGCTGATTTCTTCTCAAACACCATCCTACTGCAATTTAAAATCAAGTATTTTACTTCCTCAAAACTCTAAATGTTTCTATTTCTGTCACTTTCCCAAGCTTTTAGACCAGATCTATTTTACACACATGAATGCATCACCACACACATGCTTGCACAAACTCATACATAAACACGCTGCACAGGCAAGGACAGACCCAGCACACATACTGTATGTACAATATTTTATTCCCAATCTCCCCCCTGCCTGTCTCTTTTTCACACGCACGCACACACACACACACTCAGCATGTCACTATGTAATCCCCTTATAGCATACTTAAAGTGCTTACTCAGTCCCTCTTATCTTGACACACTGAATTGCCAGAATCCTGCCTACCTGTGTATCAGCCCCTTCAGTCTGCTTAGCTAAACATTCCTATAACTACCCATCATACATATAGTATTTAAATACAGTATACCCTCAGAAGTGAAGGACGTTCTAAAAATAAGATCCTTAGACCCGTTCAACCCAACTTTGGGTTTTGGGAAAATTCCAGATGACTGTGGAACTGTATCTACTAAAGAGAAACACATGTGCATCAATACCTGATATGTGTGTATGAATACCCGACACACATACACGCGGTTAATGGAGGGCACCACTCTCAGTTGCACCACAGGAAATATTTCCCACGTTTCTGGGCCAAAAAAAGAGAAGTAATGCACTCCAAAAATCAGTATAAAAACACCTTTGTTCTCTTTGGTTGTTCTCCTATACCCTGATAATAGCTGCAGGGCAAAACACTTACAAATGTGGCTAACCAAATAGAATAAAGGCTTTTAAAGTGATTTTTGGAGTACCTTGGAATCTCTCTTATCTATTTGAATACTAAAGGCATTTACACACCTATAGTTTGTTTGCTTTGGTCTGAGTCAATTGATGAGTTAGTGAACTTGGTGCATTTTCCCCCTGGTTTGGTTTCTTTTCACACCAGAGAAAAATCCAAGCGAGCCAAAATGCAACATCACAAACCACATGAGAATGTTTACTTCACTCATTGGTCAGATATTTATGAGGCGGGAGCAACAATGTGAACTACTCAGTTTGACCCTCTAAAGGGTCTCAGTGTGGTTGTTTGTGATTGCTGAGTGCGATTACTGTGTTCATACCTTTCCAAAATGAATCGCACCAAGGGGGAAAATTAACCAGAGTTCTACTTAACCAGACTAAAAAGTCCAGGTGTGAAAACATCCTAATCCTTTTTTAATCAAGCCATTCAATGTCTGACATTAAAAAGCAAAAGAGCATTCTCACCTCCTATCTGTTTCACAGCTTTTTCTGCATCTTAAGACATCGTATATGCTCACACACACAAATAATACCCATATACAAAGGCACACACACAGGATGAGATACCAATTGGTTGTGGTGAATATATCTACAAACATTTAATAAAGCAAGAGAAACACAGAGGAAGACAGGAGTGAGAGGCTTTTATAATGTTTTGACACATTTGATATTTAATTTTCATCATTTGACACCTCTGCAGCAGATTCCATTAAGGTGGATGCTCAAACCTGTCACAGACACCCACAGAGATCGGTGCCATCACTACTGGTTACGGTTACCGTGGGGACCTGGCTTGTAACTGCTGGATATGAGAGCCTGGGAGACTTGTTCTATCAGTGCAAAACACAGCAGGACCCTGTGGGGGCCATGATGGATGCAAAGGTCTTTTTCTCTCTGTGTCTCTCTGCCATGCTAGCAGCCTGTAACATCCCCTACTACTCTCTATCTCTTTCACAGTTTTACCACTCTCTCCTCACACTAAATCTTTCTCTCCTCCCCTCCCAGTGTGCCCGCACGCCATCATTACTCCTTCTCCTTTGATCCATCTCTAAGGGGCCAAATCGCAGAGTCTGGAGCGTATGCAGAGAGGAGATACAGATGCATGCCGTTGTATGTGTGTGTATGCGTGTGTGTGTGTGTGTGTGTGCATGCGATGAGCCGGCCTGTAAAGAGTGAGAGATCAGAGAGTGAGGTGAGAAGAAAGTAGGATTACTGCAAAGAGGAGGAGGAGGAGGAGGAGATGAAACGGGGGAACGAGAGGAGGCGGACGAGCAAAAAAGGCGAAGGGGGAGGTGTGGAGAGTAGAGAGGGGAGGAGCAGGAGCAAAGATGGGAGTCATTTCTAGCCATCTCCCATTTTACCCCAAATTCAACTAATGTACAACGGACGTTCACAAATTTCTCTCCACATTATGATCTCAAAACTCTTTATTTTCAATGTCACTGGCCAAAGTCAAATCCTCATCCTTCACTTCCTCCTCCCTGCATTAACCATCCCTCAATCCCTAATTCTTTTTGCCTTCTTGCCTTTTCTCTTTATCTCACACTCTGTTTATCTCATCCCTCCCTCTTTCTCTGTCTCCACACACACACACACACACACACACACACACACACACACACACACACACACACACACACACACCTCTCCCTCACTCCCTGTGTCTCTCTCTCTCTTAGCTCGGTCCTTGAAGACCTCTCTAAGCCGGGAGGAAGGAAAAGTACTTTTCTGCCTCATCAGCTTGCTAAGCCCGGTGTGGAGAAAGCACAGCTAAAGGCCCTTCTACTACTGATGCTAACAGCTAATGCTAATGCGCCCTTTGCAAAGCATGAAGGCCAATGGGCTCAAGCTAAAGGCTAATGATAATCACACTTTACAGCATGAAAGCCTGTGGGTGGCAAGCACTGACGCTAACAGCTATTTAGCCCTGGCATAAAGACTGATTGACTGGTAAATGTTGATGCTACTGGCTAATGTCCAATTATAGCTAATTAGAATACATGTGTGTCCCGTACCTTCAGGATGTCGTCAGGTCCCACATACATGTGCACACATAAATTCTCATTGTAGTTTTTTTTGATAAACTAAAGGTAAGACAAAACTTTGTAGTTTATGCGTCTGAAACATATGTAACGATGAAATGAATCCCTAAAACTGCTTTAATCAATGTTTTTATATAAACAATGGATCAAATGACTATTGTATGTATAATGTGAAAGGGGTCGCTCATAGTGATAAACCTGCAGAGGATTATCACCCAACCCCTCAGCTCTATAGAGCTTTTTATTGTTACATCTCACTGTTTTGGCAACTTTTTTTGGTCCAGACACAACAGGTAGCTGTTTTCATTAAAAAAAATCTCTGATAAACCCACTGTGAACATAGTGGAGAATCTAGCTGCTATAGCTAGATCCATCTAGTTGCGAGATATTATTCTCAGGAATTGTGGGAGACCAAAGCAGAGCTAAAGGGAGAGTGAATATTAGACTCAACAGGTGGCCAAACTCATTACTTAGAATAAAATGTTGACATTTCTCTGTGTCTGCTTGATGTGTAAACAAGCAACTGTTGCCAACAAGTTTTCCAAATCAACTTTATATGATGATAAAACATTAATCTTATGTTTTCAGCTTGTTTCCAGTGCCCCCAAGTGACCAAAATCAATTAATGCAGGTTTAAGTCTGAATTTGAATAACCAATGTAATGCAAACAGACAATTTTTCCTGTTCTGTTATTCCATCATCCATTTCAACAATTGAAAAATCAAAGAGGAAACCCTGCCCCCTTAAAAAATAAACTTATTTACTTAATTCTTAATATTTGCTTTAACCTTAATATTCTGTAACCAGGCCTCCAACTTGTCAAGAAAAAAACTTTTACTACTAGTTTCTTCAGCCCTGGTCTCATTTCTCCTTAACTTTTATTGGGTTGAAGTATGACGACAGTCCTCGGCTTCTTTGTGCCTGAACTTCTCAAGACCTCATTGATCTATAGCTATGCGAGATTACACAGGACTAAACTTAATCCAAATTTAATCTTAACCCTAAAATAACATCTAAGGAGGAACCTCACTTGACAAAAATGTCCTCAGTTGGAAGATCTAAAACTTAAACAGGTTGTTAATAGAACAGCAGAACAAACAGGCAAACAGATATAACACATGCATAATCACTCCATTGTATTTGTCATGTGTTCCTCACCGGAGCGGTTATTTGGGGACGTCCTGACAGGTGAGACGGAGGGAGTTCGTGAGGATGAGTAGGGCCTCTGTCTGTCTCTCTCTATCGTTGAGGCAGAGCCCACAAAGTGATACTGGGAGTAGCCGTCCTGGAAGACAAGTATAACTGTGATAGGCAGCCGCACAAATAGAAAATACATTATACAGATGGTTCAGTGTTTTTAAGTGTTACCGACTATTTTACAAAGACGTGAAAAAAGGGTCTTTAGTCACTTCCCTTTTTACACATTTCAAATAAATAATTTGAAGTATATCTGAGACCTTATGAGAGCCAGAGCACATTAGAATTACTTGTTTTTGTTAATCTCATTATATCTATTTAATTTAGTATCACAACCTCGAATTAGGTGAGATGAACATTTATTGGTAACCGTTCCTTTTACAGTCCCCTAATTAGTAAGTATTTATCCAGTAAATATATGATAAATTATAGTATATTATTGGGTTATTACCACTGGTAATAAGTAGGTAAATACAGAGAAACTACAGCTGAAATACTGAGAAAAACCTCCACTATTACCTATCAACTCAACTAAGTACCATGTAGTTGTGACAGCCCAAGTTTAATTATGTTGATGTATGATTGAGTGGTTATTTGAGTTAATACCAACCTAAAACAGTCACAATTACACAGTACCATATATTTGCCGGGCCAATACTTACTAATTAGGGGACTATAAAAGGAAGGGTTACCCATTTATTATAGACATTTCAGGACTTCATGTTTTCAACCCCTCATTTATAATCATCCCCCCATCTTCTACTTTCAAACACTTACATGCTACTACTGCAATTTTCAGTGGATGAAAATAATTTAAAACCATTTCATCTCAAGGAAGCCACACAAGTCCAATAACACACATTTGGTAAGAGCACAGTCTGAAGTGGCACTTCAACAATACCTATAATGCTGATTCAGTGTTGATGAATCACATCAAAATATATTGCAGCCTACCTGTGTCACAACACTTACACCATCAGAAGCATAGATGAAGTATTTAAACCATAATTTTAGGCGCAATCTGTGCCTGAGGATTTCTCTGATACACAAGTAGAAAAAAATACACAAACAGTTTTGTACATATGAAATGATGAATGAAAGAATTTAGTGGCCACAAAAAATCAATTTCCAGTAGATCAGCATGGGTCAAACTGAATGTGAAATGTTCAAGAGGAAAAGTTTGTTCTTGGTTGTCTGTTACAAAAAGGACTTGTGTGTATAAACATTTGCATGAATATGGCATAATTAACTGAAAATTCAATATTAGATTTCTTGAGTTTACTAACCTGGTAGTCTAGTTAACAATTTATTCTGAACACTGAAGGACATTAACAAATACACAACACCCACACATGCTCATACAACTGTCCAGTAAACAACACAAATGAACACATTTGCATCAAGCTTGAGCTTAGTGAACATCCCACTGTCCTTGTAGAAAAAATTAATACAACTAACAACTCCACAAGCATAATTACTGCAGAGCCAATGACTTTATATCTGTATTAGTTCAGCAATGATTGGAGCAAAGCCCTTTTCATAAAAATGGATTATGACAGTCAACAACAATCACAGAGCTGGAACCAAATTCAATTTAGCATTAAGATAATTGGGTACCTCTGAAAGCAAAGCACAAGCAGATGATAAAAGATAATGGAGACATGTTCCATCACAGCTTTACTGTCTGGGGGCCTCGGCTCAGCAGTGGGGAACCGGTTGGACTGTGGTGACTGTGAGTACATGGGAGAGGTGAATCACTTCAGTACAGTTAGGCTGGAGAGGAGGAGAACGAGATGACTTAGAGATGAGGCAGAAAGAGAGGGAGGAGGGATGGAAAGCTGAGAAAGACAAAAGATGACAGAAAGTAATGAGAGAGAGGAGGAGGGAGATGGAGGGAGAGTGATGACGGGAGAATAAAGATAGCGAGAGGAGGAGAGGTAACTAGACAGAGAGAGAGAGAGAGAGGTACAGATGGACGTAGAGAGACCGCAATAGAGAGAGAGAGGCAGAGAAAGAGAGAAGTAGACTGGAGTGAGCACAGTCCCATGTCTTCCCCTAACTCCTATTTCCTGGCATAGCACTGAGGACTAATAGAAAACTGGATCCTCTGACACCCAGTAGGCTAGTTCAAAGGTAGCTCACTTCCAGTCTCCTCCATCCCTTCCTCCCTCAACTAATTATCCACCACTCCCCCAGTCTTCTGACCCACCTTGTTTCACATTCCTTCTCTCCTTTTTTATCCAGACACATCTCATTATAAACCATGTAACCTCCTTATGGTACACCGGACCACAGTGCACTTGGACACTGTCAAACTGTCATGCTGCTCAAATAAACACTCAATATTGAATGACGAATGCATTTTGCAGAGGCATATGTGCCTGGAATGAACCACTGGGCTCTTTAAGGCCCACCCCCAAGCTAAATCATGAATAATTAAACTTTACAATAATTGAATTCACAAGAATGATCTTAATCAGAGAAGAGAGTATAGAAGATAATATGTATACAATGTATTAAATTGGCTGTCTGAGGAATAAGTTTCACTTTTTATTATTACTAACTTTCCCCGTTAACATACTGTTTCTTCCCTTATTTCTTCTTGGACAGCTTTAAGGTTGCATCAATCATTACATGTTCCAGATCTTCACTGAAGCTTTATTATGTTCATACTGTGCAATATTCAAACCCATGATACCACATAAGTCAGCCTGAAACATTTAGTATCTTGGAGAAATCCACTAGAATTTGAAATAAAATTCAGTGGGTTTGAACAATGACGGCCTGCGCAGCATTAGTTTCTATAAACTGGCCGGGCCATCAGCCAGTCAATGAGGTTTAATGGGTGAAATAAATATTGAATCAAAATTTCATATGGGACCAAATCAGACAGCAGGTTAAAGTCTGAAGTCTTTTCTATTAGTTTTTTGCACCATTTTGTACTATTTCCAAAGCTCTGTTATGCTTGTTCAGTGTCTGTCAGTATGTACTTTACACTGTGAGCTGACTATATGTCCCAACACCTAAAGACATCATCTGCTCCATGGAGAGTGACTGATCTGATTCTCACCTATTCTCCTCCTCTTACCTGCTTTTCTTTCTCTTTCCACCCACCTCCTCTCTCTCTCTCTCTATCTCTTTCACACACATACACACAATCTCTAACACTCCTTTCAGCCCCTACTGTAAAAATGAGAGGAGAAAAAAAAGGAGAGCTGGTTGCCATGCAACCATTCTGCCTGTTGCTCTCACAATCACTGGATGGTTAGTTGAAGGTCGCAGGACTGCAAGGTAAAAAGCAATTACTGCCCCAACAAATTAAGTGGATGTGTGTGTGTGTGTGTCTAGTAGAGCTCGTGCTAGACAGGAATTATGGCAAAAATTGTAAAAGGTTACACATGATGAGTGGTGGGTCCCCTCAGGGCCTCGGTGCCCACTGAACATTGTCATTTTTTCAGTCGTTCAGTCCTTTTCTCTCTCTCTCTCACTCATTTCACCCTCAGATTTTCAGATTTACAGTTGCCAGCGCTTCACTCTCACACGATCCATCTTTGCTCACAGGAATAATGTGCCTCTGACCTTTGCATGCTTCAATTTGGTTGCTTGTGGTTCTGGTGATTTAGGAACTGACCTTTATTATAGGTAAAGTAAGTAAAAAAGTAAAACTTTATTTATATAGGACCTTTTTTAACACAGGGGTGCAAAGTTCTTTACATCAACATCGGCACACAAAGAAAAAGAGAACAAGAAAAACAGAAAGAAAAAGAAAACTGAACAGAAAAATACATACAGACATAACGCACATACAAACACAGAAAGCATACAGCAACCAGTCACCACTCAGTATTGCAGTATTGCATTTATTGCAAATAGCCCAAAATACTGTAAGAGTGTGCTACAGCTCTACCTCTATGTCATCCTTAAATACTGTTAGCTTCTACACCAAGACTATCTCACCGCACCTTCATCTCCTCTGTCTCTGTCTCTCCCTGTCTGACACAGGTGAACATCAGAGGGAAACCAGGTGAAACACAGAAGCAGCTTCTGAGGCCCGCCGTTGGTTTGATGTCTACTGAAGTTTTTCAGCTCATCTCCTCTCTCCGTCTTTTCCTGTTTACACTGTGTGGTAACTAATTTTAGCCCTCTCTACAAGAAGAGAATCTCATCATTTTATTCTTAACATGCCTCACAACAAATACTTGAAAGGTCAGGCTCATATTGTACACATATTTTAATACACAACTGTACAAACCAAATATTGGAACAAAAATATGACAAAGTAAGCATTTGTAAATAATTCAAAGTATTTGCTATGACCTACTTGAAGCACCGGATGGGTGCTGTTTGTTTCATTACAGTCAGAGGCTCAGACTGTGACAGCTACTTCGTCAGTAGAAAAAGGAAAAATACACGATGACACATTTATGGTGCAAACTTTCTGGCACCTTTCTTTCAAATGTATTCATTTTATTTACAAGAACATCCTTAGAATTATGTGTGCAATGATGCTGCAGAGGACTAGGCTGTACAAACAATGACCTCGCACATATACAGAGACATTTCTCTCTCCCACAAACACTCCCACATACTGAATTACACATTGCTGGAACATATTGTAAATCTGTCACACGTGTGACAAACACAGCATCTCTCTGACCCTGAACCCCATCTGTCACGTATGTGCGTATCTGCTTTTTGTGATTTGTGTATGTTTGTGATATATGTGTGTGTGATATGAGTGTGATATGTGTGGATGTCTGTGTGTGTGTGTGTGTTTGATTAAGTGCCGGAGCTAGATCATTTATCAAGAAATGAGGCACGGCAGCCCAACAGAAATTACGCACTGAACATAGTTATGATGAAGTGTAACGGTGTGAATATACAGTATGAAATTTAGTGTTTAGTATATGTGTGTGTGGTTTATTTACAAAGTGTTTCAAGTCCTTGTTTTCTATAGTAATCCCCTGACTGAACAGTACTGCACATTTGTTGTTTACTTAAAAACACCTGACCTGTGGCTTCCCTCCAGGGAACTGTAGATGAAACACTGTACACATACACACGCTGAAGAGGACACATCAAGTCAAATAATCCAAATAAACTCGAGTAAAAGTAGAGTTTTACGGCACTCTGGAGACTATTATACATGATTCATCCTAAAGTCAGAGCTTGTGTTCCTACCAACAGAGTCTGGCTTTGGTTTATTAATGACTGCTGCACCACCGATCTTTCAAGTCATCTCAGATGCTATTTTCATACAGAGTTACTGTTTATTTATGGTGCCTCAACTTTTCCGTTTTAGCGCATTCAAAAACTGCTGGGCTGCTCAGCCCCAGTTCTGTTGCGATTCTCTTTTCTTTCTCCCTCTCGCTCAGCCTCGACTGCTCCCATGGTACTTTTGTAGGAAGTGATTAACTCTTCTTACCGCGGTTTGACAAAAACATACAGATTCAAAGACACAAACACGCACACGCACAGGAACAAACGTACACGTACTTTATATCCACGCGCAAAATTCCACACAGTTGGAAAGTGTGTTTCAAAACGCTCTCATTACTTGAAACTTCAAAGCAAACAACTTTTTGCCAACAAAGCTCAAATTGACTCATTATTGACCCTACACTCTTCACCACTTTCCAAAACTAGACACACACACACACACACACATTACTCAAGTATGCTTATTTTCAAAACCCCCAAAATTTTAAGAATTCTCCTCACTTTCTTTCCTCACTTCACTCTTTCTCCCCTTTTCCATTCCTCTTTTGCCGCTCTCTGTTTCTTCTCCTTTTGCTTTAGCTCACAAACATTTTTGCCGAGACACCCGACTCCACTCTCGTCTAAATTGTATGCTAATCCATGTTTGGATTGGAGGCTAACAGGATTTTTGCTGCACCAAACACCCATGAACTAATACGTCATGCAGGGATACTAGCAGTAAAGTCACTTATTTCGAGCTCTGCAGTCGAGTGATAAAGTCAAAGTGAGGATCCTCTAACGTAACAATTTCCACAGTTATAAAATTAGGCTGCTTTGTCACTAACCAGGCTGTGTTCATGCAATTTAGAAAGTTAATAGCACGGTATGACTTCTATCAGCCTTTAAAAGTATTTTTTTTTAGAGTAAATATAGCATAATGCAACAGCTTAACTAACTGAACTGCTTAAAAAGTGTCAACGTGTGAGAGAATTTAAATTGTTTCTGCTGTTTTAATTAAAGTTGCCTTGGGTAAGAGCAACATTTTAACTGCTTTACAAGATGTTGTTCATTCAAGATTATGATGAAGCACATGCGTTAGGATGGAAGTGGAGATGTTAAAACAGGACAGACTGTAGATGATATCTTGTTTCAATTTAAGGATGATGGATGAGGCTTTTTGCTATGATGGAGTGAAAAAGTCTTGTCTTTTGGTCATTTCTCTTTTTTCCACATATGTGATGTTTAAACCATATCGGATCAAATGAGACAGGTGCAAAACTCATTTTGCTGTTTCAAAATGTGTGGCTATTTATTTCCGTTTGAGGCAAAGATGGCTGTGGGGTAAAAAAACAAACAAATAAATATGCCCCCCCCCGCCCCCTCCGCCTGGCTGCCGTCAAAGCTAATGTCCTTCGCATCTGATCATTTGAGTGTTATGCCATCCAGTCGAGTGTAATGCTATCCAGTGGCAATGATTAGAGAAGTGTGAAGCAGATGAGGCTCCAAGGGGCCACATGGGAATACTGTTCTGCGTTATACTGGGGATGAGAGGATGACGAACGAAGAGAAGGACAACGTCGACAGGATGAGGTGAGGACACGCTGAGTCCATGGGGAGGTCTGTCCTGAAGTGACTGTAGCAAAAATCGGAAGACTCGGGCTCAGATGGAGCCCATGAAAAAATCTTCATGTGTGGAAGTCATTTGGTTAGATATTAAGTTGAATGCCTTTATGTTTCTCACAACAGGTGGAACAAAATGCCGTTTGGGTGAAAGATTTTGTTTTCTAGTGTCTAATGCACTAACACCTTCGAAAGCTATTTCTTCTTCTATGTTTCATTCATATATGTGTTCACACCTCTGCATAAAATCGTGCACATAGCTCAAATAAACTATCAGCGTCTTTCTTCTTTTTTTTCCTTCCCCACAGATATGAAGCCAGATTCAAAGCCAAGGACACCATCCTGGAATGTGTTACTTACCATTTCTAAACATCTCGCTGAAACTTGATGATTAGGGCCCAAAAGTTTTAGTGCGCTGAATGGCAAATAACCTTGGTGGCAGATATTCACTCAACAACACTCATTACTAAGAAGTGAAAGGAACAGAACATCTGTCATTACTTTTAATCAAGTTGCAAGTGTGTGCCGGTATTTGTCATTTGAAAAGAAACAAAAGAGCTGAGAGGAGGAGAGAGTGGGTTTCAATAGTGTTTGTGTATATGAGACAAAAAGAAAGAAATAAAAGAATATGTGAGAACAGCACGCACACCCATCATCATTTCTCCAGACCTTACGCAGTTTTTCTGCTTGTTTGTGTAATTCTTTGTGAGCTACAAGTTAGCTTTTGTATTGATGAGCTACAGTTTCCTGGTAGCCAGCAGCATTACTTCATAATAATAATTCAGCTTTTATGATGGGCTAAATAACCATTAGAATCTATGTTAGCCTGTGTGTGTGTGTGTGTGTGAGTGTGTATATGTTGAAAAAAAACCCCAAAAACAATAGGCTGGAGACTTACACCAAGTTATTGATCCTCCTGCCTCTGTAAACACTGTTGCTCAGATGTGATGGTGCCCAGCAGAAACCCATTATTCTTTTGTTTGGTGGTAGTTATGACTGACCCCAAGGCGAAAACACACACAAACACACACACACACACACACGCACAGACAAAGGCATATACTGCACTGCAAGACACAAAAATAAAGGATCTGTATGTCCCCGTATTCACTCAGGCACTCAGTAACACATAAACACCCATATGTGGCTATAAGCTCTGCAGACTACAGATCTCCAAACCAATATCTGCTTAATGAATATGGTAACACTGAGATTGTCTGGAAGGAAATCTACCTTGGTCATTTAATGACAAATTGAACTCAACTTCCTTCTCTGCCAGTCATTTCACTTTTAATAACTTTTTTAATTATAAAGATGTTATTTCTAAAACCTAATACAATTAACATGACTGCTACTGCTGGCCATTTTGATATCTTGCTCTTTTTTTTTTTTTTTTTGCCAAAGCTAGTTACTTTTCATAATATATATTTTTAACACGTTTAAAATTGATTCACACTGAATATCAATTACTCTATATCAGGACGCCTCATCATAGGTGTTGCAAGGAATTAATGAACTAATAGATGGTGCCATTTTTATGACATTTATGACAATGTGCTTATTGCAGGATATCTGAACATATAAAGACACGGTTGAGTGCACTATTTTAGAATGATATTTCAGGTTTACCTTAAAATGGACTTTGTAACTTAAAATATGTTATTTTCAGGATAGTGTAATAGTGTAAAATAAGTCAATTCCACAACAAACTAAACTGCGATTATGTGACATGCATACTGTAAGACTATCACATAATGAGTGTGTGCTGGCAGAGAGAGGTCTCTCCAGTGGCCACACTTGACAATATATGATGAAAGTAAGTGGAAAATTAACGCCAACATTTAAAAGAGATAATCAATCAATGAAAAAGAATAAAAATGTGAAAATGGAATAAAATAAAATGGAATAAAATTTCTCAAAGATGGTGGGATATAGTGCAAAAATGGTGCTATAGAAAGGCTAGGTTAAAAAGATATGTTTTTAAGTGTCGTTTAAAGCTTTAAATCGAGCCTGCCTTTATAAAGTCTTAAGGTAAGGTGCTTCATAATTTGGGAGCATAACTGAAGAAAGCTGCATCTCCAGTTTTCTTTTGGTTTGGCTTATGGGTATCTAGCAAGCCTGCAGTAGAGGATCTAAGGGCTCGTGAAAGAACATACAGCAACAGGGAGTCTGTGATGTAGCTCGGCCAAAACCCATTGAGAGCTTTATAAACAAGTAAGAGGACTTTAAAATCGATTCTGGGAGATGCAGGGAGCCAGTGTAGTCCATCCAAGACTGGAGTGATGTGTGTTCTCTCTTTTTTGTTTTCGTTAACAATCTAGCTGCAGAGTTCTGAATAAGCTGTAATCTTTCAATGGACCTTTTAGGAAGACGCGTAAAAAATGCATTGCAGTAGTCCAAGTCACTTGAGATAAAAGCATTAATTAGCATCTTGCTGAGTTAGGAATGGTCGAATCTTGGCAATATTTCTGGGATGAAAGAATGCTGTTTCAGTCACTTTGTTTGTAAAGCTCAAGTCAGAGTCTAAAATGACTTCTAGGCTTGTTTCCTCTGATTTGATCAAGGGAGTCAGGTTGCCAAATCTTTTAAAGAGCTTGTCGGTTTTTACTTTGGGGCTAATTAATAAGATTTCTGTTTTCTCCTCATTTAATTGGAGTAATGGCAATATCAGTAGGATTGTCAAAACCTTTGAGAAAGGTGTGCAAAAAGGATTGTGGTCCACTAAATAGTATGCAGCAAATACGATAGCTATGTGATAAATATAATAAATATGTGTTGACACATCAATAGTGTGAGATGAATTGAAATGTATAAAAGTAAAGTATCAGTACATGGTTTGTACTACATCTTACCTTCTTGTAGAGGGAGCGCAGGTCTCTGTACTGCCACATACTGCTGAGGACCTGAGAGGCTGCCTTCACCACCTTTGCTGAGTGTCTGAGGTGAGACAGAGAGAGAGTTATTTCTCCTGGACCCCATTCCTTGTGATAATGTTGCAATTCTTTTTATTCAGTCCCCTGTCTTTACCAGCTGCACAACATGTGTGTAGACTAGTGGCACTTGTGATGGCTTTAAGATCAAGATGGCCGTTTATGGGCAGAAATATGTGTCAATAGAAACTGAATTTGAATCATTTATATTTGAATTTATATTGACAAACTGAATCTGAATAGCATAATTTGAAACTGAATTATTAGTTTGGAACTGAAGTCCAATAATCTTGAAACTGAATGTAATATTATCAAACTGAATTCAGTGTATTTGATCCTCACTGAAAATTCAACTCCCTATATATTTCCACATTCAGTTCTCACAATTCAAATTCAGTTCTTGCAATTTAATTTCAGTTTACTGAGACACACAGGAAGAGCAATCGAGTGCAGATTCACAGAACTCCTTTTCATGTACATTACTGTAACAACAGGTGCTTTTCATTCAGCTAATGTGTCTCCTTGCTTCCCTCACTCTTGTCTCTTCCTCGATATACAAATTAAAATTACGTGATTCAAATTCAGCTTTTTAATGCAATTATTCAAGTTGAACAATTCAAATTCAAATGTAAATGATTAAAATTCAGTTTTGAGTGAGACATATTTCTGCCCATAGCCATTGCTCTTTTCAGCAGAGAATGATTTTCCTTTCGCAAAAACTGAGAGTTTCTAGATGAGTTTAAAATGACCCTCTCAGCCATGCTAATGGTCCCATCCTCGCCACTTAGCTGAAAAATGACTCTAGTAGGAGTCAGTTCATAAGCCTTGCCCTTCTAACAATGAGAGAGGGAAGCAGAAGGGATGCTCATTTTCCATTTGTCCACCAAAATGAAGAAGAATCCTTGTGAAAACAGGCTTCACCCTGGGTTTAATTTTTCCCAGTAAAAAGAACAGAAAGTATGCCAGATTTAAATATGGTGTAATGGTATCAACAGAAAGCCACTGTACCAACCTACTACATAATTACACATGAATAAACTGATCCCAGGAAATTACATGCTGATTTCTAGTAATACTGTGCTCAGTGACTTTGTAGTGCAAACGGGTCAGCACGAACATTGGTAGTGTCACTACCTTACACACCATATCAAAATATGTTGATTCTTGAGCCATAAATTATTACTTATTACATTTGACTGCTGTAATAAATTCCAGTCACCGGAGAACAACTACAGTATCTTTGAAAAATGAGCCAGAATTTATGAGATTGTCAAACAAGGTTGCTGCTTTTTATCAAACTGTTGGATTTGTTTGATGGGCATTTGTTTTGGTATTTAATATTTCAGTATAGGTATATCAGTATTTATATTTAGTATTTTTTGTTTATTTCACTGCAGCTTTCAGCTCCAACTGCTTAAATGAAGTTGGTAAACAGTAGCTATCTGTGGTTATACTGTAATGGGCATTTTCCATTTCAAAAGTGTGTAATTGTATGAATGTAGCAAGGCAGTGCTGATAAGAGCATTTATCCTCAGTGTAACAATCCTGAGAAAATGAAGATATGTGGGCTATTAGCAGCTAACTACGCTCACTGTGAAATTTGCACTTATGGAGGTTTCTTCCAGCACCTCATCTCTCTCTGTAATGGTGCCCTTGAGCACCGTTCCCTAAATAGACTGAGTCTCTCTCTCCATAACAATAAATCAATGTTTGACCTCAGTCTGATAACACTCTGGTGTCATGGCAACCCCTGACCTGCTGGTTGCCATAGCAGCTAGGAGGAACACCCTGCTCGGTCTCCCATGGCGACAGGAGTTACATTCCTGGTTGCTGCTGACACTATGGGATTTGCAGAATGATGCCTTGACAGGTATAATAAAGCCTAGTCCAGATCAATGATTCGCAACGAGACGAAACGGTTTTAGAATGTTGCAGAGAAAATTGCAGCGGTATGAACTGGTTTGTTGCAGAGCATCTGAAGCCGTTGCCTGGGGTCTCAAAAGACCTACCTTGTCAAATCGCCAAATACAGTTTTAGAACATAAGGACATAGCTATTTCTTTTCAGCCAATCAGAAAACAACACAGACCAGTATGTAACATGGCAGACCTCTGGACAGAGGAGAGGGAGGCCCAGCTCATCCAACTTTTTGAAGAACAGCATTCACTTTACGATTGTAGCCCAAAAACATACTCCAATAAAATAAACAAAAACAACACCATTTGCTTGATTGCAAGCTTCCTGGGTGTGTCTGGTAAGTTGTGTTTTGTCCTCCAAAGGATCACCAAATAAATCTGAAGGTTCATGAGATGATTAATGGGAGACGAAAGAAGAAAAAAACAAGTTCTGATACATAAATCTGTTTTTAGTTCTTGGACTTTTTCTCTAATCTTTGATTTTTGGTGAAATATTGGATGATTTGAACATTTATTGAAATGAAACCATGTAAGAAGTTTAGAGGGAAAAAATCACTATTTGGTGGAGCTGTTAATAAGTCATTGACATCTGAAACGTGACCCCGACTACACACTGCTTTTTGTGAGATGTCAAAAGCCAAAAATGTTGTAAACCACTGGTTTCATCTTTAACAATGTGTTGTATTTTAAAAGCTTGTTATATTATCCATTGTGTCAAATCTTCATCTGAAAAGTAACTAAAGCTGTCAGATAAATGTAGTGGAGTAGAAAGTACAATATCTCCCTCTGAAGTGTAGTGAAGTAGAAGTTTAAAGTAGCATCAAATGGAAATACTCAAGTAAAGTACAAGTACTTCAAAATTGTACTTAAGTACAGTACTTGAGTAAATGTACTTAGTTACTTTCCACCACTGTTTAATTCCCACTCATGTAACTCACAACTCATGTAAACAGGCACTCATAGTACTGTAAGGCATTTTGAATGAAGGAATCAACCAAAACATGTAGTATTGGAGGATTTGTTTTCCAACATATTTCTGTCAAATAGAGTGTAACTTTAAAATTTTAGAGCCAGAGTCTGACTTGCTGCTTTTATCTTCTTTGCCTAGCACTTCAGAAAAAAGTGTTTTGTCAGTGTCCAGGCCCTGAGCCAGTATGCTATCTGCAAAAAACCCATCATCCACCACCAAAGGTTACACAGATTCACCTCAACAGTGAGGTTCCTTCCAGCTAGTTTATTACAGAGACTGATGATATGCTAGTTTAGGGGTGTGACACTGCAGAAAAAACTGGGTTCTTGGCTGTCTCATAATGTCACTCAAGTTATGTATTTTACAACAGAATCATCCACATACATGTAATTTAAATATACTTAAATTTGAATAACATTATGGCACCAAATTCATTCAACAAATTAAATCTCCTGATATCCACAAAGTGGTTAATTCAACATCAAAGTAATTGATGTAACAGTTAATAATTTTTTGCTTCTGTTTCACAGGCAGCTTTTTGGGGCCAGCAGAGACACCATCCCATAACTGCAAGGTCATTTGTGTTATTCCCTCAACAGCCAAGTGTCTAATCAACCACCACTTTTACCCTCCTCAACCCTGAAAGATCCTCCAATTGGTCTGAGGGGTTTCAAGAAATATCAAATATGTCATATTGACCTTTACAATGAGGCACAAAACATTTACAATTTTTCCATTTGGGTTTGAGTATTTCAGTCAGTGGAAACATACAGATTCAGCACAGTGTTGGAGGAAGTAGATACAGCATAAATGTATACTGTGTATCTTACAGTCCTGAAAAATGTTTTCTCTAACTAAGGGGAAACTAAGGGTTCAAGGGTTAACCTCATAGTTAGTCTGGATAAGTGTGAATGCCTGAATATTAATTTCATTTTTAAACACACCAGTAATTTTACTAACATGAACAAATTGAACCTAGTCTCGTATTATGCTTTCAAAACGTTGGCCTACTCACTTGTCTCCCTTGCTGCGGGCGATGCCGATGAGTTTTTCGATGCCGCCAGCATCGCGAAGGGCTTTGGCGTTCTCCATGTTCTTGGTGATGACTTCGTGCAGTGCACAGCAGATGGCAGTTACTGTATCATCTGACATGGCCTTGCTGGGGGGGCCTGTGGTCCCGGTGGTCCCACTGCTGGTAGCGTTATTGTTGCTGCTGCTACTACTGCCTGGTAACCGATGGATCAAATCTCTCATGGCATATTTACCTGGTGTGTGTAGAGATAAAAAAAAATATTGGTCAAATTTTATTCTCATCGCATCCTCCTGTAGATTTTGTTGAAAACATCTTGAAAGCTTGTTCTAAAAATTGCCTTTTGATGGATTTTTTGCACACAAAAGAAGAGACAGAATTAGAAACCACTGAACTGAGCTTTGACAACATGAATATATTGTATGATTTTTGATGTGCAGTCTTAAAAATTATGTGTAGGGGTGAGGGTTTACATTTTTTTGTGATGATTCATATGCCCATGAACAGGGGAGATTATATGTAGACAGGTGTGTATGCATGTAGTTGTGGATGACTGGTATAAAAATCCATAAAACCTTAATAATATACTTAACAGATACTTCAAAGCCTCTAAGTAATAAAACTAATATTGCCTTTTTACTATTTTTAATACGCAAACGTCTTGTACAGCTTGAGTGGTTTGGATAACTCCGTAAGGCTTTGGTTTGAGAGAAAACACTGCAAATCCTCTGACGCACGCACGTTAATGCAGACATGCTGAGAATCCAATAAAAGGGGCCACTTGTGGTATTTCGGTGAAAAGGCTGACATATGAAGAAAATGAAAAAAAAATTGACATTCAAAGAATGGGTTGTTGGCGAGATCGAAGCAACACAGAGGAGTAATTAAGAGTGCAGGAGATGATGTCAGATAGGAAACCCATAAACTTCAACTAGTCAGAGGTGGAGCAGATGGAAGCAATGAAGCGACTTTAAGGCAAAGTTTGTGAGGCTGGAAATGGAGAACAAAACCACCGACATGTAATCTGTGTTCACCAACACAGTAATGTAGTTTGTTCAAACATTGATACGAAAACCATCCTCAGAATACAGATTGTTTTAGTTTAGATGACAGAGGTTTGTTTTTGCGTATTTTTTGACAAATATTTTTGTCTGAAATGGTAAAATGATTACAATTTGAATCATCAAATTTGCTGGGAGATACAGTATTTACTGTAATTAGGAATGGGTCAGAGTAATAAAATAATTAATTATTAATCAGAAATATGCCTGATCAACCATCTTCACTTTCACATCTATGGACTGTAAACACATGCATGTGTATGGAAAACACATGGTGCCATTATATAGAGATTAAGGTATGATATAGATAAAACTGTACTTTGTTCTAAAAATTAGATTTGAAAAAGCGGGAGTTGTATTATATTAGAGTGCTAAACAATTACACATTATTCACAATATCAGATATTCTTCTTGAATGGAAAAAGTGTCAGAAAGTGTCAGATTATGGGTTGTTTGTAGCTTTATTGTCGCTAGGCTACTGAGTTTCTTCAAGTCTGGTTATAGTGTGTATTTTTGAGTTAATAAGTCCTACAAGATCGCAGGAAGTCTGGTTCAATCTAACCAGTTGGCTAGTGTAACATGTTATACTGCCACAGAGGAAATGAATTTCTGATCGGAGAAAAGGGTTGAAAGTATCTCCTGAAGTCAATCGCAGAAACACACCTGGAACCAAATCATCTGTCAAGCAGGAACAGGAGCTCAGTCTGAAAAACGATAACTGTCAGAGAAAATCACTTAAACCGCTTCCAAGAGCCTGACAGAGCAGTGCGTAAGTATGGGACTGATACACAGTGCATTTAATGGAAGTATTTAATGTTTTACTCTATGTCTTACATACAAGGTCGCCTAATATTTGAGCCCGAAATTTCTTCACTGTGCAATTATTTGATCTAGAATCAGGTTTATTACATGACTTTCCCATCTGTGAAAAATGTGAGAATCAAAATCCCTAACTGTAATTAGGGAACAATTGACTGTTATTTCCTGCAGTGTTTCTGATGTAACTACTCAGGAAATCACAGTGGAGTTTCCCATGAGAGAGACAACATTAGATATGAAGATGACTGAGGAGAGGGGCCAATAAAGGAGAGATCAGAGCAAATAGGTGATGAGTGGAAGAATGGAGGACTGGAGAGGAATTGAAGAGATGAGAGGAAAGAGATGATTGTGCTGACTGAGGTGGTGTGAGTAGATCCATGAAACATGAGCAGTAGTCAAGGGGTAAAAAATGTCTTGACCATTATAAAGCCTGTCAATTACACTTGAATCATCTCGAGTTCCTGGGACACAACCCACAGGTCATGTTTCAGGTAAAAAACTATCAATTTGAATGCTGAGGTGATAGTTGAATAATGAAACATGGCTGAAATGTTATTAATTTTTAACAAAATCCACTCACTAGAACCACTAGGACGAGCCCTCTTACCCCAATACCCGCTAAAAGGCACACTTCAATCAGCTGAGTATCTCCACAAGAATGAATTGGTCTACCCTCTTTGTGACATGTGTTGCTGGGAGTAACAAAGCACGCCGTTTAAAACAGTGAGTGCGTGACAGTTTGTGTGTGTGCTTACAACACAGAAGAGCAGCTCTTTAGGCACTCTGTCAGCACCTAGATTTTTACAAAAGCAAGTCCTCTACAGAAGTGCTAGATCTGATGAAGTAGATGAAAAACAGGAAGTGCTACTCTAAGTGTTAAATCCAGTGCTGTATCATCTTCAGGTTGTACATTACATCCTTTCCAATAGCAGAGAAAACTGAGGCCAAAGCACTCAATTTGCAATAAACACAAAATGCTATTGGATTTCCCTGAGAGTTTTTTCTCCAGTTGTGAAATAATATTTCTAAACAACTCATTTTCACAGCAATAGCATAAAACTACCACATACTTATCTACCTGCCACTCCGCAGCTGAGTTCTGGTCTTCGTCAGCTTATGGTGTTACTTTGAATTTATTAACTCTTAGAGAGCAATAAAAGAAAATACAAAACATCCTTTTGGGGTGCAGATTGATTCCTTCACTTATAGAATGGAGCCTTAACTTAATGTTATCTGTTTTGGAGTCTAAAATTTCTCCTTCCTAGCCTCCTTCAATTCCTCATATCTTCCCTTTTCCTTCATTCACTCTTTCCTTGCCCTTTTTAAAATTATTTCCCACTTCCACATGATGCTGAAGGTTTTTCCCCGACCAATTCATCACTGCGATACTCAAGGAGCCCTCACAGACTGGTAGTAAATCCCTTGCTCATATTACCTCTAATAAGTCTAAGTGATCGGGGAAGGGCTGAGAACAGCAAAGCGATGCACAGAGCAGGGAAATCACATGA
Source organism: Thunnus thynnus (assembly GCF_963924715.1). Taxonomy (NCBI): domain Eukaryota; kingdom Metazoa; phylum Chordata; class Actinopteri; order Scombriformes; family Scombridae; genus Thunnus; species Thunnus thynnus. The sequence goes on from NC_089537.1 coordinate 17,099,386, forward strand.
CATTACTGACCTTCATAAAATAAGGGAACACGCACAAAAATATGCATGATTTTACGTATATGCCCTTGTACAACAAACACTGTCGTCACACACACCCAGGCAAACTCTATCTATAAGGATGGGGTGGTGAGTTAATTGACCAAGTGTTATCTCAGGCTGGCAGGCTGAACAGAGGTTAAGCGGTCATTGTCTTTTGGCTGTGAGGACGAAGTTGAGCTGCATCCTAAGAGGAAGACTCATTATTTGACCGACTTGAATCAGACTGACTCATTTCCTACCGGATTAATTTACTGACGACTTGGTTTATTTAATGATTTGACTCATTTTTGAGTAAGTGACTGAATTATTTAATGACTGCATGACTAAGTTGCTGACTGGCTAATTTACTAACTGACTGCCAGATAATTTACTGCGTGAATGACTGACAATTTATTGATTGACTGACTGACTGATTGAGTGAGTGACTAATTTATCAACTGACTGATTGTAGGGAATCTAGTAATAACAAAAGGAGGATATGGAGTAAATATAAAAGACCTGGAAACTTCTGTATTGGAGGCATATCTGTGTTTGTGTTTAAATATTTTCTGCTTACAGACAGATGCTCTGATAAAGTGCTGTCAGCATATCCCTAAAATATGCTTGAGTGTTTCTGTGTGTGTACACACAGGTGTGTGCATGCATATCTCTATCAGTCTCTGCAACGTCATCACATTCATCCCACAGCAGACGAGTACAGAATGAGAAGATGATATGGAAGCAGAGAGAGGTTGAAAGAGGAGGAGGGAAACAGCATAACAGTCACCCATGTTTGAGCGAGAGGAAAGGTGCAGACTAGGAAAGAACGGAAAGAAAGACAAAGTCTTCACAGACATTAGTGTATGCTGAGACGAATGCAATGTGAAACACCTTGATAGCTGGAGAATCAAACGGAGAAGCCCTCGTCATTTCCAAACCCTTAATAACACACCTTGTTAGAGGAAGACACTGCCTCCTGATAATCACTGAGTGCTAAGAAGCATGACTGAAAGCCTCACACACACACACACACACACACCTCACCTTGACAATACACCACATATACAGCCATGCACGCACACATACCCGTACACATTGCTCATTATCTGGCTTTCAGTTTGTTTTTGTTTTGTTTGTGGTGTGTTTCTTCTGAATTATTTGCTTTGATGCAAGATGCATTTAATAAGACCCATAAATCTCAGCGTCACAATGTCATTTTTTTTTGTCTCCTGTGGGTTTTAATGTATTTTTTAAGCAGCATTTTATGAGCAGATATTAACACTGTATCAGTAAAGCAAAAACTACATTAAAATTAACTGAACTAAACTAAAGCAAAACTCTGCTTAAACACCACATTAGCCAAATAAAATCTGGTCTCTTTCCTGCATCCTGTGACTATGATACCCAGAGCCTGCAAGAAGTGTATTGATGAATTATAGATTAAATGTCAATGCAAGATTTAACACATTTTAGAAGCTAAATCTTTTGATGTGCTCATTACCCTGATGAAGAAATTATTTGTTAAAATACTGCATTTTAATTACTACTAAATATACAATTTATCTCTTAAGACCTCATTTACATTTTAGGTATTTAGTTGACAAATGACTGATCTGAACATGTTAGAATGTAAACAGTTGCACAAAAAGCCTAATTAATTACTATATAATAGTGCAATTAGAGGCCAACCTACGTGTTAAAGCCAGAGACATCATGTAACACTTATTCCTGTAACATCAGAATAGTCTTATGGTAGTTGCACAAAGAGAAAAGAAATGACAAGTGAAAGCTGAAGAGCAAATTAAGATGGATTTTTCATGAGTGGGTGGTGACCCCTTCTACTTTTAGGTCCTACGGTGACATAGACAGCACCTCTACAATGTTGGAGTGCCATATCCCCTCTCCTCTTACATCCACTCTCTATGTCCCTGAAATGTGAGCTTCACCTGGAACATGTCCTCGAGGAGAGAAACAAGCCCTGTGCTGATCACTGCACAGTCTAATAAACCTGTATTACACAACTCCTCCAATATAGCCATCTTCACCTGGGAGGCAGAGCCGGTAATGTATTCCTGTGCTGCATTCCCTCATGTGTCGCTAACTCCCGCTGAGCAGGGCGTGCTTCATCAGGGCCATAATGGCTGATTTGATTTAAAGAGATCCAATTACCCTCAACAATAGAGTGATTTGATTGTTTACTGACGGAGAAGGGAGAGTGTTATTGAAGTAAAATTGGAGGTAATTGTCTCAGGGTGATGTGGGGAAAGATGAAACAGCTTGATTGGTTGTGGCGTCCGACTGTCTGAGAATAAAGGATGGTTAATACACAGTTATCAGTGACTGGGTTGGGGTCCCTGAGGTAGGCTGCTGTACACTTACTGGTATCAAAAGCTTCTGGCTATGTTATGTTTCTAAAGCATCTCTGGGCTGAATAAAAGCCCATGATAGAATGAAGGTTGAACACCTTGATAATAGACACACATAAGGTGGTTTAGCTAGCATTTATGAAGTCTGTTTTGACTTATCAGAATAGAAACTAAGAATGTGATAAATGCTGGACCAATCTGATTTCTTGTAGACCAACAAACACACAATTTGCACACAAATAAAATCAATTTATAAATGGACAATTGGTGTCTCAAATGATCCTATTTGAATATATAGGCATGTTTTTTTTTTATCCTGTATGCAAACTCTGTATTTTTCTCTGAACAGGTGAAGCATTTAGTTTAAAATGTGGTCACCCCAATGTGTTGATTTGACATCAGTCAGCACAGACTGACAGCTAAATTTGAAATGAGGTATAATTATGGGGTGCTGTACCTGCTATTAAAATATTCAGTGACAAAACTAGTGTTTCAGCACATCTGTGTGATTGGAGCCAGTTTCCCAGGTGTGATTTCATTAGCAGTGTGTCACATTGTCGACAGGGGGCGCCAGATTCAAAGCAACAGGGTGTTGGTTTCTGCTCTGTGGGACTATTCCTTTATTGAAAACATGAAGGAGTTTTTATGGTCCTTGGATGTCAGCCACTAAAAGCTCAAACTGAATGGAAGTCTGTAATAAAATTCAATCTACAAACAAACCGCAGATATTCTCAAGCATCAATACTGTTTCTCCTGCGGATAGGAGCGGCGTTTTATTGACACCAATTTTACTCATTTTCCCTTGTACTATAATCCAAATTGTAAAAAGTTACAGCATTCTAATGAGTTCTGGATTATGGGCTCATCTGGAAAGCAGCCAGAAAGAAGCGGAAATATCCATCACATACACACATACACAAACACACACTCCCTGCAGTCACCAATTATCAACATCTTCACATCCTCATCAAACTAAAATAGATAGGAATAACCTCCAAAGACGTCTGATTCCCCACTGCAAAGTGAGGTGTATTCCTTTCAACTTCTGAATAAATAAATATAGAAATAAATAAATAAAATGAACTGCAAAGGAGGGTGCAGACAGATGAAACACAGCAGGTTTAAAGAGGTCAGAAATGGAGGTAAATTGGAAAGTGGCATGCCGTCGCTTCCCCGTTCTAAAATATTCTGCCTTCCTGTGTTTGGTGCCTTTCACACCAGTTATATCTCACCCTCTGTGTCTCTCTTTGATGTCTGTGGGTGACAGGTTTACAGCGTAAACTGCAGAGGAGGGAGCGAGGGAGAGAGGGTGAGAGGGAGAGAGAGAGACAGAGAGAGAGAGAGAGAGAGAGAGAGGAAAGGCGGGGATGTTTTTCCCCTGTGAGGAACCTGTGGCTTCATTAAAGATCAGCTTCACGGATGAAAAATATGCCTGCTAGGGAAGATGTATAAATTCACACTTATAAACATACTGTATGCATACACAAACTCACGGTTACAGAAAATGGATAATTACCATTGTGATGGTTAAATAAAGTTATACTGTGCAGCTTGTCACCTTTCAGTTGAGTTTTCACAAGTGAAGATATTTAAATATGTAATGTAGATAAGTTGTTACCCCTGAGCAACATTTAATGTAGCTGTGCTCCTCCCAAGATCAGGTCTGATGCAGGAGGGACAGCTGTAACACTGACAAAAATCTCATCATCTCATGACAAGCACTTTCTCTCTCTCTCTATTTCTTTTTATTGTTCTATATTTCTATTTCTGTCTGTCGTGCACCCAGTCTGGCACAGTGGAGCAGAGGATGGAGAATGCCAGAGAGAACAAAGTGTGCTGATAAAAGACATGCCAGACCCTCACACAAGAGATTCATCCTGAAGGCGACACAGAAATTTCATAAAATACTGCTGCAACAGGGAGACAGAAGTGTGTGTGTCAACTTAGGGTGAGTCAGTACGAACGTGGCCACACTGTCCTCATCCCTCTAGCCTTCAAAAGGGGATCTTACCAATGTACAGCCTATTAGCAGAAGGGACGGCAAAATATGTAAAAGTTGGCGTGAGTGAGGAAAACACAAAAAGGACATTCTCCAATTCTGCAGGCTTGCAATGTGTGTGTGTGAGAATGTGGGGCTAAAATGTTTAGATCAAAGCCTTGAAACCTGTGAGTTTTCTGCACCTTATTTGCATGCGCATATACCAGTCCCTGACCTCTAATAACCGCACACCCGCACATACACACACACATTTGCAATCATGAAATTAGTAACATCCCTGCGGCGCACTTCTTCGGTTTCCACAGTAACACTCCCCAGCACTGATGTCATCAATGCGAGACACAAAGAGCGAGAGATTGCGAGAGAGGGAAGGTGAGGTGTTATGAGTTCATGTCTGAAACGGCATGGGAAGGAGACGGAGAAGGAGGGGTGGGTGCGGGATAAACGGATGGTAGGTGGAGGTATAATATTCATGTTTTAGACAGGAAGGTGGGCAGAGCGAGGGTAGAGAGAAAATGAGGGGAGGAGAGTGGGAGGGGAGGATAAAGTCAATAAGAGGTGTGGTGTGACAAGAGAACAAAGACAAAGACACAGGGGAACTGGACTTCTTGAGTCATTTTCTGTCCTTATCCTTATCACTTTTATTGATTATGTTTCTTGAATGTATCAGGTTTTAATGTTTTGTTTTGATTTTCACATGTATTCATCACTATATGGATCTTTTTTTTTTACTACAAAGAAAGAGTTAAGTATATTGTGAGCAATCCAAACAAGCAAATAAATTAATTATCAGTAGGGGGGATGTTGATGTGTCACTGAGGCTGATGTGATACACATCTTGATGCATTGCCAATGATCTGATACATTTAAGATACATATGAAGCAACTACCATTGCAGTAAAATGCGATCCACCTCTATTGTGTTGAAGCGCGATTTGTCACGATTTGATTCAACACAATGTGATTTGAAGCGATGTGAATGAATGATGCTATGCAATTCAAAACGCTACAGAGAGTTTGAATTTATTTCTTAAGCATACAGCAAATCATGAATTAACTTAAAAAATGCCATTTTTATATTATACATTTGTTTCTCTAGTACTGCAACTCAGTAAGCATCTCATTTATGCTGTTTCTTTTTGACCTCTAAAAACACCTGGAATGTTCTGGCAGCGCACCACTTAGCTGTAGCCTGCTAGCGTGTTTGAAAAACAGTTTAGAAAGGAGGAATCGATCTAAATATCAAATCATTGGCCACAAGTTATTGGTTGCATTTCTAAATAATAAAGGCATAGGGCCTCTACTAATATATAATCGGGGCAATGGCATCATGAATGTTTATGCTGGTGCAATGATGCAAATCGGTGAATCTTCTCATTCCCATCAGTTATCAGTATTCTGAAGGTGTTTTCAAACAGAGCTGTGGAGCTTCTACACCTATCCCACATGAAAACATCCTAATCAAACTTGGGCATGCACCAAAACAAGCGCCCCCTTATTCACAGTTAGTATACCATGGAGAGCTTTGTTTGACGTTGGAGGTCAATTACTGTACCCTGAATGTAGGAAGATAGCCAGCAAATCTGGTATTTAGAAACTGACTGTTCAGATTTTGTTATCTTCTTATACTATCTCTGAGTCAAGATATAACATGTTCTGTGATCACTGTTAATAATCCTAAACAGTCTGAATACTTCCTAATAATTGATTTGTACATTGTACATTTGTACAATCAAATGCTATTTGCATGTTAAGATGAATCGATATGCTTTTATAGAAGTATGAAAAGTGTAACTCAAAAAGTTTTACATTAACAGTTTCACACTGAACTTTGTATTATACACATTGCATATTTAATGTAATTCCTGCTACAGGTTTTTGCATTAGGAATACATATTTAGAATTGAAATTAAACCCTTACTGCAAAATAGAGAAACCCATTTAGATTTAGCAGTTGGAGTCACTTTGTACAAAAACACATTAAATTAATTCATTAAGTGTCTTAAATAAATACGGACTGCATTAATCACTTTTTCATTAAACAATAACTTTCTTTGGATTTGATTGCGAGCGCGGCATGTGTTTATAAAAACCTTTGGTAAATGGCTGCTGTATTTGAAATAATACAGTGTCTTTTTGGCATTCAAGTGCCGTTCCCAATTCATGTGTGTCAAATTACCATCTGTAAGTAAATAGGGAAGAATTGCACAGACAGACGGTGTAGCAGTGAATGAGACTCATTCATTGCTACACAGGCGTACAGTACATTATGCAAATCAAAAACTATGAAGGAGGTGAAATCAGGAGAGAGACAAAAATGTTGACAGATGAGAAGAATGATTCTCAGTGACATCAATATGCCACTAAATCACATTACAGAGGGATTGGAATATAAGCATACATATGTGGTTAGGACTTAAGCTGTCATCGCTTTCTCTTCTTGTTCTCTTCTGTTTCATCTTGAACCCCTATTCAGTCTCCACAGCCTGACTTGGCCTCTTGCTCCTTTTTTCATCCGTACCTCTCGAGCCTTGTGTCACTCTTGTTCCTTCCCTTTCGCTTGTCTCGCTGCCATCCAATCACACAGTACTTTGCAGAGGGTCTGACACTGAGGTTACTGTGTGCGAAAGATGATTCTCATCTCCGCTCACTTGGCTGAGCTCTCATGCAAACAACTATTCCCCTAAAGTGATGCTGCCAAGCCTACCGGCACTAACAGTTTATGACACACTATCGTGTGAGTTTTAAAAGAAGATGATTTGTTTTTGTGCTTTCCAGACAGAGGGATTTCCTCTAGATTAGCCATGTAAAAATATAGTATAATTAGGTGAAACTTAGATTTAACAAAGAGCCACAAACTGCTCTGTACAATATATTTGTCACTGTGGGTTAAACTGTTGTCTTTCAGAAATGCATGGTGTAGAAAAAGGTGTTTGACTCAGAGGTTAGAGTTACTCTGCTGGATATAGCTTGTGAACAAGGGCCAAATGGGGCTTGTCTCTTAGGAGTGCCTGGCCTCTACCTCTTTCCTGTCGACACATATCAACTCACACCTTGCCAAGAGCAAAGGCTCATCCCTGACTGATCCTTTTCACTTTTCTCCCTCCTCTCTCCTTTTTTTTTTTCTCTGCATCTCTGAGCCATTCTGTGTCCCTGTGTGTCATTAACTCTGTCTGTCGCCTTCTGTCTCATTTACAATTTAGCCGTCTCACAGTTTGGAAGAGAAGTTGATCTGTGAGCTGATTTTGAATGTAAACTAATCAATCATTCCACTGATACTGATATTGAAAATTGTTTAAATAATATTGGTTGTCTATCTAAACAGAGCAGGCTTACCATCACTGTCTTTTTACATTAAGCCATTTTAATATTAAAAATGACTCCATGTAGTGTGAAAAAGTTGCTAGTGAAGCCAGTCCCACTGAGAATTAAGAAGCGGTTTCCAGCTAGTAAAGAAAAACCAAAAAACCAAAACAATACCAGTTCATATAAAACCATGGGCAGCCACTTTCATCCCACAAGACAAGTCAACTCTGCACATATTAAATGGTGACAAAATTAATTAATAAATGAATGTTGGTGAAGAAACTCTTGTAAATGTCTAGCTGATCAATATTTACATTCATCAGACAAGTAATGTCATAAGACGCTAATGCTGCTCTTGTTCAGTTGGATGTAGTCTACTCAGTGAACACAGGCAATCGTTCACATACACGCCCGTCACAAGAAAGTGAGGAAAAAATTGACAGTTTAGGAGACTTTCTGCCATTCAGCGCTCAAATGGCTCAAGGCAGCTTTACATACATTTGTTTTAGAAGACGAGCGTCGCAGTAATCCAAATTTCTAAATATATTAGCTCTACCAGACTGCTGACTTTAAATAATAACTTCAATTAAATGACCATCTTAATCTCTGAACAATATTTCTCAAGTATCTCTGTTTTCTGGCACTGTTGTACCTATTTTTTTTCATCAATCTGCCAACCCATCCCTGATGGTGCCAGCTGCAGTTGCTACAGGAGAATAATGATCTGCAATGCCCCTAATTTTCTCTGTCTCTGTTACATATCTTCTTCTGCCTCCATCGCCCTGTCTCTGTTTTATTGTCTGTCTTCTTAGGTCTCAGAAGTAACACCGGGAGGGATAATCACATGCAGGACTTTAACCATGTTACCCCACAACTGAATAAGTCAAGCATGTATCCAAATGAAAATGCCAAACAAATCTGAATTGATTTTCCCTGTGAATTTGCAAGTAATTACAATATTCAATCAGCCTGTGTGTTTTGCTTTTCTCTCCATCAAGCACACATTCATTGCTAACTATCTTTCCGTAACTCTCCTCTTCATCTTTCTCTTCTTGGGAAACTAATGGCTATAAAAGACTAAAAGTAAAATAGACCAATTACCTCTAATATTTTAATCAATTAGCAAACATTTTAATGATTTCCAGAGCAAAACATATGCAGTTCTCACTGTAGAAGGTCAAATGGAAGAATTGGTTAAATCTTGTCAGAATGTAGACTAGTTTTATTCAAATGAATAATTTATTTTGACAATGTAAGAGCAAATGGCTCAGTAAGACTCTATTTAAAAGGAGCTGAAACAGCATTTTCACCATGGAATGCTATGTTAGTCTATTAAAACCAATCATATTGTACATTACACATTATTAAACTCTATAGTACCTGGCTGATAGCAGGGGTAATATTTACACACTGCAGTAAACACTCTGTTTCAGTTGATGTATCAGTGTTTCCCAGTTTGATCCAGTATCAATTAGATAAAAACAACAAATCTTGCAGTGGCTGTTATACTGTGAGTGCATTTAAATGATTTCTGCCTCCATATTCTATCATAAGATCTGCATGTTTGCAAGCTGTAACACTTTTACAGTATTTACATTTATTTACATTTATTTACATTTACATTAGATTTGGAAAGCAGGCTATGGGATCAAGCCTGCCTACATTTAGTATACAGAAAGTTGTTGGAGGTTAAGAGTTTACCAGCATTATTATTCTGACAAATTTTAAATCTCTATATTATATATAGATGTCGTATTTTCTACGCCATCTGCTATGACTGCCATTATAGGTTGAAAGTGGAGGAAATATTGGAATAGGAGTGACATGCAAAGGTCCCTATCAATCTTATAGATGAAAAAGCATAAATCAGTGTACCTGTAAAGATTTCTACAGCCCCTAACTTTCTATTTATCTGACTTCCTGATACATCTGCAGGTGTAGAAAGAAAAAAACAACAACAAAACAAAACAAAAAATATTCAAAACCGACTGATAAGCCTCTTTGTGTGAAGGCTTCAATTATCCTGTAATCCGCTGCCGAGCGCCAGCCAGACCATCACAGTATGGGCGTGTTGAGCTTTGCCGGCGGCATTCCTTGTCGTTCTTACACCACTCCAGCAAAACCCAGAGAGGCTCCAGACGCCCCTCGCCTGAGACAGAGGGTAGCCGGGTTGCTATAGAAACCACTGAGCCCACCAGGAAGCCGCGATAATCAGAGATACCAGAGACAGAGACGAGTGATGTCACACACACACACACACACACACACACGCATACACACACACAAACACAACCATATCAGTTCGTGTGTGTTTATACAGATGTAGCCACAGGAAGAGAAAGTGATAACACACAAATACAAAAATATATGATGATATAAAAGTGTCTTAATGTGTTAGGTTACCGAATGATCCCTTGTCCCTAGATGTGGCGAAGCTGCCAGTCAGTAAGCCTGACTAAGGCTCACTCATTACTGCAGTGTGCTTTCCAAAGCCCAATTCAAGCCTTTGATCTGATCATCTTCTCCTTTATCTCTCTCTTGCTCTCCCTCTTTCTCTTGCTTCTCACTTTTTAAATACATATCAGCTGCCTGTTTATTTCCCTTAGCCTTTCTTTCCTTATTAGCCTGATTCTCCCACACATACAAACCTTGGTCTCAGTTAATTACCTTATTATGTGAAATAATTTTACTCAATAATTCGATAGTAATAGTCTCCACAACCATAATACTTCCTCCTTCATTGTGTAGTAATGTATGTCAGCTCTAGAGCACTGTTTTCATCACATGAACATGTTACTACATGTCTGTGTCTATACACTTGATCCTAGCTTGTGTTTAATAGTTAACTGTCTTAATTAATGACATTATTTAATATTTAATCATGCAGCAGTCCCACAATTCTCCATCAGGTTAACATGGTAGGCCAGGCCAGGTGAGCCATCAACATTCGCTCTAAAAGACAGAGGTGACTTCTACTTCTACAGTACTTCTAATTGGTGCAACTGACTGCAAGATCTTGACCCTAGTGTTACATCAGATGAATACAAGCTCATGACTCGTGTAATCTAAATGAGAAAATTGTGACAGGCGCAGACCACAGTAGAGAGGCTACAAGAGAATGCAATTAGTGATGAAAATGGGCTTCAGGTTGAACTTCACAAACAAAAAACAGAGACAGTATTTGAACATAATAGTGTAGATGCCCAAATGTGTGTAAGACATTAGAAAAGCCAGTCTGCAATGATTTCTTGTAACAGATGGGAAGATGTTTCAAAGTCTTTATCGTGACTCACCTATGAGCTCCTTGTTCCTGATGTCCAGGGCCATGTTTCGGAGAGCGGTGGCCACCGCACACACCACCTTGTCGTTGTCTATCCTCAGTAACTCCACCAGGATTGGAAGGCCTTTCTCCTTACGGACAGCAGCCCGGATATACACCGACCACTGACAGGGAGAGCAGGGGAAAGATCTCAATGATCAAGTTTTGTCCATCATTCCTAACAGTTTACTTCCACTGCAGACAGCTTTATAATAGATCTGTGCTTTGTGTGACTGATGTTTTCCCCTTCAATAGCTTCAAATGTCTTATGTCTATTTATTTTCTTTCTTCTTTTCTTTTTTGCCATAAGCCCCTTTTATACAGAGATCCTGCAATATTGCCATGAAGAGCACCTGTCATTATGACGGCTTCGCTTTTTTACACTGAACCAAACAAAGCCAGCATAATGCTGCCCCCGTGTGTGATTTTAGATAGCGTGCTGTCGTTCCAGAATCAGAGGTGTGATGTGTAGTGTGTGTAGTGTGACTACCTCCACTGCCTGCTTAATGGCAGAACAACAATGCCAACCCCTCTCGTGTTCATACCTTTTATACAGAACGGCAAGGCAGAATAACGGCACAACATTCTCGCCTTGCACAAGTTGTATAAAAGAGGCTATAGACTCACTGTAGATAAAGTGGTAGCGGTACAAAAAAGAAAAAAGAGACAGACAATGGTCGAGGTCAAGTGGGAGATGTTATATTCAAGGGCAATATAAGAGAGGCTGAGGCATTACACTGACTCACAAGTGATATACTATGAGAGGGAGAATTATATGAACCAGAGAGAGGAGTTTTGAGCTTGGAGACCACTCTATCCTCCCTCAATAACTGTCAAGGTACACTTAAATGGTCTAGTCGACCCTAAACGGCTCAAGTGGTGCCGCCTTGTGGGTCAACTGTAGAGGACTGAGGATGTGCTAAACAGCACCCAAGAATGAATATCAGTAGGTGAAGTGTGAAAAAGAAAGTTTCTGTAAAAAAGAATTATCTACCTTTCAAATGGGCATTAAGGTTAAAACATAGTATTGTTTTTTCTAGAGACCAAAATGGAAAAGCTATGGTTCATATAATCATTTCAGGAAATAATTCACCCTAGGGAAATCATCGTATGTCTTAGCCAAGAGCTTAGTGAGCAGAGCGTAGAGTGTGCCAGCAGTACGCCAACACATCTTCTTCGGAAACCGTTAGCGGTGCTATTCTCAGCCAGGAGAGGTAGCCTCCTTAGACGAGACACAACAAAGCACACGCACACACGAGCGTGCAGCAAGGCCCTAAAATAGAAAATGTGATTTCCTGAAGACCACCTGCCCCCCATTTCCACTTCCTCCCTTGTCTTCCTGTAACCTCCTCTTCCATCTCTCTCTTGCTCTGTCTCTCTGTCAATTCCTCTTCCAACGGAAATACTTACCAAACCAAAATCAGATACACACACCTCCCACACACATCTACAGGACCACAGGGACATCCCTCTTCACCATAGTGCGATCTCCTGTCTCTCACTCCCTCTTGAGTTCAAGTTTTCACAAACAGGAAAAATTAATGTAACCTTCTGACTGTGCATTTTCTGACCACACAGACATTCCTACAGATAGCCTATTTGCAACAAACAATGTCAGATGCGGTCTTATCATTTCAAGGTCGTTTAAAGGTTACACCCTCACCCTTTTTACCCTTATATCCATCTCCCTCAAGGCTAGAGCTGCCCTTAACAATACTATCCAATATGACTGCATGACTCACACATTAGTACGATCTAGCTGCTTCTATCAGTCAGCTGCTGTTGAAGCCTGGCTGTACTCCCTGGTGTGTTAGGCTTGGAGCCTTTACATTATTACAATAACTGCACTGCTACTAAGCAGTATTATAAACTATAGAACACATAAGAACATGGGATTGTGCTCATAATATTTCAAAGTCAGCAGGATGGTGTAGTGAGTTGTTATTCCTCTGTTCTGTGGCATTTACTGGAACCAAGTCAGTCTTTGATTTGTTTTAATAAACTGAATTTAACTTAAACCAGATAATCAGGGTTTAAAAAAAATAAAAAAACGTTTGCAGGCATCGAACCCTCCTAAGTGTCCTTGTTGATAAGTAACCGTTTGTTAACATTTCGATGGATATCTGTCTGCCATAAAAATACATGTGTTACTCAGCAAGGTCATTCAGATTATGATTTACATTTTCCCAGACTTTTCTTACTACATTATTTTTCAATAAACAGAAGCCAAACCAGCACTGTGTCGTGTGAATGGACTGTCTACTAAGGGTATGGAGGTAGAAGACTTCACAAGTATTTGTACATTTAGTCGTCTGGGTGCAGAGCAGTTCTTGGCTTCAGGCTGTGTGAGTTTCTACATAAGACTCTGTCATCACATAGGTAGCATATTCTCACACTTACACATTCATATACAGCGCTCACTTAAGTGGTTTGTCCTACTTACAATACGAGTAAACAGTTTTATCTGTGGTTTATCTGCACAGAGATTTGTGTTCACTGTATGTCTCTGCGTTCACTGCACGGCTGGGTAAGGACAGGTTTATGATGAATCCATTCCTTTTACAATAATGGACAATGAAATAGGGAGAAACATGCATACATTTACAGTTTTCATTGTTTACTATTCATAGTGAAGTTCAGCGACTGCAAGAACAGCGTCAGCTCAAATTCTACATCACCAGCATTTCAGTCCTACACTCTACGGTCTAAACAGCAGTGCCTGAATGCTCATAGCACTTTGTAACTTTGCTTTAAAAAGTATATTTATTATGACATTTATGTGTGACGGGGATGATTTGAATATAGAAATAAGAAGGCACAGAGTTTGGGAAACATTTTAAACTTAGCTGTTACCTTCCAGCTGCCTGCAGCCAGGTTCTGCAGAGCCCCGGCTGCTCCCTCCAGGGTGTCGGGATTTGAGCATTCAGACAGCAGGGTGAGGTAGGGCTTGACAATAGTGGGGTGCCACAGCATCTGAACTCCTTTGGGGGGCTCTGCTGTGTCTGGAAAAGGACCCACGCCATCCCACTGTAAGAAAGAAAGAAAGAATGTTAACTTTTTAATGTTAACTTTCACTCATGAAAGGATAGTTGAATGAACGCTGTAAACTCTTCCAACAATATTATTGTCTTGCATTCGTACAATTTTGTACCTTTTTCCAAGTCAGAAATAGATTTTGAAGGAGAAGAGAACACTTTTCATTCAGCTTCCCATCCGCTTTTGGGATTTAATCTGATTTCAATGGGACTTTACTGATCACAAGTCAAACTTTTAACCTCTAAGGTACCACAATGGCATCACTCATGAAAGATAGCAATCTGTGGATGAGTATAATGTTTATTCTCATGTGTGTAAGTGCGTGCGTTGTCAGAATGCATCACGCATGAAAGCAAACTACATCTCACAGTACCTCTCAGTAAATCACTCCCTGTTACCCTGTTTAGTAGGTGAGAATGATGATGGAGGGGAGTGGTGGGAAAGGGCAAAAGACTGCAAAAAAAAAAAAGAGATGAATTTGAACAGAGACTATGAAAGAACATTTCACTCCCCTTCTTGCTTTGAGCAATAAAACTAAAGCTCCGCACTTCTCTTCCCCGGTACCTCCTTCCCCTCCTCCACTACAATAGAGTCCCTTGATGTTGAAACCTCTTTGTTGAGTGACATGCCCACACTTCTTTCATGCAGTAAAAGTGCATGAACCCGCAACTATAGCTTTTTCCCTCTCTACTCTTTTATTTCTATTTACTTCTTGTCTTTTCTATACTGTTTGTCATTTATATCTTGCCCCTCTTTCTCTCTCCTGTTGATTCTTTCTCTCTTGATTTATCTGTTTCTTCCTTGCTTTCCTCCATCTCTCCCTATTTACCCCTCTCTCCCTATTTTCTTATTCTATTTCCATCCTTCTCTCTCAAGTTTTCAGTTTTTCCTCTCCCTATCGACCTTCTCGGTTTCGCTCTACTGCCTCCCCTCCTCCCCGTCTCAAGGTAAACTAGGCTAGTGTGCGTCTTGAGAGAGGTGCTGCAGAATGTGTGTGTGTGTGTGTTTTTATCTATACATAGATTCTCTGATCACAAAATCAAAGGCTTCTTATAGTTTGAAGTGTGTAGAGACACTACGGCAAGAGACATCAACTCTTTTATAATATTTTCTTTTGCCTAGATACATCCTACACAAATAATAATGTATGTTATTTGCGTGTTTTTAATTCTCTAAAGATGAAGTATATCAAACATATTTGCATGTATTTGCTTCAGTACCAGAAACATATGTTCATATGTAGCCTTCAAAATATTTTTTTAAAGGTGAATTCCATACTGTCTTTTTAAGCAATGCATTTTTATACACTATATGTATGGTTGTAGTTCCTAAAATACTAAAGCTGCAACATTTACAGTACTGGGGTTGAAGATGTTCTCCAAACTCTGCTGTACTGCTATGGAGAAATTGATCTGGTTGTTGCAGCTGTCCTGTTTGCCAATGGCAGTAAAGTAACCAGTGGTGCAAGAAGTACTGAAATCTTTAACTTAAGTAAAAGTACTGTACCAATATCACAACTATAACAACAACAAAATCCAAAAGTGCTGCATTCAAAATCTTACTTAAGTAAAAGTGCATAAGTATTGGCAGCAAAATGTACTTAAAGTATCAAAGTAAAAGTACTCATCATGCAAACAGGTCCCATTTAGAGTGTTAAATTTATCATGAATATATAATTGTAACATTAATACTGATTCATTGACATGTACATGTAAGCAGCATTTTAAAGTTGTCAACATGAAGCTAATCTTAACGATTTATACTGTTGGCTCGTCTTATCTATAACAATGCTATTTTATGGTTATTTTACAAGGATGGTCACATGTTTTTATGCATAAATTATTGATCTGAAAAGTAGCTGGTAACTATAGCTGTGAAATAAATGTATTAAGTGAAATAAATGTAAAAAGTACAATATTTCCCTCTGAAATTCAGTGGAGTAGAAGTACAAAGTAGCATAAAATGGAAATACTAAAGTAAAGTACAAATACCTTAAAATTGTACTTAAGTACAGTGTGTGAGTAAATGTGCTTAGTTACATTCCGCCACTGAAAGTAACTAATACATTCACATTCAGGTTATCTGGTCAATCAATCAATCAATCTGGTCAATTAATCAAGTGAGAACCTTACATGTCCTTCCATATTTGCTGTAGTTGTAGAGTAACAATATAAAATGTTACAGATTTCAGCTTTAAAAGGCACTTTAAAAATACTTCAATCCCATAAAAATTTCCCCCGTGTTGTATTACTTGCTTCAAGAATTTTCAAGAGACTGCAGAATATCTTCAAACAAAGCAGAATACCATCAAATAACCGTGGTAGCATAAAAACTAGTGTGCGTGTGTGTTCCAGTAGTCCATTAGGAGTGTTTAGGTCCAGTTCAGGCTCCCATGCTGCTCCTTGGCCTTGCTGTCTGAACCTCTAATAAATGATTAAGGAGACTACATTACAGTCTAACTGCCTGTGTCTCTCTCTCTTGCACTCTCTCTGTCTCTCTCTCCCTCTTGCCTGATTTCCTCCAACATCGTTTCCCTCTCTTAGCATCTTGCTGCCTGTCTGTCTCCCTCGTTTTTGTGCCTGTCTTATCGACTATCTCTCAATGTGTACCAGACTAATATGAACACACATAGAGTATATGCACACACATAAATACAGTAGAGTTCTGCTGCCTGACCTGAACTTGCTTGGTCCTGATAATGCATTAGGTTATGGGTCAGATTTGGGTTGTTTTGTTGCATAAATCTTCTGATTTAATTTTGGTTATTTTCCAATGTTATTTGTTAGGAACTTCTCTCTTGCTCTCTCTGACTGTGTCAGTCATTTGCATCCATGCACTTCATTGTTGAAAGTAAATACACAAGGCCCAAAGAGTGTGGCCCACGCATTGCATTAGCCTGGTGAGCCAATGGTCAACACTGAGTGACATAAAACAAAAATGTAGCTTCAGGTTGCAGGTTCAGTTCAGGTCTCAAATTTGGCAGTACTGGCTGGGTTTAGTTGCGTTGGGTTTTACAGATGCATGCAAATGTCCCGTGCAGAACTCTCATGTACACGTTCACTAGTGTAAGAGTTATGTAGGCCAGTCAGGTGTGCTTTTGATTTTCTGCAAACATGACAACTAGTCCACAGAGGAGTCTGCCTACAGTACCTATACCCTGATAGCCTAAAAAAAGCATAGAGTAGAGTAGACAGCAGAAGGAGGAGGAGGAGGAGGAGGAAGAAGAAACTAGAAAAAACTGAGAATGATGAGGCTTTTGACCAAAGATTTAGGGTTAAAAAGTTTAAATTATATAAAGAGTAATAAAAACTGCAAAAAGTGGCTTATGAGCCAATACATTATAAAAGAAGCCAATGCTTTTCAACTCAGCTCTGTGATCTATGAGTTTCATCCCGTTCTCCATTATTTACCACATGTCCCTGTTGAACGCAAGTCTGCCTCAACTTCTCACACTGTGTTCCTGCTTCATCATGAAAGCTGTCTTCTTCTATTTTTTGCACCATGTCTATATATACAGATTGGTTTAAGTAAAACCCTGAATAAATGAGTGGAGAAACATAATGCAGATCTTTCCATACAAGGCACAGACGGTCTCTCAATGGTTTGACATGAAAGTGATGTGAATCATATGCTATGGCCTTCACTGTCATCAAATCTCAACCCAATTGAACACCTATGAGAGATTTTGGACTGACAGCGCTTTCCTGCCGTTATTGTCAAACCATCAAATAAAGATCACAAACATACATCCAGTGTGTCCATGCCATCCATCTACATCTCCATTATTTCCTTGCCCTCATCATATCCTATCATCTCTGTCCTTACCTGTTCGGCACCCTTCTTTTTCTTCTTCTTCTTGCCCCAGCAGCCGGAACTCTCTCCGTCACGACCGTTGGCGTCACAAAGCAGGCCATCGAGCTCCTCCAAACCCCCCTGCTGGCCGTGGGATGTCTCAGCAGCCAAACGATACGACAGGTTCCTCAGGATGCAAACACAGTTCTCTACAGTCTGCGAAGAAAGAGAGTCGTGAGATATGAGGGTTAAGAGATGAAGTAGTGTGGGAGGAAGAGAGGAGGGGGTTTGGAGGAGGAAGAGTAGATGGAAAAAAAGAAGAGAGATATAAATGAATAAAGTGAGAAAGTTGAGGTGGGAGATTTGTGTTTGATGCCATTTAATGAAACATCTCGCTTGAAAACACACCGCAAACTCAAAGTCAAAGCATGCTAATAAAAACTGCCTACTCTCACACTTTTACACTATTGGCCTTCCACCCCCACCCACCAGCCAGACAAACGGAGAGAGCGGGAGACATAGAGAGGCGGAGAGAGAGAGGCCAGAGGGAAGATAATCTCATAGGTAATATGCTTCTGTATTTTGTTAGCTCTGACTTTGAAATGAGATTAGAAGGAACTCAGGTAAATGAGGAAAAATGACAAGCCCAATATATTGTATCACACCCCATTAAACACCAAGTTTAGAAGCGCACCCGCCAGCCGAGGAACGTGTTAGTGTGCACGCGTCTGCATGGGAGAAAGAACACTTCTTCTACAGTGCATGTCTATGCTTAAATGTGTACTTTCACATTGGTGTACGTGTTTAGTATCACTGAGAACGGGGAGTCATCGAGTCAACAGAGTGGAAATTAACAAAGACAAATCATCAATCTTCTCTCTGTCTGACCGTTGGTTTACACAAAAACAACCAAGGAGTGTAATTGAACAGCCTCAAGAGATGCAACAAACAAAACAATGTCTCACTCCAGCGAGCTGCAGTCATGTCTGAAATTCTATTCACATTCTATTACAGAACGATGTAGGTGAAGTTACATATTATTTACAATTTACTGTGACATTTGGTATTTCGATCTGTTATTTCACGTTTGTTCAGTACCCTGTTTTTTCCGGCTGCGTGGTTCAGGGAATAAAAAGTCACTTGATTTTGGTTTTTAAAATGATTACGTGGTACTTCTCGTCTCCACAGGAAGGTCAGGGATCAGGTTCAATTACAGAACAGCAGCCCTACAGCTGGTAGGAATTCAGGGTCTTTATCAAAAAACAGAAATGCCACTTAAAATTGACAACACATCATTTTTACATTACATATAGTGAATATTCTTCTGATCTTGCGCATTTCCGTCAGGGTTTGTTATGGGGCTTTTTTCCTATCTTTATTCGAGAGCGTGGTCTTTCAATTTGACAGCATGATGTATTGATTTCACGTTCAGATTTTGTAATGCTTTCCCTCAAACCCTGCCTTCGCATTCAAATAGCTCCTGCTTGCGCTTATATTTGCTCTGCTTCTGCTCAAACTGTGTGCTTGCTCTCAAGATATATTGTTGCTTGCACAGATTTCCTGCTCCAGCTTCAGTCCTTCTCCTCACACGCAGGGTGCTTCTGTGCACTTGTGAAATGTCTGCTCTCAGATTTCTGCTCTGCTCTGCTCTCGGATTGTTTGTGCAGCAACCCTCAACCAATAGAACGCAAACCAAACAAACGTGTGGTGTCGACCAATGAAATTATCCCTGCTTCCTTGTGGGCGTGTTTGCTTTACTTCTGAGAGTGTCCTGTATGGGTGCTCTTAGAAGTAAGGTGACCTTTTTTTCCTCCTTCAGCACACAGGACACAACAGGAAGCCGATGTGCTATACGGCTACTATTAAATGTAGCTATTATAGTAAAAGAAAATATGGAAAGCATGGGAAGTGCATTTAATAAAGCCCTGGAGGGTGGGAGTGCATGAACCCAGTTAATGAGTAACTGCATGTACGGGACGCTCTTAAACAGGGGTGGGGGACGACTGGCCTCCAGGCTGTATATGGCCTGCAAAATCATCTGGTCGGGCCCACGAGGCAATTCATAAATTAAAAAAAAGCAACTCAGAAATACAAAAAAATTCTCTAGACAGCAATTACTTTTTTCTGAGATAAAAGAAAATAACATTAAATAGTAGACTAACATATCCTTCTGGGTGGTCGCTTCCAGGTCAAGGTCAGATTAAACAAGAACGTATGTGTCATCGCTAACATGCATCATAGCAACTGTCAGGAAAAGAAAAGTAGGCCAGTGTGCCTTGTTTGTGGGGATGCACTTGCAGTGATATTAAAGGCCAATCTTGAGCATCATTACAGCTCGAAACATGCTAGACTGGATGAGTTGCAAGGACAAATGTGTTTGGATAAATTTAACTCTCTTCGGTGGAGTTTGGGTGCCCAACAAGCAGCTTTCACAAGACCACATTACTGACAGAGACAATGTTATGCAGGCAAGTTTTGTGGTGAGTAAGCTGATAGCTAAGAAGCTGAAACCTCATTCAGAGGGAGAATTTGGACTGAACTGCATTGAAGTTTGCATCTCTGTTTGGGAAAATATACTGCTATGAGTAATTCTTTTCAAAACTGACTCTAGCAAAGAGTCAGTTCCCCTTAAGACTGACTGATCCAAACCTGGAAAACCAGCTCTGAGTAGCATCATCATCACTACCATCTGACATCAGACGCCTTGCCAAAGGGAAGCAGTTCCAGCCATCGCATTAGAGGTTAGTGAAGTTTGACCAATAAAAAGCATGTCAATTTAACTGTTAAATTATTATTATTAATATTATAATATTAATACAATTATTGAGATTAAGTGATTTTAATTCAATTATTTTGTATGGCCCCCTGAAGGATGTTATCAAAATTGAAATGGCCCTTAATAGGACAGAGGTTCCCCACCCCTGCTCTAAGAGGTAAAGCGAATGCATCCACAAGGAGGAAGGGATGATTTCACTGGTCAACACTACACCTGGCATTCTATTGGTTGGGGGATTTCAAGTTACACAAACAATCCGAGAGCAGAGCAGAAATCTGAGAGCAGACGTTTGACGAAGCAGCCTAATTGTGAGGAGAAGGGCTGAAGCTGGAGCAGGAAATCTGTGCAAGCAACAATATATCTGAGTGCAAGCACACAGTTTGAGCAGAAGCAGAGCAAATCTGCATGCAAGCAGGTGCTATTTGAGTGCGAGGGCAGGGTTTGAGGGAAAGCAAAATCTGAACGTGAAATCAATAAATCATGCTGTCAAATTGAAAGACCACGCTATTGAATAAAGATAGGAAAAAAACCCATAGTTTGTGAACATGAAAGAAGATCAAAACGTAAATTTTTGTGAGATCAGCAATGGTGTCGATTATACTAGTACATTGTGTATCTGCCTCACTCACAGCTTGTGTTTCTTAATCATTTTTGCTTTCTTATTTTTTAGAAGACTGATGTCAAATAAATCTGTCTTGAAATAATCTACACAAAGCGGTAAAGCAGATCTATAAAATATCAATGATGTTTTTGACTCTTTCAGTTCTAATCCGTCTGCCAGTAAACAGCTACATTAGCAGACAGTAGGAAGAGGAGGTAGTCTGGGCACGGCAGGAGAACTAAGAAGAAAATGAAAAAAAAGCATACAGAGACCAAAATGAGCACGTAGCTAATGTACATCACTACTGCAACAGTGACCACTTGCTGGTTCACCTGCCAATCAGTCTTTGTTTCTGAGGCGACAGCAGAACTCCTCTGGTGACTGCAGTCAGATGGTGGAGAGGGGCGTGCGGTTTAACAGTGATTAAGGATGGCCATTTAGAGAGGCTGGGAGACAGGGAGACCTTGAAAAATCAGCCATCCACAACACTGTTCATGTTATATTGACTGGCCCACACATACTGTGTCATGAACACACATAAACACTCAAAGCCAACATGAACATGTCCTCGCTCAGAAAAATGCAGACAATAAACCCACTCAACCTGACTACTGGCGGAGCTAAACAGCGACAACAAATGCTACGAGACTTTGAATTTGAGAGCTTTAATTCACCCCAAATAATGAAAAAAAAAACATGTTGATGTTCCTTGATAACTAAAAGGCTTCTTCTTTGTTGCGGCCGGAAGTAGAAAGAGGTTCATCCATTTTTTTTGGATTTGTGACCTCCTGTGTGAATATTTTGGCAGCTTGTTTTTGCTGACATAAGTGGGATCAGGTCAATTTTCTGTCCTGATTTAGTTTGAAAATACACAAATAATCTTGCTTAGTGTAGTTTATACAAAACAAAATGGATAGAGATGGAAAGACAAATAAGAGTATGAATGCATTCATACTAAAATAACAGTAACACTCATACCTTGCTATCGATCTCACTGCTGCCCAGAGAGGTCTGGATGACGTAGAGCAGAGCATCTGTCAGACCGTCACACTCCCTCATCCTTCGTCTCGCCTCCTCACCTGCAGAGCTTACATTCCTGCAAGACACACACAGAGCGCTGGTCAGAGTGTGTGTGTGTGTGTATGTATGTATGTGCCTGTGTTTGCCAAATAGAAAGAGAAAGGTAAATGGAGAAAGAAAGAGAGTTGGTGGGGAGGGAAGATAAGACAGAAAGACAGATGAAAGAAAAAAGAAAGCTGGTAACGAGAGGTATAGAGAGACAGAAGCAGGGAGAGAGAGAAAGAGAGAGTGAGTGAGTGAGAGACAGATACCAGGGAACCTGGCAGCTCTCCCTAAACTAAACAATTGAAAAGGGAGCATTAAAATTCTGGATACATCTCAATCTATGCCCCGAAGGCTCGCTTCAATTTAAAGCACTTGACTTGAGTCCAAATAAAAAAAAAAAAAGAAAAAAGAAAAGAAAAGAAAAGAAGAATAAGAAAAAAAAGCAGCTTTATTCAGACAGTTGGTAGCTGAACTTCACAGCCAATAGTCACACCAACGCTGCTTTGATAATTTAACAATATTGTTCCATTTATTATTAGCAGCTTTGCCAATATGATGCTCTGAGATAATGAATAGAATTTAATTGAACTCGAGGTACAGGTGGGTGGTGTTGGGTTAGATTTGTTTGGGTTTCAACATGGAGCTGTCTGTGACAGAGATATGCTCAGTACCAGACACTGACTCATGCATGAAATTATCACTTGCTTCTGTCAATAACATGAATATGAAAATGAACTTTGTAGCATTTATAAAAAGGTGCGCTTGTTGATGCCTGGTGTATGAGCCCATCATACTTCCCCTTTTTGCAACCCTGTTGGAACTTCATCCATAAGTAGTTGACACTTTCCAAGATAAATGTATATATATATATATATATTTATTCTATAATAAATTATAGAATGAGCCTACAGTGCTTTTTTGATTCTGCCTACAAGTAGACATAAAGCAAAATGATGCCTTATATTAATGCTCAGAAAGAAGAGACAGTGTTGAATGTTTATTTAACTTGAGAAATTACATGATTTAAGGTCACTCAACATTACCCCCTTGACCTGAACATAATGAGTACACTGAAGTAATGAGGGACTCTACAAGTATAAATTATGATATTATAAGCTTTATGTAAATTCAATAGTATGCACTTCATATCAACACAATTGGAGACAGATACGATGCAGCATAGCATGGTACATTCTGGATAGAATTCATACCATCAGTGCTGATAAGAACAGTGCTGCTACTAATGAGATGTGACCAAAAAAAAAAATCAAGAAACAGATGAATACATTTTGAATTGACTAACAACTTTGAAAGCAGCTGTGCCAGAGATAGAGATATGAAGACAAAATAATAGTCAGGTTTATACAAAAAAACACAGGCGACTTCACACCCAGCTTTCCTTCTCTGAAGTTAATTTTCCAAAGAAGCATCATGAATTCCCGCAGTCTCCTGCTCAAAAATACCATTCACTGAAATATAACACTAAGAAATGTTTCAAAGTGAGTATAGTGTATCATGCTGCTCTTTGTGTTGACAGCCTTTAGGGAAATAGAAATTAGAGCTATAACAAGCATAGTCTAGTATGTTTTTTGTCTTTCTACATTATGAGTAAATACCCAAGAGATAAATGTATACAAGCACACTCTAAAAGTCTTAAAACCTCACTGTCATGGTCACTGAATAGATTTTCTCAGCAAATCAATTCTTGTCAATTCAGTTGAATAGAGATGATGGAAGGAGACATTTGTGGTTCTCTAACAATGTTCCATTACACAATATTGTCTTGTTATCACAATAAGTCTTGGAAAAGAGCCCAGGGAGTGAGACAAGACAAAAGCACACTAACCTAAGTTTGCATTTGTCATTGTCGTCATACAGCTCTATCACAACCAACACAACTGTGTGAATATACAGCCACGGCTTTTATGTTTTTTTTTATATCTCTACATTTATTGGCTGGTTGATATACACTAATCCTTTATTTGTGGACAATTTTGCAATGAACTTCCATTATGCTGCCTTACAGATAAGGGGATGTGGGGACAGACGAATGACCAAACGGATGGCAAGAAATCAAAAGAATTAACAAAGCAATTACTTAAGTTTAGTGACATGAATTTAAACATCTTCCTTTATAGGTGAAATGTCAAAAAAACAGATGAGATAGACAATAGAAGTATGAGCGAGGAGACAATGTGGTACTATGAAGGAATAAGTTCATCCATCATATTGGCATAATAAAGAGATCACAGCTTTTTCACCACTCTATGAGATGAGGTCAATCATTTATTGTACTGATGAGAAAGAAAGAAGAGAGAGTGAGAGGAAGACACAAGAACTCAATTAAAACTTCACGTTCACGGCTCCTCGCTTCCAAGAGAAGGTCAAGTCATTTTCACCAGCTCTGAATGCTAATGGGCAAACAAGCACACGATGGAAAACCCGCTTAGCAGAGACACAATTCTCCGTTGAGTCGATATGAAACAACAGAGAAGTGAAAACACTTCACCTTGACTAATATTTAAGCACCAGAGACAGGAGGTGGGTGGGTGACAAAGAGAGAGGATGGATAATTTATTGCTTTAACGCTCAGCCTTGACTATGCTGACTTCTACTGAGATTTCCATCAAGTTTTTAATCTGATGCTTTATCATGGGTGGAGGGGAAAGCACTTGGTTGTGCACATAAATGTTTAAGCAAGAGAACTTTCACAAAATCTGAATGTTTGCCTGCATAGACGTATTCTGTCAAGACTGAATGAGTGCCTGAGACTGCCCTTCATTTCTTTGTATATTGATTGCCTAAAATTTACAGTCCTCAACTAAGAATGGGGAATAACACAGAGTTGAAGGATCTTTTCAATTTACTTTAAATACACAGATAGGATTTTATTGTCTTGCACATACTGACAGGACGCAAAGTTGTTGATGTACATAAAACTTCAGTTAGATGTATCAATCCTGTGGCCGTTTGTGAAAGTGCAGTCACTTTAACTGCAACTATTCCATCAATGTTTTCAAAGATATAGTGACTTACTCTTACTCAGTAACAAACAGGCATTAATATACATATAAAATAAAGCATGATTATGCAACAAAATGGCATATGTTGTACCCAAATTGTATTCAAAACACAGTAAAAAAATATGGGATATGAATAGCTTCAGAGAACTTTTCCAAAACAGACATTGTGCTTTTGAAGACTGGAAATTGGAACCAATGACAGCTTTGAAAGTGGAGCCTTCATCTAGTCAGGTGTAAGATGGGTTCATTTTGATGACAGTGAGTGAATACAGCCAATTATGTGATCCATTGATTCTTTTTGCAAAAGAGAAAGTAACTCTGTACACTGCTTTTTTTATTCCAAGATAATTATTAGAAACTACAAAGAGAATTGGAGAGGTTGAACAAAGCTGTACTACTGCCTGTCGTCACTATTGTCACCACTGTCACTACTTTCAAGGTTCCTGTCTTCCAACTGTTAGTATCACATTGTGCTTCTCAGCCATGCCATGCAAATTATTCTGAAACCTTTTAAATACCTAGAAATGAAAATGATTCTGATGTTGGTGTTGTACTGTGTTAAGTCCATAACTACATTTACTTCCTGATATGCGCTATTAAATAGCTTGTGTCCGTCTGGACCAACTGCTCTGGAAAGGCCTGTACACAGCTGCCCCACGAACAGAAGACAAATGTTGCCATGTGTGCTTTTGTGTGCACATATAAGAAAGAGAACAACACAAGTGCCTGCACAGTGTGCATGAATGTGCTTGTGTCTGTATTGTGTGTGTGCGTATGCTGTCTGTGCAAATGTGCTTGTTAGTCTAGTGGCTCGGTAATGAAGCATGAAATATTGTGCCTTTCTGCAACACGCCTTTCCCTCTGTGCTAGTTACTGACAAACAGTGAGGCCAGAATTTCATATGTGGGAAATAAAGCCTGCTAACTTTTTTTTTTTTTTTCTCGGGGTGTAATGTGTCCTCAGGCATCCTCACATCTTACTGTGTTGCATCACAGAATATTTAGATAAGGCTAGCTTGTTTGTTTGAGTCAGTTTCCTCACACTAACATAAGGGATTCATGGTCCCTGCTAACATAATCTGTACATATGGTATTCACTCAGAGCGAGAGAGAGAGAGAGAACAGATCAGATGACATATTTCATGAGAAGATGAAGGATGAGTATGGAAGGTGACATTTTTAAGGTTTTAATGGAATGTGAGCACCTACATGCTGGTTTTCAGTTACTTGTGTATGTATGTGAATGAGGGTGTCTGTGAATGTCTTTAAATCTAACAGGTAATCTCTACTATTTAACAACTCCATTACAGGCTTACACTTCATCCT
The DNA here is from genome assembly GCF_963924715.1 of Thunnus thynnus. Classification (NCBI taxonomy): domain Eukaryota; kingdom Metazoa; phylum Chordata; class Actinopteri; order Scombriformes; family Scombridae; genus Thunnus; species Thunnus thynnus. The sequence goes on from NC_089537.1 coordinate 17,126,012, forward strand.
ATCTGATGTCACTCCTCATTAATTCAGTCTAACTCATTAGCTTGCATCGTTAAATAATTACCTACTGAGCAAAAAGACACAGAACTTGATTAAGTATCCCATTCAGAATTTAACAGTTGTTATTTTAGCTGCAGTTAAATAACAGGAAAGTGCCATTGGTGCCAGCGCTGAAGAGCAAGCCACTTCCCAACTTCATTTCTGAAGGTTTTGAAAAATGCATTGTGTACTAGTTCTGGTAATGTTTGCCATTAGATGGTAATATTCAGTAATCTCTGTCATCCTGAAGTGTAATAAACAACATTTGGTTTACTCTCAGGGGAAATTTGGGAGAGAAGTGTGGCAGTGATGTGGCATGAGCCCTCTTTCAGGGAAACAAATTAATAACAAAATATTTGCTGGAGTGCTGCTAGGCCAGCATCATCAGAAGTATAGAATGAGACAAAGACGTCTTTTTTTGGAGCAAATGACGACAAAAATATAAGGGAATGAAGAAACAAGAAAAAGATGGCTGAATCGAGTGAAGTACAGTATAGGACTGTAAAATAACTTAAACTGACAAAAGTTATATCAGATATAAATAAAGTAAAGAGAAGTATTCAATGACAACGATGAAACACCTTATCAGCTCAGATTGTTCAGGTTCCAGGTAGCCTTGGTTAGAGTGCAGAAGCTGTGTCATATGAAGAACTTTTAAGGATAGTTCTCATTGAAGCAGGAAGGTTGTTAAAAGCTCACCCAACACCACCCACATTTATTACATTCATTTTAAGCCAATGAAATGGGGGAACCGTTGCATTTTACAGAATGAAGGTTATGCATATACACTTATATACGTATAAGAGCTGCCCAGAACACATACAGCCTTCTTTTATTGGCCACTGCTTTACTGGATAATCTTATGAACAAGTTATGTCCCTTGCTTAAAAGGATAGTTGTGGCCAGCATCTAACATCCCTCACCCCATTTTACCTTCCAGCACCTGGAAGTTACCTTCCAGTCTAGCAACCTGTCAAACAGTTTTATCTGCAAACCTTTAGGCTAAAACCTTTAGACTCGAATGGTTTTATGTTCTTTTTATATTTTATTTTATCTCACTCTGTTTGATCACTCCTCAAGATACCTGTTTTTTAGGGCTGTAGTCTGCTGGTCGACTGGTCGATTAGTTGGTCGATATGCTCTCGTCCGAATAATCTCTGTGTTATTTTCATAAGGAGAAAAGTGCTACATCAGTAGCTTTCCAGGATTAATCCATTATTTCCTGCGGCAGGAGGGACAGACTAACGGGGGTGTATTCAAAACACCCGTTGTTTTCTTTGAACTCGCCCAACCTAATGGAGACTGCTGGGTCTAACTGTACTAAAGGTTTACTGAACATACTGAACGTTTATTGAATCTGTGTTTCTCCATAATGACACAACGAGAACCCCCGCCAGGCCAAAAAAAATATTTTTTATTATTTGATTTCCGAATGAATATCCATTCATTCAGAAATCGAAAGCGTTTGGGAGTCTCTGTGCAGCGCTGTTCCGGTACATGAGTCAACCTCTGTCGTTGCCTGGGAAACTATTGATAGCGTGGCTCCGTTAAGGAGTATGTTTGCGTAGCGAGCGGGAAAGAGCGAGGGGCAGAGAAGTGACGGTGGATTCGAGCGGGGCCGAAGAAAAGGTTAGTAGTAAGTTGTCAGTCTGGCAGTAAATGTACAGTACAGACTACAGTGTGTCAGTTAATAAATGCTGAAAAGTCAAGTCTGTTGTTTCCCCAAATGCTTGAAAAGTAAAGGGGGTTAGCGCCAAAGTTAGCAACAATGGGCTAGCATAACCTGAAGACACAAAACAGAGAGATACAGAACAGAGAAATGTGACTGCTGAGTTTACTGTGCACTCTGTTTCCACCATTGCAACCAGAAATGCCAAAAGAAGAATGTTTCACTGTGTCCATTATTGGTATGGTAATGCAAACAAAATAAAAAAATATCTATAATCACAATAAAAGCATCGTTAAGGGTATTGTAACATATAGACAACGGTTAACAACACACATACTTTAATATTATGTGTACTACTGAAAAGTAGCATCCACACATAAGTGAGAAGAAGTTCACTAACAAGCTCCTTGGTATCTGCAGGAGCTGACTCGGCAGTCATTATAGTTTGGCAAAGCTGAACATGTATTTCACCAATTACCCTGTTTAAAAGATACTAGACAGGTTATACATTTTTCATTTAACATTGATTTTTCTTTTCAGGGTGCCACAGTATACGTCAGCAAATGTGTCAGTCACCTTTTATAGTTTTAGCTGTTTAAAGATCCATGCAACATGTAGAGGAAAGATGTGAACATGAGTGAATCTCGGGCAGATGGCTCTCTAATGTTGCTCAAGAAACAAATGACCGCTGAGTGACTTTGTCTCAAACAGCTGGTGTGTGCTGGCCCTGCACAAGTGTGTGTGTGTGTGTGTGTTTGTGCGTGCATGTGTGTGCCAGAGCACAGGCAGCAGAGGGTCATCACCATATGGCACACACATGCATATAAACCAGGTAATCAATGAAATAAATATGGAAACAACCTCATCCGTGACCACACACTCCTTATTCTTGATTCATCTAATAACTCATTCTCCTGCTGTCCCACATTTGTGGGTGTCTGAAATGAAATAAATTGAAAGCGTTTATGAGTGTGTGATCCCAATAAGTACAGAAACAGACAAAGACACACATACAAGCAGTGTGTACAGTGTGGAGGCGGCAGGTAGCGTTTTTTTCTCTGGCTTGGCTGTAAACCAAAAACCTGCAGGGAGGTAAACAGCCCCTGAACGGAGGATATGGAAACCCCTCCACAGGAGACCTTGCGCTTGGCCTGATAACACTGTATGTGTGTGTGTGTGTGTGTGTGTGCGTAAGTCTGTGCGTGGGTGCGTATGTGTGAACAGGGAGGGGTCTTTAATGTCCACCACCCAATTAGACAACATATGGGTCCATCAGCATCATTAGCTGCTTGGCCCACATTTGATATACGCACACATGAACACACAAACATGCATGAAAATACACACATGCATAGATACACACACGCTAACACATACCCATAATCGAAATACCCGATGCCCTGACACCAGTTCATTTCCATTATCACATGCAACTTCCCCATGCTGGCTGTGATTTCTGAGATTGATTCAGTTTAACACCTTTTATTTTCAATGGGCACCAATATGCGTGCGCGTACATGTACACATATATACACACGCATTATACACATATACCCCAAGATACATGCATACATATGGGCACACAAATGTACACAATGGACATGTACACACCGTTTTACACACACACAAGCTCACATAGCAAAGGGATTATGAGCGAGGTGAAAGGTCTGAAATTGAGCTGAAGTACACTGGGACTCGAACATTGTGGCCTTGTGCCACTTTAACCCCTCAGAACAGATAGTGAGATAGAAAACAACCTTGGACAACAGCAGAAACACCTTCATTACTCTCTGTGTCTCAGCTCCCTTCTTTGAGAACCTGTTAGTCTCTCCTTCTCATTGTTCACCAGCTCTACATTCTCTCTGTTCTAATCTTCAGATACATTTTATTTCAAGAGTCTTTGAGATAGTATCTCCTGCCGAGACTTCAGCCACCATCTCAATACTATGGAGATGAACAGAATTTAGTTTGTGATATGCCAAAAATAAAATAAAATACATTTCAATATCTTAACAGCAATGTGTCTTTCAATCTACATGAGTAGATACCAAGGGAGGTTAATTGGAAAAAATATGTTTTTTGTGATTTGGGTGATATAACTTTTTATATTTACCACTTCTTTTCTGCATGCATGATATGTAAAGAAGAAGAATCATTTCAGCTCATTTTGCCTTAAACAGCAAATATCCGAGGAAAATTCAATGAATGTGTTTATTTTAGATTTTTACAAATTGTAGCTCCCAGGATACACAGCCCATTCAAAATACAAAACGTATAATCTCTGATGCAAACCACTATTTCTTCCAACTGCAAATGAGAAAACATTTCAGAGGCAATAACCCATTGGGCCATCCTCTCAATCCCTATGTAAAGTGTCATCCCATCCACACAGCGGTGAATAAAATAATGTAATCCAATAAAACAGCCTCCCCAATGTAATATTTATTGCAAATGCAAAGCCAGTCCCGGCGCCAGAGGAAAGTAAATGGCTGGGCATTTGGTTTTTATGCAAACAGGTACCCCCACCCCCCCGCTAACCTCAGCTAGCCACTTTCAAACTTCTTGCTCTGGCGTCACACGCTGACACACAGCTGCTGGGCGGTTAAAAACTCTGATTAACAGTTAGTCACTGCTGTGAACTGAAGCTCAGAGGGTTAAACGAGCTTCTTATAAACAGAAAGAAACAACAGAAACATTAAAAAAAGAGTGAAACATAAAGTGTAAAGGTGACAACTGTTGCTGAGGAGCAGCAGAGATACTTAACGCGAGGACAGATGTCTCATGTCACTCTAAATCAAAAGGATAAAAAAACACACAAACAAGACAGGAGTTTTTTTTTTTCCCCTCCCTGTGAATTTTATTTTATTATAAAATAAAAATAAAACAAAATTCACAGGCCTGACCCTCCAGAGCCCACCCATAATGCCGGATCTGTGCAAAGCCATGAAAGAACTGAATTAGATTTGTACAGGTGTTTGTGATATTGAGTTATTGTGTATAATCATCTAGTCCTGTACCACAGCCCCCACATCAGTTCCTGTGCTGTTAAGAATGCTAATGACGAGAGCCGAAGAGGTATATCACCGAATATTTTACTGAATTCCAAACACTTTTCTAGCTGACACTGTCTGTAATTACTTTCAAGCAATACAAGAGCCAGCTGTAGTTTAACTTCAGAATTAAAACACTTCACAATACAGTAGTACAACAAGAGCTATTGTGCTCTCATGTTGAGGATATTCTTACTGTTGAAATTAATTAGCTGATACAGATTAATGTCTTTATAAACAGTAGTGTGTCCCCGCTGACTGGCAGGAGATGTACATTTGACTCCTCAGCCAGCAGTCAGAGAGGTTTGACTGAAACACATTCAAAAGTTAATATTCATAATTATACATTACAGATATTCGGGAAGACCAAAATTATGCAGATAGTATTCATATTTAAAATGATTACAAAAGGAACAATGACCGAAGGTGGTGGAGCCTTTGCTTCGGCATACTGACTGCATACACACATGAGCATGCACACAATGTAGCACCTTACACACAAAATTATGTGAATACGTACAAAAACCTGTTTGTAACATCTTCAGAACGGCTTTGAAATCCTTTTGAGGAACATTCAATAGCTGGAGATAAGCATTCGAAACAGCTTGAGAGGAGCTCGGCAAAGCGAGTGGGGTGAGGTTTAATCCAGAGGCTGCTGGTGGTTGATTGAGTACACAGCTCAAAGAGAGACGGCCAAGTGGACATGTAGTTTTTTTTTTCTAAACCATCTCAGCCCTCTGCGGATTTTGTGTGAGTGTGTGTGTACATAGATGAGAACGTGTTGTTGATGGGATCAAGGAGGAGGGTCGCCGTTCTGTGTTAATGACGTACAACCAGTCAGCATAGAAACACACAGCCACAATTAAAAATCAATACTATTCCAGCATTTGTGCAGGAGATTTTACTGTGTATAGTTGTTGAATTTTCATCATCACTAATTTTCAGTATCAACAAAAGTATAAAGCACGTTGTTACATGTAAAGTATTGATTTTTCTGTGATAAATTTCTGAAATTAGCAAAAGTGGTTTGAATTGTTGTTTGACCTCTTGTAGACCTAATATGGCTATAAGCTTATCTTGAATATTTATCTACCAATACTACTTTGGATGTAGAGTACTCTTATTGGCATTCACACAGACAATTTATCTGTGAATCATATGGATAAATATCTTTTACCAGATATCTTCCAGCGGTTGTTACTGCTACTGTATGGTCATCAGGATGAGTTTAAAAAGACTGAACTTCTGACTCTGTTTTGGCAGTCGTTTAAGTCAGCAAATAGTGACATGTCAGCTTAGCTCAGTGATGTACTTATCTGTAGCAACATTAGATGGCTTAATTTAAAATAGTTTATTAAACTTAAGACATCAGGTTCATTTCTGTACATGCTCTGTCAGGCTCTCGACATATTTTTAAAGAAATCAAGAGAAAACTCCATACACAAAAGAGCTCAGACTATTAATCTTAACAACCTTTAAATGAACTTACTGTACACATGTGAACAGTCATCAAACACGCATGCCATTAGCGGTTGTCACACTGTGCACCATGCTGATTTGACTGAACACACACACACACACACACATACACATAGCTGTAACACTGAACCCCCTGGAGGCTGTCTCATTCCTACATGTGGCCTCTCTTCAATTATCAAGGAAATAATCCACATGTACAGTCCTAAGCTTCAGAAGCTAAGAAATAGAATGAAAATGAATAGATATTGCAATAGTAATTATCATACTGTGTCCATACTGTGGTTAAAAATCTATTTTTATTTAAACCAGTGTTTATGTCAATTGAAGGTGACTGGTTATAGCCACAGTCACTCAAGCATAGTAACTGACTAGTAAAACCATAATTTACTGCTTGTTATAGAGCAGCTTCACTGGAGCATTGGGAGTTACTTCTTGCTCAAGCACCCATCAGCACTGGTTGTTCATAGAATTCATACATTTAAACTGTTTTGTTTATAATAGTTTTCTGTGGATTTAAAAAGGAAGTCTAGTGGGCCCTTCCAAATCATATTTATTTTAAAAATACTTCATTGTAGTGATATTTTCTTTAGTATTGGCATTAGAACATTTTGTTTCCATGTTAGTGTCTACTATGCACAGGTACTGAATACACAGTTTTTCAATGTTTAGGAAACGTAACTTTTTCATTTCATAAATCCATGATACACTGCAAAACAGCTGACTTGTGATGATCAAATTTGTCAGACTATAGAAAGGTCACAAACAAGCCTCCTGAAGAACAAAGCTGTTAGTTGTTCTTCATTATGCCGAGCTTTAACAACTAAAAAAAACATATTTTATCAGCACACTGCACCAAAAAGAAAGTCTTGACACACAAAGGACCCATACAAGTGGAGGAGTTGTTACTATGGTTACCAGCGCGAGTTAGTGCGAGAGAGAATGAGTGAGAGTATGCACAGACTATTGTTTATGGTTTGTAAATATATGCATCTATAATCACGAAGCAGTGAAGATTCAACAGAGATAAAATTCCATCTCATACAAAAAAAACTGTCTCATTACGGTAAATCTCAGTTGGTATTATCATTTGATTCATGATTTTGCACACACACAGCTGACTGACAGACTGTGGAGCCTAATGAAACCATGGTGAGTTATGTATACTGCTACTGTATGACTGCACCAAATCAATAACATGACAACTTAATTTATAAACTGTATTTCCGAGGGATAACAAAGGAAGTTAAAACACATACAGTATGTGTACATGTTGTGGTACGCTTATACATGTGTGAGGAAAGAGAGAGAGGAGGGAAAAGTGACTAGACAGAGACACTGAGAGTAAACAGTACGTGTGTGTTGTCCAGTGTATGTGTGCTTTTACCTGAGGCAGCCTGTAGCATTGCGAAGCACCTGGGAAGTATGGAGGTGAAGCTTGCGGTCATCATGGTGATTGGGGGACGAGTCCCAGTTGGAGTGGGGTATGATTACACTATTGGTCAGAACCGCCAGGGCGTCCTGGATGATTGGCATCTTCAGAGCATCGCATGACGACAAGTTCCACAATACGCCTGCACACACACACACGCACGCACGCACAAAGAAACACACATTAAGAAATATGGTTTATTTTTGCATTACTGCAGTAAATAATAATTAAAAAGAGTGTTGTAGAGAAAATGAAGTAATTAATGTACTAAAGTAATTAAGGGCAAACTGGATGTGTCTGCAATACTGAAAAACACTCCATAATACAAATGTAATCCAGGTTGTTAATTATCCATTTGTCAACAGAGGAAATCAAACTTTTTCCAAGTAATTAAGCACATAAAATGGAAATAAAACAAATGAAAAAAACAACAACTTCATATTCATATCTGCAAAAGATCTTGCAGCAATTCAAACTTTCTGCTGTGTAACATTTTAAATGTCCTTATTTGTGATCTTCATTTAAGAACAGTTAAATACATTAAGCTGCTTAGGAAATAGATGTCTCTCTCTTTGTAGGTTTTTCTACAGTGCACAGCTTGATGCATAACAATCTTTCTATTAATGTTTCTGTCAAATCTGTGTTCTCACAGCACAAGCCGACAGCTAAGTGCAGACAGCACTCTTTTCCACTTTGCTTTTTCACCTCTTCATTCCCCTCTGTCAACTTTCCGCATGTCATCATTTATAAGCACATATTTTATGGAATTTTAAAGCAAATGGTTCCATTAACCTCTCAGAGATGTCAAAGGAAATACATTTGGTTGTGTTTTGTGAGGTCAGAGCAGCTTGGGCTTGCCCCTCTGATTGGTTTGAGAAATTAAAATAACCTGAAACTTTTTTTTTAACCTACTGCATGATGATATTGAGCAAAGCCAGACCTTTCACCTGCACTGGCACATCACAAATGAAATGTGGAGGTACTTGAGGACTGGAAATGCAGGACGAAAATTACCCCTCATTTTTATCACTTTTACAAAACACCACCCACTCTTTTATTCTGGAACCAGACTTTGCAGTCTACCTGATACTGATGATATCTGAGGAAATTAATTAGTTTGTTGGTCCAGGCGGAAAGCCAACTGTCCAACCAGTGTATCATTTGCTACACACTGAGTGGTGCAGGACACACACGCACACATTACACAAATACACTCTAAGCATACGAAACTGCACGCAAATATATACTTGCTGGCAAAAAAACTTGCTAGTTTGTACGTACACAGTGATACATTCAGTAAACTGCAAGTAAATACATACATGCGCACTCACATGCATGCTAAGTCTTAATCACACACAGTATGGGTACAGGCATGCACACACCCACGCGTGCACGCACGCGCACACACACACACACGCACACATTCACTCAAACAAACACACTTTTTCTTCCTCTTGTCAGATGGAAGACCAGATGCCTTTTCGCAGACGGGTGACAGCTCTAGCCTTGTTGGTCAGCTGTGACACAATCACGCACATACAAACCACACATTCTTACACACACACACACAGGTCACATCAGCATTTGCCCATTGCAAATATGTTAATTAGTCCCTACTGCTTGTACTGGTCATCCCTACTGAGAGAGAGAGAAAACAGATAGTAACAAACAAAAAGATTAAATGTGTGAAACAGAGGGTGACAAAGATGAAAGTCACAAAAATAGAAAACTAATGAGAGGGGAAGAGAGCTGGAGGAGCTGAGTGATGGTTTAGGGAGACAGGAACAGATTGAGACAACGGAGGAGACATGCAACGCGTTTTTAATGTGACAAACTATAAAAAGCTGCAAATGTCGGAGGTCACCATGTCTCAAGCATCTGGTGTCGGACTCCAGATGTAGCAGGTCCCAGGTGACAGATGTCATTCATTTGCGCAGTTACCACACAAACAGAATGGGCACAATTCAGACACTGTATGGTCTGCACAGAATGAACCATGTATATAGAGGCTGTAAGATAAAAGATGTCCTCTTCATTCCACAATACAGTATGCACAGTACAATTTTTCATTAGGTCTTGTTAGATATAAATGTGAATTAAACATAGAGATACTGTCTGTCATCTGAAATGACAGCAATACTGAAGTTGAGCAAGTTGCTGCATTCCTTAAAACTCCAGAGAGGCGGCTCTGTAGCTAAATCTGACCTCTGACCTACCTGTGTTAATGGGCGATAAAAAGAGAATATTCTGTTTAGAGGCTGAAAAAAAAATCACCAAAAAAAAAAAAGGATTTGCTCAACTTGTGTCAGGCATATATGATAGAGAAATCCGAAAAAATTCTACTAAAAAGACTGAGATGGAGAAAAGAGTCAGGACACTAATAATGAACATGAATTAAGCCTCATAACCTTTACTTTAACTGAAACACTGTTCACAAACTGCTGTGGAGGCACTGGGTGTTGACTGGCAGCCAGTTTTGTGTCGCCAACAGCAACGCCAGTGTTGATGCCTTACAGTACACTGCGCTAGTGTCAGTCATAATGACAATCTGCAATTGTCAGACAAAGGGTTGGAAGGAAAATCCAGCCAAGAAAAAGAGGGGGAATGAGGAAACAATGAAGAAGAGAGAATAACATTACAGAATAGTGGATGTTACATAAAAAGGGAACAAAAAAAGATTACAAAATGAGATGTGAAAAGAAGCCACTCAGTGCATTTACATGCACTTAAGTAATCAGGTTACTCAGAGAAAGCCAGTAACACAGGTAATTGGAGAACATGTTTAGATGCACTGCAGTTACCTGGTTACTGTGAATCTGCATATACAGTGGAGACCGCTTATAGTGATCACGTCTGTCCGTCTCAAATTGATTCCTATAAGTGGATAATTTATTTTGACCAATTTTTTTTCTTTTTCTGTATTTCTCATGCAGATTACCATCTATTTGACATTTGTATATTTATTACATGAATATAAAGTAATGAAACAGACAGCTTCACTATTTACTGAATTTTATTGACTGTTTAAAAGTACAGTACAGGTCTCTGACTTCCATCGTGCCAAATCATTTCTCACCATGCTCTGATTATAATTTTTGATATTTTAAAAGTTTCCTTGCTGAATACAGGAAATGAACACTGGTTTTTAATGACTTTAAAGTCTTTTTAACTGATCTACAGTTCGGCATTACTTCTTGGGCCTGATCCCTGCAGTTTGAGCCGCTGACAGCCACCGTGTGGACGCCACGGCACAGCTGGCAGAGTTGACGGCTAGCGAGGCTAGCTTACCTCCTGTAATTGCTGGATTACAGCTGCTGGTTGTCAGAAATCCAAGGCTGTGTCTGAAACACAGTCATGGGTTATCCACTTGAGAGATTGCGTTTTCTGCAGACAAGGTGAAGGATCCTGAGCTGTCCGGGCTCAGGGCAGAGCTCCTAATCATTGAGAGCCTGATCAGGAAACTGCTTAACCGGCAAGCTAAACTGCCTGGTCGAGCTGGAGACTGCTGGACAAAACCCAAAATGAACACTGTAAGCTGGCTATTTGATTACTATATGCAAATTATTTAAGCAGCATGTGTGTAGGATTCTGTCCCAAGCTTTTTGATCCTTATAAGTGGTTGATCACTGTAACTGTGATCACTATAAGCGGTTTCACTTCACATACAATAGGTCAGTAATCAGATTTCCCCCCACCATTGGATTTTGACTTGTTTATTTTAACTATAGTAGTGACTGTTGCAAACTGACAGTACAGTGAGAGGATAGGTAAACAGGCAGACAGGGCAGAGATCTTCCTCACAGAACAAATGTGTCTGAATTGATCAAACAGTAAAATGTTCAGAAGTGGAAACAAGATTATTTTGAATTATAGAGGCTTCTTTGTGTTAGTTTCAGCTTTACTCTGACTTTGGTATGGAGTTATCTTAAAAAAGAAGTAACATTGCTCCGTGTAATTATCTCTCCTTTCATCCAGCTGCTCTGCTGTTGCTTTCCTTGTCTGCAGTTTTAGTCATGCACATGTGTACTTGTTAGAAGCTGATTAGAAAACTGGTTTCTCATATACGTGACAAATGACTGTAGCCCCGTTACTTAAGTGCGCGTGTATGCACCGATGGACAGACTAAAGACAAAGAAAAACAATGTTAAAAGTTTTTACTCTCAAATTAATTTATAAATATTCAGGATATCTCTAATATATGTGGAAACTAAATGATTAACAAAATGAATTGTGAGAAAAACAGTAAAAGATGAAGTCGGAGTGAGACCATTTTAATGAGAGTCTAACAGGGAGCGAAGAGGAGCCAAATCTGAGAGAAAAAAGTCGAACAACTGTGCAAGTAAAGATGAAGAGACAAAAAATGTGAGTGTGGGAAAAGTTGAAAAGAGAAAAGAAGGCAAGAGAGAGGGAGAGAGCGTGAAAGTGGACGACCATGTGTGTGTGTGTGTGTGTGTGTGTGAGAGAGAGCGCTTGAGAGGACCAGAAGAGGCGGGTGATAATAAGGCGATGACCTTGTATGCTGTTTGGCAGCAATCAAGTGCTCACACTTAGGCTGTATGTGTGTGTGTGTTTGTGATGGTGTCAAGTCTCTTTCCTCTCAATCTCTCTCCTCTTGTGGACTCTTTTCAAACCCAGGTAAAAGCTCAAACACCCAGAAACACAGGCAAAAACACACACACACACACACACACACACACACACACACACACACACACACACACACACACACACACACACACACACACACACAGCAGCACCTTCAGCAAGGGGGAAGACAGGTATTCAGCAAAACACTTCAATTAAATAAAGCTCAGTGCTCTCAAACATTTCTTTCTGTCTCTGTTTCTCTCTTTCTTCCTGTGTCAGTGTGTTTCTCAAGCGGTGAGTGTTGACAGTGTGTGATTGCAATCAGGTTAAAACAGTGTTGTCTCTGATGAGCTGACTAGAACCTGTCTGCTGCCTTGCAGAAAAAGCCACTCAGCTGCCTTTCTTTGTTTTCTCTAGCCACCAAACCTGCACATATACAAATAAAAACCCATGCACATACCACAAAGGGTGTGAGAGGGTGTGGCTCCGATGTTAATTTTTGCAGAGATAGAGAATGTGAAGGAAGAAGGAAAAGAGCAAAAAAAAAAAAAAAAAGGGGGGAATAGACTGGATTGTGCAGTTTTTTCTGGGGCAAGGACATTGTGTCTGCTACTGTCTAACATTGGCCAAATTCAAGGCTGATACACACACACACACACACACACCTGCTCTAGAAACATAGATCTGTAATGCTTCACCAAGCCCAGTGTCCTTATGGGTATAACAATCAGGTGACCAACAGACAATGACATCATACTATAGCTTTTGTGTGTTCGCCTTGTGTGTTTTCTTCCTTTCTCTCTCCCTCTCTTTATCTCTTTCTCTCGCTCCTCTGATTGGTTCCCTTCAGACACTTGACGGACAGTTTCCTAGGAGCTGGGCGGTTTGGGGAAATGGGGAGATGATTGCATGAATTCATGAATAAATGAGAGTATGACTTGTAAGGGGAGAGTGAGGCCTGTTAGGCCTCAAGTGGCGATGTTTTATTAAACAGCCTTCATCTGTGTGGCTCTATGTGAATTAGTTAGCCGCAGGGTCAGAATCCGGTGATGAGTAAAGCCAAAGACGACAAATTACATAGCTAATGTGTCCACAAAAATCTGCGAACGAGAAATCAAGAAAGAAATACTGATTTTCTGGATGATATTGTGGGTGGCAGCAGGTTAACAGTTGCTGACTTCACCCCAGGGTCATAAAACTTTTCTTCCTGTAGGGTTGTGGAAAACATTTGTCAGCACAAGGTAAAGTCCTGCATTGTGGGTGAATTGTCAGTGCCTATGCTGGAGGTTTCAATCCCACCTGAGCCTCCCACAGTGAAAATACTGCAATGAGATTTCTGCAGGACTTTAACAATTTTTAAAGCAGTGAAAAAAAACCTGGTCAAGGCATCTTGTTTCTCCACAGGAATCATCATAATGATTTCAATGGAGCTCTGTCCTCAAGCATTTTTTGAAAGAAGGTTACGAGCTCTGACTTAAATTAAAGTGGCTTTAGCAAATACTATAACAACAGTCGGTACTGAAATGGAGCGGTAATTAATGCCTTGAAGTAAAAGAAAACAAGATGAAGAATTATCCAGCAAAGGGTGGCAACAGTATAATTTGAAATTTTGGTTTGTTGCTAACATCAGCTTGTGCATACAGTCTTTTTCTCTTTGAGACTATTCTAAAACTAACTTGTGGATTTTGAATAGCAACCAAACCAGCATCTCATGTGTCCAAAGTGACACCTGCAGATATGTTTACATTCTGTTTAATGTCCTGCAGCTGAGCAGCTAATTAGCTATTTAGCTGCTAACTGACACACTTTTCCCAAATGAATGTTTGTTTGGTGACTCGTTCAACAAGCTAAGCTGCAGGACAAGACGAGTGTTCATGTTTGTAAGTTGTCATCAAGTTTTGATGATGTGGACACAGGCTGTTTCATTCACCACCATGTTTAAAAGGAGGAAGGTATCATGCCTCATATTGCACTTTAATTTAACAATTGAGTTTTGAATATTTTATATATTTTAAGATTTTATTTAAACATTGGACATCTTGAATGTTGTTTTCATTTAAGACCATGGGCAAAAGTTCATTGCTTTAAGTATTTTACAGAATAAATGGAATGCTAAGTAATATTTGCCTCCCTTTTTTTTTTTGCTAATCTGAAAAACGATCCGATTTGTGATGAGCCATGATACGATCCGAACCGTGAGTTTTGTGATCTGTTACACTCCTAGTGCAATACATCATTACAAATAGAGGCAGTAAATATGTATTACATTTTGCTTTAGGACTGTAATGTTAGCATATCTAAGCCTAATTATTCTACAATTGTGTCTGCTTTTCAAAGAACGAAGATGACCAGCCAGTGGTTGAAAAAAATGCTAGAATCAACTATCAACTAAAGAGTTGTAAATTGAAAGTGTTTACACAAATGCTGGAATTTTAACCATTACTTCCCTCAGCAGTTACCTCTCAGCTCATCAACCATTTCAGAGCAAGCAGCAGCAGCAGCAGAAGCAGCAGCAGCAGCAGCAGCTGGGGTATGTCATGGTCCACTGCCTCAAGGTGAGCCCACGAGTAAGGATAGCATCTCCTATTGACACCCAAAGCCTCTGCATCGACCAGACTTTGACTGACAGGCCCGGAAGCCTTGACTTCATCCTATCTACCTCACGCTGACACCAAGGAAGCCAATAAAGCTTGTCTAAATTTAAACTTCACAACCGACAGGGAGATAGGGTAAACTGTTGAGGGAAGGTTTTTCCGGTCACCAAAAAACATATGCCCTGTCTCATTTCCCCAGACCTAAATGGATTCTTTAATCACAGAGAGTAGGGAAGTGCGTTGATGAAGCTGACAACACAGAGGCAGTAATGAGGAGTCTGACTTGTTATGACTCGAGCACAATCACTATTTTTTGAGTCAAGCGGTTGAGGATTGTGTATGCACCACAGCCCCCGATGAACCTCTGGTGGTCTCCAACTGCCATTTGCTTGCTTTCAAATCATTTAGCCACCAATTAGCAATGAAGGTCAAGCTTTGAGTAGAATGTAATTTGACAGTGTACTAGATACAATTCCTTCTCACTACCTATCAGTGTAGAGGAGCTAACACGTTTTTTTATAGTGCTTAGTGTGCAGTGTTAACACAATATTGTGGTATTTGCAGCATTGGCCTGAAGAGAAGGAGTTTGTATACACTCATACAGACTCATCTGGGAGCTGCCCATCACAACTACAGTCAAAAACATTTTGGAATTTCATCCAACTGCACTTGGACTATAGATGTAAGAGGAGAGGAGAATGTTATGTTTTTTTCCCCCATCCTACAGTTTTCCAGCCAGTACAAGCATGTCTACCAGTGATCTTTCTGGTTCAAATCCATTTTTCCACCCAAGGCTATTCTATTTTAGAGGAAAATTAATTTTACAAGCTGGGTATTGTTGTGGCCAATATATGAAAACAATTAATACAAATCATTATAGAAATAGTGGACACATGCTGGAAACAGACTGCTTTTAAACAAGTCCAAATGATCAGAGTCTACAATCGGAAACAGCTATTTGGAGGTCTTTAATTAGAGTTTGAGACTGATCCCATGCAGATAAAATGGAAATAATCTGAACACACAAGCATTATATATCACTGTACATAAATTCTTAGCAGAATGGATACATCTCTATTCTTGACAGAAAATACATGTCTAATTGAATTACAGAGTAATCATGCAACAGTTAAAACTGGTGAATTAGAGCACCAGCAGGGTGTTCCACAAGGCAAATTAAGACAGACTTCAAAATATGGTTGTACTGGCATGAAAGCAATTGAGATTTGGAGTTCAATGCTAAGTACGAGAGTACAGAGACAACAGGGTATCGTGATACATGACACTGAGTGACTCAGCCAGCCAGCAGGGGAGAGCCAGACAGAAAATGGCAAAGACAGAAAGAGTCAGAGAAAGAAAGTTAAGCAGTGTTTTGACCACAGGAACTTTCACAAAGTACTAAGAACCTTTTGAGGAACTCAGTTCCTCTACCTGTGTTTCCACCGGAGGGACCAGGGTCTAAATTAAGTTCCAGGGAGGTTGTTTTACCCCCAAAAAAGTCCCTACTCGCTGATTGGTCAAACACACACAGTGCAGCGGCTTCAACTTGTGTGCAACAAGG